>NC_029787.2:79514363-79564506 GCF_000816755.2 Arachis ipaensis
GGATGATGGATGATGGAGTGCTCTTGGTGCTCCACCCTTAGTTGTCCCATGTTGGAACTTAATTCTCCTAGGGAAGTGTTGATTTGCTCCCAATAATTTTGTGGAGGGAAGTGCATCCCTTGAGGCATTAGTGGTTATAGAAAAACAAAAAAAAGCACTACTTTTTCCACACCAAACTTAAAATATTTGCTCGTCCCCGAGCAAAAGAAAGAAAGTAGTAGAAGAAGAAGAAAATAGATGAGATGGAGAGGTGTGAGTGGTTTGAATTTGAGTGGGTGGGTGTAAGTAGGTTGTATGATGGTTTTGGAGGAGTAATGGAGGTGATTGGTGGAGGTTAATTTGGGGAAGAGTGTTATGGAAAGGTGTAATAAGGAGAGAAGAAGAGGTGAGGATCCTGTGGGGTCCACATATCCAGTGGAGTTAAGGACTTAACATCCTTGCTCCAATTAGGCATGTAAAACGCCTTTGCTGTGCAATCCTGGCGTTTAACGCCAGAATGCTGCTTGTTTCTGGCGTTAAACGCCCAAATGTAGCTTGTTTCTGGCGTTTAACGCCAGGTAGATGCTTGCTTCTGGCATTAAACACTAGCTTGGTGCCTGTTTCTGGCGTTAAACGCCAGACAGATGCTTGTTTCTAGCGTTTAAATGCCAGACTGTTCCTCCTCCAGGGTGTGCTATTTTTAATGCTGTTTTTCATTCTTTTTTTGATTTTTCAGTTATTTTTGTGACTTCACATGATCATCAACCTAAGGAAAACATAAAATAGCAATAGAAAATAAAGAGATATAGTTAAATAACATTGGGTTGCCTCCCAATAAGCGCTTCTTTATTGTCTTTAGCTGGACCTTGTTGAGCTTTTAATCTAGCCTCAGCCTTGAGCACTCTTGCTCAATATTGCCTTCAAGATAGTGCTTAATTCTCTGTCCATTAACAATGAACTTCTTATCAGAATCAATGTCTTGAAGCTCCACATAACCATATGGTGATACACTTGTAATCACATATGGTCCCCTCCACTAGGATTTCAGTTTCCTGGGGAATAGCCCGAGCCTAGAGTTAAACAACAGAACCTTTTGTCCTGGTTTAAAGACTCTAGATGACAGCTTTCTGTCATGCCACCTTTTTGATTTCTCTTTATAAAGCTTGGCATTTTCGAAAGCAGTGAATCTGAATTCTTCTAGCTCATTCAGCTGGACCAATCTTTTTTCTCCAGCTAATTTGGCATCAAAGTTTAGGAATCTGGTTGCCTAGTAGGCCTTGTGTTCCAGTTCCACGGGCAGATGACAGGCCTTACCATACACAAGCTGGTATGGAGAGGTCCCTATAGGAGTCTTGAATGCTGTTCTGTAAGCCCACAGAGCATCATCCAAGCTTCTTGCCCAATCCTTTCTACGGGTACTTACATTCCATTCCAGGATTCTTTTTAGTTCTCTGTTAGAAACTTCAGCTTGCCCATTTGTTTGTGGATGATATGGAGTCGCCACCTTGTGGCGAATCCCATACCGGACGATGGCAGAGTAAAGCTATTTGTTGTAGAAGTGAGTGCTCCCATTACTGATTAGTACTCTAGGGACACCAAACCTGCTGAAGATATGTTTCTGGAGGAACTTCAGCACTGTTTTAGTATCATTGGTGGGTGTGGCAACGGCCTCTACCCATTTTGATACATAGTCGACTGCCACCAGAATATAAGTGTTTGAGTATGATGGTGGGAAAGGTCCCATGAAGTCAATTCTCCATACATCAAACAACTCAATCTCCAAGATTCCCTGTTGAGGCATGGCGTAATCATGAGGCAGATTACCAGCTCTTTGGCAACTATCACAGTTACGTACAAACTCTCAGGAATCCCTATAGAGTGTAGGCCAGTAGAAGCCACATTGGAGGACCTTGGTGGCTATTCGCTCACCTCCGAAATGGCCTCCATATTGTGATCCATGGCAATGCCATAAGATTCTCTGTGCTTCTTCTCTAGGCACACACCTACGGATTATTCCGTCTGCACATCTCTTAAAGAGATAGGGTTCATCCCACAAGTAGTACTTTGCATCAGTAATTAATTTTTTCTTTTGTTGCCTGCTGTACTCCTTGGGTATGAACCTTGCAGCTTTATAGTTTGCAATATCTGTAAACCATGGTGTTTCCTGAATGGCAAACAAATGCTCATCCGGAAAGGTCTCAGAGATCTCAATAGAGGAGGGAAACTCCCCTTCTACTGGTTCTATCCAGGACAGATGATCAACCACTTGGTTCTCTGTCCCTTTTCTGTCTCTTATTTCTATATCAAACTCTTGCAGAAGCAACATCCATCTTATGAGCCTGGGTTTTGAATCTTGCTTTGTGAGTAGATATTTAAGAGCAGCATGGTCAGTGTACACAATCACTTTTGATCCTACTAAGTATGATCTAAACTTGTCAATGGCATAAACCACTGCAAGCAGTTCTTTTTCTGTGGTAGTGTAATTTTTCTGGGCATCATTTAGAACACGGCTAGCATAATAAATGACATGCAGAAGCTTGTCATGCCTCTGCCCCAGTACTGCACCAATGGCGTGGTCACTGGCATCACACATTAATTCAAATAGTAAAGTCCAGTCTGGTGCAGAAATAACTGGTGCTGTGACCAGCTTAGCTTTCAGAGTCTCAAACGCTTGCAGACACTCTGTGTCAAACACAAACGGCGTGTCAGCAGCTAGCAGATTGCTCAGGGGTTTTGCAATTTTTGAAAAATTCTTTATAAACCTCCTGTAGAATCCTGCATGCCCCAGAAAGCTTCTGATTGCCTTAACATTAGCAGGTGGTGGTAATTTTTCAATTACTTCCACTTTAGCTTGATCCACCTCTATCCCCTTGTTTGAAATTTTATGCCCAAGGACAATTCCTTCAGTCACCATAAAGTGACATTTTTCCCAGTTTAAAACTAGGTTGGTCTCTTGGCATCTTTTCAAAACAAGTGCTAAATGGTCAAGGCAGGAGCTGAATGAGTCTCCAAATACTGAAAAGTCATCCATGAAGACTACCAGAAATTTCTCTACCATATCAGAGAAGATAGAGAGCATGCACCTCAGAAAGGTTGCAGGTACATTACACAGACCAAAAGGCATTCTTCTATAAGGAAATACTTCAGAAGGACATGTGAATGCTGTTTTCTCTTGGTCCTAAAGATCTACTGCAATTTGGTTGTAACCTGAATAGCCATCCAAAAAGCAGTAATATTCATGACCTGCTAGTCTCTCTAGCATCTGGTCTATGAATGGTAAAGGAAAATGATCCTTTCTGGTGGCTGTATTGAGCCTTTTGTAGTCAATACACATGTGCCACCCTGTAACTATTCTTGTAGGAACCAGTTCATTTTTTTCATTATGAACCACTGTCATGCCTCCTTTCTTGGGAACAACTTGAACAGGGCTCACCCAGGGGCTATCAGAAATAGGATAAATAATCCCAGCCTCCAGTAATTTGGTGACCTCTTTCTGCACCACTTCCTTCATGGCTGGATTAAGCCGCCTCTATGGTTGAACCACTGGTTTAGCATCATCCTCCAATAGGATTTTGTGCATGCATCTAGCTGGGCTTATGCCCTTAAGGTCACTTATGGACCACCCAAGAGCTGTCTTGTGTGTCCTTAGCACTTGAATTAGTGCTTCCTCTTCCAGTGGGTTTAAAGCATAGCTTATGATCACTGGAAAAGTGTCACCTTCTCCCAGAAATGCATATTTCAGGGATGGTGGTAATGGCTTGAGCTCGAGTTTAGGAGGTTTTTCCTCTTCCTGAGAAAATCTCAGAGGCTCTTTCAGTTCCTCTGAACCCTCCAAATCAGGCTGAACATCTTTAAAGATGTCTTCCAGCTCTGATTCAAGACTCTCAGCCATGTTGACTTCCTCTACCAAAGAGTCAATGAGATCAACTTTCATGCAGTCTTTTGGTGTGTCTGGATGCTGCATGGCTTTGACAGCATTCAACTTAAACTCATCCTCATTGACTCTCAGGGTTACTTCCCCCTTTTGGACATCAATGAGAGTTTGTCCAGTTGCTAGGAAAGGTCTTCCTAGAATGAGAGTAGCACTTTTGTGCTCCTCCATTTCCAGCACTATAAAGTCAGTGGGAAAGGCGAATGGCCCAATTCTGACAATCATGTCCTCAATCACGCCTGATGGGTATTTAATGGAGCCATCAGCAAGTTGGAGACATATCCGGGTTGGTTTAACTTCTTCAGTTAAACCAAGCTTTCTGATAGTGGATGCAGGTATTAGGTTGATGCTTGCCCCAAGATCACATAAAGCTGCCTTGGTGCAATTACCCTCTAGTATGCATGGTATTAGAAAGCTTCCGGGATCTTTAAGCTTTTCTGGAAAACTTTTCAGAATGACTGCACTGCATTCTTCAGTGAGGAGAACTCTTTCAGTTTCTTTCCAATCCTTCTTATGACTCAAGATCTCCTTCATGAACTTGGCATAAAAAGGTATTTGCTCAAGTGCCTCTGCAAATGGAATCTTTATTTCAAGAGTCCTGAGATAATCTGCAAAGCGAGCAAATTGCTTATCCTGCTCCTCTTGGCGGAGTTTTTGAGGATAAGGTATCTTGGCTTTATATTCCTCAACCTTAGTTGCTGCAGGTTTATTTCCTACAGAGGTGGTTGGAGAAGCCTTTTTAGAGGGGTTGTTATCAGCACTTGTGAGTGTCTGATCCCTCACTGGCATTTGAATGCCAGGGTTAGAAGCTGGAGTGGCGTTGGACGCCAACTCCTTACTTGTTCCTAGCGTTTGAACGCCAGAACTGAGCTTCCATTGGGCATTTGACGCCAAATCCTTGCCTGTTTCTGGCGTTTGAATGCCAGAGTTATTCCTCTCTGGGCTCTTACTGTCCTCAGAGGGATTTTGGATAGCAGTTTGTTCTTTTCTTGGCTTCCTGCTGCCTTGAAGTGAGGTATTTAATGTTTTCCCACTTCTTAATTGAACTGCTTGACACTCTTCTATTATTTATTTTGATAACTGTTGTTCTGTTTGCTTCAACTGTACCTCCATATTTATATTAGCCATTCTTGTGTCTTATAGTATCTCCTTGAATTCGGCCAGCTGTTTTGTTAGAAAGTCTAATTGCTGATTGAATTCAGTAATTTGTTCTGCAGGACTGAGTTCACCAGTTACTGTTTTAGCCTCTTCTTTCATGGAAGATTCACTATTTAGGTACAGATGCTAATTTCTGGCAACTGTATCAATAAGCTCTTGAGCCTCTTCAATTGTCTTTCTCATGTGTATAGATCCACCAGCTGAGTGATCTAGAGAAATTTGAGCTCTCTCTGTAAGCCCATAATAGAAGATGTCTAACTGCACCCATTCTGAAAACATTTCAGAGGGGCATTTTCTTAGCATCTCTTTGTATCTCTCCCAGGAATCATAAAGAGATTCATTATCTCCTTGTTTAAAGCCTTGGATGTCCAGCCTTAGCTGTGTCATCTGTTTTGGAGGGAAGTATTGATTCAGAAATTTTTCTGACAGCTGTTTCCATGTCCTTATGCTAGCCTTAGGTTGGTTATTTAACCACTTCTTAGCTTGGTCTTTTACAGCAAATAGAAATAGTAATAATCTGTAGACATCCTGATCTACTTTCTTATCATGTACTGTGTCAGCAATTTATAAAAATTGCACCAGAAACTCTGTAGGTTCTTCCTGTGGAAGACCGGAATACTGGCAACTTTGCTGCACCATGATAATGAGCTAAGGATTCAACTCAAAGCTACTGACTCCAATGGAGGGTATACAGATACTGCTCCCATATGAAGCAGTAGTGGGGTTAGCATATGACCCCAGAGTCCTTCTGGATTGTTCATTTCCACTTAGGTCTATGATGGAGAAAGGGAGATGATGCAGATTGCAAATATTTTTTTTTGAAAACCGAAATTAAAATAAAATAAAATAAAATAAAATAACTGAAAAATTTACTATATTTTTGAAAATTAGAAGAATAAGACATAAAAGAAAATTGAAAACTAAATTAATTAAAAAGATTTGAAAAAAATGTGGGTGAGGATTTTTAAAAAAAAATGAAGAGAGAGAAATTGGTTAGGAAGTTTTGGAAAAGGTATGTCTTAAAGTTAAAGATACTTGTAAAAAAATAAAATAAAAAAAAGAAAAGATATGAAAAATATTTGATTTTAAGATTTGAGATTAGAAAAGATAAGATAAGCTAGGTAAGAGAAGATAAGGAATTTAAATTAAAAAGTGTTGAAATTTAAATTTTAAATTTGAAAATAAATTTTGAAATTTGAAATTTTGAAATTTGAATTTTGAAATTTGAATTTTGAAAATTGAAATTTGAATTTTGGAAGTTGAAATTTGAAATTTAAAATAAGATAAGATAAGATTTTGAAAAAGATATGATTTTTTTGAAAAAGATTGGAATTTTGAAATTTTAAAACTAAGATAAGATAAAATAAAAAATTTTTAAAATAAAATCTGAATTTTTAAAAGAAAAATTCGAAAAATCAATTAAAATAAAGGAAAAAGATATTTTTGAATTCAATGAGGAAAGAGAAAAATAATAAAAAGACACAAAACTTAAAATTTTTAGATCTAATGCTCCTTATTTTCGAAAATTTTGGAGGGAAACACCAAGGAACACCAAACTTAAAAATTTTAAGATCAAAACACAAGGAAGACTCAAGAAACACTTTGGAGACTCACAAGAACAACAAGAACATGAAGATAGAATACCAAACTTAAAATTTTTGGAAAACCAAAACAAAACTTTTGAAAACTAAAGAAAAATCAACAAGAAAACACCAAACTTAAAGTTTGGCACAAGATTTATTCAAAGAAAAATTATTTTTGAAAAAGTTTTTAAAAAGAGGATAGCCAATTACCAAGAACATAAGCACCACACTCTAGCCAATTGAGCTATAAATTTAAAGTATTTTAACAAGGTATAAATAAATCTTTTTTTTTAGATGCTAATAATTCAAAAATGCACAAGAAAAACAAGAAAAATCACAAAACAAGAAAAACTAAAGATCAAACAAGGAAAATAAACAAGAACAACTTGAAGATTAAGAAAGAACAAAGAACATGCAATTCGAAAATTTAAAGGGAAATAAAAACATGCAGTTGACACCAAACTTAAAACATGACACTAAACTCAAACAGAAAAACTCAATTATTAGTTAAAAAAAATTTCAAAAAATTTAAAAAGAGAAAATAAGGATTTTAAAAAAATAATTTCAACCAAAAACAATAATAGAAGACTTTAAACCAAAAAGAAAAATTTTTCCTAAACTAAGTAACAAAATAAACCGTCAGTTGTCCAAACTCGAACAACCCCGGCAACGGCGCCAAAAACTTGGTGCACGAAATTGTGTATGTCAATGTCAATATTACTATTTCTCACAAATTCGCACAACTAACCAGCAAGTGCACTGGGTCATCCAAGTAATACCTTACGTGAGTAAGGGTCGATCCTACGGAGATTGTTGGTTTGAAGCAATCTATGGTTATCTTGTAAATCGTAGTCAGAAAATCAATTATAATTATCAGTATGAATTGCAAAGAATAAAAGAGCATAAATTAAATACTTGTTCTGTAGTAATGGAGAATATGTTGGAGTTTTGGAGATGCTTTGTCTTCTGAATCTCTGCTTTCTCCCTGTCTTCTTCTTCACGCACGCAAGGTTCCTCCTATGGCAAGCTGTGTGTTGGTGGATCACCGTTGTCAATGGCTACCATCCGTTCTCTCAGTAAAAAAGGTCCAGGTGCGCTGCACCGCACGGCTAATCATCTGTCGGTTCCCACTCATGCTGGAATAGGATCCATTGATCCTTTTGCGTCTATCACTACGCCCAGCCCTTGTGAGTTTGAAGCTCGTCACAGTCATTCAATCCCTGAATCCTACTCGGAATACCACAGACAAGGTTTAGACTTTCCGGATTCTCAAGAATGCTGCCAATGGATTCTAGCTTATACCACGAAGATTCTGATTAAGGAATCCAAGAGATATTCATTCAATCGAAGGTAGAACGGAGGTGGTTGTCAGGCAAACGTTCATAGGTTGAGGATGATGATGAGTGTCACGGATCATAACATCCATCATATTGAAGTGCAAATAAACATCTTAGATAGAAACAAGCGTGTTTGAAAAGAAAACAGAAATAATTGCATTAATTCATCGAGACACAGCAGAGCTCCTCACCCCCAACAATGGAGTTTAGAGACTCATGCCGTCAAAGAGTACAAAGTTTAGATCTAAAATGTCATGAGGTACAAAATAAATCTCTAAAATTTGTTTAAATACTAAACTAGTAACCTTGGTTTACAGAAAATGAATGAACTAAGATAATTGGTGTAGAAATCCACTTCTGGGGCCCACTTGGTATGTGCTGGGGCTGAGACTTAAGCTTCTCACGTGCCTAGGCTGTTTCTGGAGTTAAACGCCAGGTTGTAACCTGTTTTTGGCGTTCAACTCCAATTTGTAACCTGTTTCTGGCGTTTGCCGCCAGACTGCAACATGGAACTAGCGTTGAACGCCAGTTTACGTCATTTATCCTTGAGCAAAGTATGGGCTATTATATATTGTTGGAAAGCCCTGGATGTCTACTTTCCAACGCAATTAAGAGCGCACTATTTAGACTGCTGTAGCTCCAGAAAATCCATTTCGAGTGAAGGGAGGTCAGAATCCAACAGCATCTACAGTCCTTTTTCAGCCTGAATCAGATTTTTGCTCAGCTCCCTGAATTTCAGCCAAAAAAATACCTGAAATTACAAAAAAAATACACAAACTCATAGTGAAGTCCAGAAATATGATTTTTATTTAAAAACTAATAAAAATATAATAAAAACTAACTAAATCATACTAAAAACATACTAAAAATAATGCCAAAAAACGTATAAATTATCCGCTCATCAAGTATCTCTATCTTATTTTATGTTTTAATTATGTTTTAATCATTAAAATCCCATAACCATTTGAATCTGCCTGACTGAGATTTACAAGATGACCATAGCTTGCTTCAAGCCGACAATCTCCGTGGGATCGACCCTTACTCACGTAAGGTTTATTACTTGGACGACCCAGTGCACTTGCTGGTTAGTTGTGCGAAGTTGTGAAGAAGAATTGAGACTATGATTGTGCGTACCTAGTTTTTGGCGCCGTTGAGATCATAATTTCGTGCACCACTAGTGTTATTGGAAACAATAACAACTAACAACCTAAGAATTATCACTAAATGTCGGACATTATGACTCTAGTAACCCATATATTCATTTTCCCAAGCCAAGGGGTGAATATTTATCCCATAATCAAAATTGGCATTTCATCAAACACATAGAGGGTATAATTATAAAAGATGGCAAAATTGGGAAAATGATAAAAATTATGAACCAAAAAAGAACAAAATCAACAATGGCAATCCAATAAACATATAAAAACCATCAAACATCAAATTCATGAACTAGAACTCAAAATTGCAAGAAGCATATATGTATTGACAAAATGACTTAAAATATAAGAAAGTGTAGAACAATTAATGTAATAAAAGAGGATTTTAAGGAAATACTTACAACGGAAATAGTTAGAATCCAAGATCGAAATTGAACTATAAAATTCTACAAAACCCTAATTAAGAACCCGAAGGAAATTTGAGAGAAAAACCTAAACTAAACTACCCTAAAACTACTCCTAAAATGTATTGTATGAAGTATGGTAGTGTATGTTCTTATCTATGGTTGCTTGCCCCTTCATATATGCTCCAAAGCCATAAAAAATGGGCCAGAAAGCCCCTCAAATCGCGAGCCACGTGACTTTTTTTAATAAAGTCACGCGCTGGTACCTGTTCGTACGTACACTTCGCTGAATTTTCACTTGTGCGTGCGCACAGAGTGTTGTGCGTACGCACGCATGCTGATTTCCTTCTTGTGCGTACGAACTGGATGTTGTGCATATGCACACATGGCTGTGTGCTTCTCCTTTGTTTTCTTCATGTGTTCTCCCTTTGTACATGCTTCCTTCCACTTTTGCCTTGCCAATCTTGCCTCTAGGACCTAAAATTACTCAACAACCATGTCATGGCATCTAATGGCATAAAAGTGGGATTAAAATCACTAATTTAAGCACAAAAACACATGTTTTCACATTTAGGATCAATTTAGGAAGAAAACACAAAAGTATGCTATTTAAGTGAATACGTTTGAATTTATGTGATGAAATTCATTCAAATCAAGTTGAAATATATCGTCAAATATGGACTCATCATCTAACCCAATCAAAATTCAAGCCTAAATTCGTGTCCCTTTATTTTTTTCCTTTTCTACTTGTCTCTACACTTAAGTAATTCGTCAGGTACTAAATGTCATATTAATCATCCTAGAATCTACACGTAAAAACCAAATCAAATGTAGATATCCCTAGGTGGTAACTTAACCTAAAATCATAGTCCTTTAGTAATCACATCCATATTCATAGAGACAGTTCCCTCCTTGCTCCACATCCTCAACACAAGCATAAACGCAGCAGGCTCCAAATCGTGAGTTAGTGATTTCACTTCTTGCAGCCTCACTTGTCGCGATGCATAAACCATTACATCCTGATATTACATCAGAACACATCCCAAGATTTTTCTATGAAACGCACCAGTAGATCCTCAATGGCCTATGGGGTTCAAGCAGTGCAAACTCTAGCGTTGTAGTTAATTTTTCTTTTAAGTTTTGAAGAAATTCTCCCATAATCTGACTTTTTACACCAATAGGCACCTTTGTGTGTCGACTCAGCCTTCGATAACTCCATTTACAAAATCAAAGTTTCACAACCCCTCGTAAGTCGCACGCTCACTGGTTTCATCCTTCGTGTTCATAAATTGTGTTCTAAGGAACAAACATATCGAAAGTTGTGTCTAAGGATTACATGTGATGTCAAAATGAGCTCAAGTTATATGAAGGGATACCAAACTCAAAAGAGAGCAAACAATTTCGAATGGTATTCGTAGGAAATTGAAAAGGTACATTATGTTATGATTAGACAAGGTTACAGAAAATAAGAAAATGCACTAGAAAGAAAATTAAAGTGCACCTCAAGAAAGGAATTCTAAATTAAGAATCTTTGAAGAAAACAATATGGCACTTTGAATCAAAATGTGTCTCTGCTGATTTTAAAAAAAATCACTAGTCCATGAATAAAGATGGTTTTAGGCTCATGCCAAGGGGTATGAGTTTCATGCAAAGACACATGCAATCAAGGGTTTGATTTAGGGAAACATTCAATTTAATTATTAGAAAAGATCACAGAATAAAGTACTTCAACGCGGATTACAAAAGAAAGACAGATCGAGTCACAAGCATTTGCTGGTAATCTCTCTCTCGTATTAGGTCTCCCATTGCCATCCTTCTTCATTATTATCTGATGGTAACCAGATCTTGAATTATTTTTTGAAAGCACTCCAGCTCCTTGCAACTGATCTATTAAGTTATCTATCCTCGGCAATGGATACTTGTTCTTCACAGTCAGTTTGTTCAATCGTCGATTATCCACGCAAAGTCGCTTTCATTGCCAAGAGTATACAACCCTTAGCCACAACTGTCCCTCCTTCCACAAAGTGTTCTGCTAATGACAAGTCATCTTATGCTAGCTTTTCAAGCATTTTTACTTGTTTTATTAGGTTTTATGAACTTTCTTGCACAATAAGTAGGTGATTTGGAGTGAATTTTCATGATTATGTTAAATCAATCAACCATCATTTATTTGACACAAAATCATAGGGTTTAAGCTAGAATTAGTTGATTTTATGAATGAATTAGAAATCCTGTGAATTTAGTGATACATTGACATGTTTGTGTGGTTGCTTGCAGGTGAAGAAATGATGAAGAAAAGAAAGAACCAGGAAAGCGTTGCATTACCAAAGCGTGGCAATTCATTAAGGCAATGCTAAGCTTGGAAACAAAGACCAGCATCCAAGGGTGGCGCTCAATTAAGTGAGCACTATGCTCACTCTAGTGAGCATTTGCGTGCTCTTCAGCAAAGGAAGCAAGGCCAAGACAAGGCTGGTGCTCAATTAAGTGAGCGCTATGCTCACTCTAGTGAGCATTGTCGCGCATCAAACCAAGCAAGGAAAGGAGCACTCAAATGGCGCTCAAAGAAGTGAGCACTATGCTCAAAAGAAGTGAGCATTTTTGAGCTCTCAACCAAATAAATAAAGGAAGCGTATCATGCAAAAAGGGGTTCACCAAGGCTCGAAGGGGGAAGCACGCATCAACACTAGACACAGCGCTCATTATTTGAGTGCAGTGCTCACTTAGTGAGCGCTAGTGAGCATGCTTCACCAAGGAAAGTGAGCACAACGCTCACAAAACCGAGCGGAGCACTCCACTGGAGCAGGCCTCCAACTAAAAAATTGAACCAAGTCATCTTAGATCCATTTCTTCACAAATCAAAAGGGCCCACTCCAAGCTTTAAAGATCAAAATAGAAAGTGTATAAATAGGATTAAGTTTGATTTGTAAAAAAAACCTTTTGCTCATTTTTAGTTTTACTTTTAGCTCAATTTTAGTTTTGACTCTTTTTGAATTTGAGATTTGGGAATTGGATCTGGTTTTCCTTCTGCATTTTCTTTTCTTCTGAAACTTTCACTATCTGTTCTTGGAATGTGAATTGAAATTTGAAGAGCTTCATTGCTTCTAAGTTTTAGAATCATCTTTTACCTCTCTTCTCAATTGTTCTAAGGATTGGATCTGAGTTTAGTTTTCTGTTTTTAATTTCTTTCATCTGCAACTTCTACTTTTCTGTTTTGGGTTTTTGGATTGAGATTGAGAAATTCTATTGAATTTGGATCTGAGTTTCTTTGGTTGTTTTAAATTTCATTTTCTTCTGTAATTTATTTTCTGCTTGATTTAGAGAGTAATTGAGAGTTAGATCTGCTTTCTAACCTCATTACTCTTCTTCGATCTTCAATTTCTCTTTAAGGATTTCATAATTGACTCAAATTCTCTTGCTGTTTTATTTCTTGAAGAAATTTTCCATTTCTGTTCCTGCTACTGAGATCAAGATCTGAAGTCCTGCATCTCAGAGCTTTCTGATTTACTTTAGTTTGCAATTCCTTGTTCAATTCCAAGTCCCAGCACCCAAATCCTTTTACTCTTTAAGCAATTTACATTTCTCAGCAATTTAGATTCAGCAAATTTACATTTCTTGCACTTTAAGTTTCAGCTATTTACTTTTCTTGCAATTTAAGTTTCAATTCATGTACTTTCTTGCACTCTAAGTTTCATGTAATTTAATCTTTCTGCACCTTTAGATTCAGTCAATTTACCTTATGCACTCTATTTTTCTGCTCAATTTACATTATGCACTTCTATTTACTTGCAATTTAGCTTCTGTCAATCAAAATCAATCAATTCATCAACTGTTTGCTTAACAAAATTCATCACCTAACTAAAATTGCTCAATCTATCAATCCCTGTGGGATCGACCTCACTCTTGTGAGTAATTACTACTTGATGCGACCAGGTACACTTGCCGGTGAGTTTGGTGTGGAATCTGATTTCCACCCATCAAGTTTTTGGCGCCGTTGCCGGGGATTGATATAGATTGACAATGATTAAGTAAGGTGATAATCTAGATTAAGCACTTTTTCTTTTCTTTTTCTTTGTTCCTAATATGCACACTAGCTGTTTGAATTTTTGTTTAAGCTAACCATAACCTCACTCTAGCAGTAGAGTGAATTGTCTTTGTTTTCTGGTTTTTCTGTGTTTTTCTTGTTGTTGTATGACAGAGGCAAGGAGAGAGATCCCTACCTTCTGTGATCAAGATGAGAGAACTCTCCGAAGATTAAGAAGAGAAGCAAGAGGAAAAAGTGTTGTTAGAGAGGAAAGATCAGAGGAAGAGAATCAAGAGATGGAAGATAATCCACCTAACCTACCTGATGGAGTAGGCAACAACCATGGCCAACCTCAGAGAAGAGTTTTAGCCTCGTACACCTTCCCCAACCCAAGGCATTGTGGGAGTAGCATCCTTACTCCAAATGTCAATGCAAACAACTTTGAATTGAAGCCTCAGCTCATCACTCTTGTACAGAACAATTGTTCCTATGGAGGAGGCCCTCTAGAAGATCCAAACCAGCACTTATCCACTTTTCTGAGGATTTGTGACACTGTCAAAACTAATGGTGTGCATCTAGATATCTACACGCTGTTGCTGTTTCCATTTTCATTGAGAGACAAAGCTACTCAGTGGTTGGAAGCATTTCCCAGAGAAAGCATCAACAACTGGGAGGATTTGGCAGGCAAGTTTTTGGTTAAATTCTACCTACCTCAGAGGATCATTAGATTGAAGACAGAGGTGCAAACCTTCACTCAATTGGATGCAAAATCACTCTATGAGGCTTGGGAGAGATATAAAGCCTTAATTAGGAAGTGTCCCTTTGAAATGTTTAATGAATGGGACAAGCTTCAGAACTTCTATGAAGGATTGACACTGAGAGCTCAAGAAGCTTTGGATTATTCAGCAGGAGGATCACTACAACTTATGAAGACAGCTGAAGAAGCCCAAAACCTCAGAGACACAGTGGTGAACAACCAATACTCCTATGCTCATCAAAGACAATGCCAACCAGCTCAAAGGAAAGGAGTATTGGAGTTGGAAGGTGTGGACACCATTTTAGCTCAAAACAAGGTGATGCATTAGCAAATCCACCAACAAATGGAAATGATGGAAAAGAGGATTGATAGTTTGCAAGTTGTAGCAGTGAATACCACAAATCAACCACCAGCTGGGTGGGGGCAAAATGAAGAGAGCTATGAAGAACAGCAGCAGGAACAAGTTCAGTATGTGTACAACCAAGGATCTGGCCAAAATGACTTCCATGGAGATACCTACAACCCCTCTTGGAGGAACCACCCAAACCTGAGATGAGGAGACAACCAGAATCAAAATCAGCAGCCATGGTAAAGAAATTCAAACCAAAACAACCCCAGAAACACAAATCACCAAAACCATCAGCAAACTAACCAAAACCCATACAAAAAACCACAAAACAACTACCCCAATTCTAACTTCTATCCACCCAATAACTCATCAAACAACCAAAACACTTTCCACCCACCATCTACATCCCATAATCAACCACAAATACCACAAGAAGCTCAAAGGATCTCCAATTTAGAGATACTAATGGAAAAGATGATGAAACATCAGGAGATAACCAGTAAACACCATGAAGCTTTAATGAGAAATTTAGAAAGGAAAATTGGACAACTGTCCAAGCAAGCAGTAAGTGAAAGACCAACCAGCTCACTCCCAAGTGATACCATTCCAAATTCCAAAGAAGAATGCAAAGCAATCCAATTAAGGAGTGGAAGGACCCTGGTGAATAACAAAGAAACCAGCAAGAGGCCAGCTTAGAATGATGAGGCCAGCAGTAAGGATGAAGCTATACTCAACAAGAAGGACCAAGAGGAGCTTAAAGAGAAGGATGAGCAGCTACAAGCTTTAAGGAAAGGGAAACAAGTAATGGAGGAATCATCATAAGAACAGAGGCAGGTGGTGAAGGCTTTCGCACCTCCTCTGCCATATCCTCAAAGGTTCAACAAGGAGATCAAGGATCAACACTTTCTCAGGTTCCTTAAAGTCTTCAAGAAGGTGGAAATCAATATCCCACTTGCTGAAGCATTAGAGTAGATGCCTCTATATAAAAAGTTCTTGAAAGATCTCATTAACAAAAAGAAAAGATGGCATGAGAAGAAAACCATCATCCTAACACAAGAGTGCAGTACTGTAATTCAAAGAGGTCTCCCACCAAAACTAAAAGACCCTGGGAGCTTCTTCTTGCCTTGTACCATTGGTAATATAACCATTGATAAGGCACTGTGCGATTTAGGAGCTAGCATCAATCTAATGATCTATTCTATGATGAGAAAGCTATGTATAGAGGAAGTAAAGCCTACACAGATGTCGTTGGAGCTTGCGGATAAGTCACTAGTACTTCCCAAAGGAGTGATTGAAAATCTCCTGGTCCGAGTAGGGAAATTCATATTCCCAGCAGATTTTATGATCCTGGACCTAGGAGAAGAAGGGAGTGACTCTATTATCTTGGGAAGACCGTTCCTGGCCATAGCAAGGGCCATCATAGATGTTGAACAAGGAGAACTGACCCTAAGGGTACATGATGAGAGAATTACTCTGAATGTCTTTCCAGAAGCACATCATACTAATGAAAAGGAAGATTACATGAAGGATGACAGAGAAGACTTGCATTGGAAGGAAGAATCCAATGAGATACTCATTAGTACTCTTGCAAAGCAAGAGACAAGCAGCAAAGTAGGACAAAAGGAGAATGAGACTATACAGAATGAAGAGAGAAAGCAAGAAGAAAGTGAGGTGTTGGCCACTCATAAGACAGATCCCAAAATACAGCCCACTGTCAAAGCAGAAGGATCACCAAAAAAGGGAAAGAAAAGCAAGAAAAAGGCTCCAAAAGGGTGGAAAAACAAAAAAATCCCAACTGAAGGATTCTCAAAGGGAGATACAATACAACTGATTTACCAACAGTTGGGGACAAATCCACAGACTGATGATTACTACACCATCAACAAGGTACTCTCACTGGAGCATGTGGAGATTGACCATCAACGTACAGGAAGAAAGCTCACAGTGAAAGGAGACAAATTGAGGCACCACAATCATCAACCACCCTAATAAGGGACCAATGTCAAGCTAGTGACAATAAAAGAGCGCTCCATGGGAGGCAGCCCATGATTTAATGTTCTTGCTGCTATTTTAGTTTCAATAATCACTGGTTTTTCTAGCATAAATTTGAGCTCTTATGAGTAGAATTTGATAATTGCACATATCATTTTTGAGCATATGCTTGACTCCTAAGTTTGGTGTGCCTAAAGGCACTTTAAAATAGCTTTTCAAGCATGATTGATCATATAACCATCTTAGGATGTATACTCATTCATTTTGTTGAAGTATATAGCTAAACATTAAGTTTGGTGTCTATATCTGTAGTGAATTTCAGAAAAATCATTTTTGTTCAAAGGATCAAATTTATGAATAGATGAACCATACATTGCTTCATATTTTTTTTGAGTTTATGATATTATGGTAGAAAATAAAATGTTCCTTATAATTAATGTACCAATTAGGGCGGATACTCTTTGAGTTTTATATGGATCCTTTAGCAGAGAACAAGTTTGGTGTCCACCAAATTCTGTCCAAAATCTAAGGAGCATAATTGGTTATTTATAAATAAGGAACATGTAGAATTTAGTTTTTCTTTATTGCTTGGTACTACACCAGCGTACTTCAAACCTTAATTTTACCATTGCCTTTATTTAATTGTATAGGTACAAGGGAGATTGAGAAGAAGACAAAAGGGAGCATGCACAGTTGTCACAAGATGAAAAGAGAGTCACATGTGCCTAGGGAATGGTGCTTTCTTGGAGACAAAATTTGCATGCTTGAATACCTTGGAGGCCGAACCACATGCACCCAATGGGGGTGCAATCCTTGTCCTCCTTCATCTTTTCATGCAAGCCGTCTATGCTATAAGCTTTCTACAATGCTTCACTCAATCTACACCCATCATTTTTGCTTAACCGAACCCCCCACTTGTGGTTTTGTTTCAATGATTCATGCCTTGGCTATAAATTGGCAGTAGCACTTCCTAGCTCACATATCCCCTCTCTACTCATACAGGACTTCTTCACCTAGTTGCCTTTGTTTCATTTACACCTTCCTCTTAAACACGTTACAGCAGACCCTCCTCACCCAAAAGACAACACATAATACCCAACGTCCTCTCCTTTCCATCTTAAAGCCGTACCTTAAGCAAGGCTCATTCTCTTTCTCTTTCCACCTTCTATCCAAATTCATGGCTTCATCAAGTTTCAAAAGAAGGAAGGGAAAAGAACCAGTTGTAGCCGAACCATCAAATTATGATACAAGGAGATTTAAATCTCAGTTTCATGAATCAAGGTATCATAGGATCATGGAATCGAAGCACATCATTCCAGAGATGGGCTTTAGACTTCATGATGGAGAGTATCCTATCATGAGGAGAATCACTGCAGAGAGGAGATGGGAACTTTTGTGTGAGCCCTTCACAGACATAAGTACAGTCAAGATAAGGGAATTCTACGCAAATGCTGTAAAGACAAGCAAGGAAAGCCCTCCTTATAAGAGCTATGTCAGGGGTGTTGAGGTAGATTTTAGTGCACCATTGATGAGCGGATAATTTATATGCTTTTTGGCATTGTTTTTAGGTAGTTTTTAACATGTTTTAGTTACTTTTTATTATATTTTTATTAGTTTTTATGCAAAAACCACATTTCTGGACTTTACTATGAGTTTGTGTGTTTTTCTATAATTTTAGATATTTTTTGGCTGAAATTGAGAGAGCAGAGCAAAAATCTGATTCAGAGGCTGAGAAAGGACTGTAGATGTTGTTGGATTCTGACCCTCCTGCACTCAAAGTGGATTTTCTAGACCTACAGAAGCCCAATTGGCGTGCTCTCAATTGAGTTGGAAAGTAGACATCTTGGGTTTTCCAGCAATATATAATAGTCCACACTTTGTCCGAGATTTGATGGCCCAAATTGGCGTTTAAACGCCAGCCAGGGACCCTTTTCTGGTGTGTAAAATGCCAGAACTGGCACCAGAACTGGAGTTAATTGCCCAAATTGGCATCCAAGCTGGCGTTTAACTCCAGAAAAGGCCTATGCACGTGTAAAGCTCAATGCTCAGCCCAAGCACACACCAAGTGGGCCCCGAAAGTGGATTTCTGCACTTAGTTACTCATTTTCTGTAAACCTAAGTTACTAGTTTAGTATAAAAAACTACTTTTAGAGATTCATTTTGGTAACGTATGACATTTGTACATCTCATATTGTATCTTCTACAGCATGAGTCTCCAAATCCCATAGGTGGGGGTGAGGAGCTCTGTTGTGTCTCAATGGATTAATACAATTACTATTGTTTTCTTTTCGATCACGCTTGATTCTATTCTAAGTTACTCACTCGGAATTCAATATAAAGAATATTATGATCCGTGACACTCATCATCATTCTCAACTTTATGAACGCGTGCTTGACAACCACTCCCGTTCTATCTGAGCTCAACGTAGTCATTGGGCTACAACTTGAGTACGTATCTCTTGGGTCTCTGATCCACGGATTTGACTTGCCTCTCCTGACAACAGAGCATTCAAGTCCGTGAGATTAGAACCTTCGTGGTAGAGGATAGAACCAATTGGTAGCATTCTTGAGATCCGGAAAGTCTAAACCTTGTATGTGGTATTCCGAGTAAGACTGGGATGGGATGACTATGACGAGCTTCAAACTCACGAATGTTGGGCGCAGTGACAGTGTGCAAAAGGATAGAGAGATCCTATTCCAACACAAGTGAGAACCGACAGATGATTAGCCGTGCGGTAGCTGTGCCTGGTATTTTTCATCCGAGATGAGAGATCCGACAGTTGATTAGCCGTACAAAAATCGTACCTGGACCATTTTCACTGAGAGGACGGATGGTAGCCATTGACAACGGTGATCCACCAACATACAGCTTGCCATGTGTGTTTGGAGAAGAAGACAGTAGGAAAGCAGAGATTCAGACAACAGAGCATCTCTAGAACCTCAACCTTTTCCTCATTACTGAATCACAAGTATCATTCATTTCATGTTATTTACTTTTCATAAACAAAATCATTTTTATCACTAATCTCCTGACTAAGATTTACAAGATAACCATAGTTTGCTTCAAGCCAGCAATCTCTGTGGGATCGACCCTTACTCATGTAAGGTATTACTTGGACGACCCAGTGCACTTGCTGGTTAGTTGTGCGGAGTTACAAAGGTATGATTGCAATTCCGTGCACCACGTTTTTGGCGCCGTTGCTGGGGATTGTTCGAGTTTGGACAACTGACGGTTCATCTTGTTGATTAGATTAGGAAAAATTTATTTTTTTTGGTTTAGAGTCACTAAATTTGAATCTTTTATTATTGTTTTTGTTAAAATTTTAAAATCCTTGTTTTCTTTTTCTAAATTTTTTCGAAAATTTTTAATAAATAGATAAAAAATAATAAACTAATAATTGAGTCTTCTGTTTGAGTTTAGTTTCATGTTTTAAGTTTGGTGTCAATTTCATGTTTTTATTTACCTTCAATTTTTCGAATTGTAGGTTCTTTTTATTCTTCATATTTTCGAGTTTTATGTTCCTTGTTCTTTCTTGATCTTCAAGTTGTTCTTGTTTATTTTCCTTGTTTGATCTTTAGTTTTTCTTGTTTTGTGTCTTTCCTTGTTTTTCTTGTGCATTTTTGAATTATTAGTGTCCAAAGTATAAAAATTTTTAAGTTTGGTGTCCTTTCTGTTTTTATTTTCTTAAAGATTTCCAAAATTTGTTCTTGGTGTTTATCTTGATCTTCAAAGTGTTCTTGGTGTTCATCTTGACATTCAAAGTTTTCTTGTTTGTTTTCTTTGCTTTGATCTAAAAATTTTAAGTTTGGTGTCATTTTATTGTTTTTCTTTTTCGTCATTAAATTAAAAAAATATCTTTTCCTTTATTTTCTCATCATTTTCGAATTCCTTAGGTTAACTTAGTCAAAATTTTTAAAATTTGGTAGTTTCTTGTTAGTCAAGTTAAAATTTCAATTTTAAAAATTTATCTTTTTAAATCTTTTTCAAAACAAATTCTTTTTAAATTTTCTTTTTATATTTTTCGAAAATATTTTATAAAATTTTTCAAAATCTTTTTTCTTTTTTTTTTATAATTTTCGAATTACTTGTCCTATTTTATTATTTTGATTGAAAAATTTTAAGTTTGGTGTTTTCTTGTTAAGAAAGTTTCAATCTTTAAAATTTTAAAATCATATCTTTTTCAAATATTTTCTTTTATTTACTTTTTACAAGTATCTTTAATTTTAAGACATATCTTTTTCAAAACTTCCTAACCACTTTCTCTCTCTTCATTTTTCGAAAATCCTTACCCACAAAATTTCAAATCTTTTTAATTAATTAATTAATTTAGTTTTCTAATTTCTTTTATTTCTTTTTCTTTTCTTAATTTTCGAAACTTGCATCAATTTTTTTATTTACTTTATTTTAATTTCCTTAATTTCAAAAAAAAAAGGGGAATAAAATTTTTTATTTACAATCCACATCATCTTCCTTTCTCCATCATGGACCTAAGTGGAAATGAACAGTCCAGAAGGACTCTGGGGTCATATGCTAACCCCACTACTGCTTCATATGGGAGTAGTATCTGTATACCCCCCATCAGAGCCAGTAATTTTGAGCTAAACCCTCAGCTCATTATCATGGTGCAGCAAAATTGCCAGTATTTCGGTCTTCCACAGGAAGAACTTACTGAGTTTCTGGCACAGTTCTTACAAATTACTGACACAGTACGTGATAAAGAAGTAGATCAGGATGTCTACAGATTATTACTGTTCCCATTTTCTATAAAAGATCAAGCTAAGAGGTGGTTAAATAACCAACCCACAGTAAGCATAAGAACATGGAAACAATTATCAGACAAATTCCTGAATCAATATTTCCCTCCTAAAAGGATGACACAGCTAAGGCTGGACATCCAAGGCTTTAAACAAGAGGATAATGAATCTCTTTATAATGCCTGGGAGAGGTACAGAGAGATGCTGAGGAAATGTCCCTCTGAAATATTTTTAGAATGGGTGCAGTTAGACATCTTTTACTGTGGCTTACAGAAAAGGCCCAGATGTCTCTAGACCACTCAGCTGGTGGATCTATACATATGAGAAAGATAATTGAAGAGGCTCAAGAGCTCATTGATACAGTTGCCAAAAATCAGCACCTGTACTCAAGTGGTGAAACCTCCATAAAAGAAGAGGCTGAGGCAGTATCCACTGAACTTAGTCCTCCAGAACAAATTGCTGAACTCAATCAGCAACTATTTTCTATAACAAAACAGTTAGCAGAATTTAAAGAGATGCTACAAGAAACCAAAGATGCTAACCAGAATATGGAAAAACAATTGAATCAGACAGGACAGTAGTTATCTAAACAAATAACAGAAGAATGCCAAGCTGTTCATTTAAGAAGTGGGAAGACATTCAATGTCTCAACTCAAAGCAGCAGAAAGCCAAGAAAGGAACAACTGACAGAGGATGACCAAATCACTTCCCAAAACCCCTCTGAGGACAGTAAGAGCCCAGAGAGGAATGATTCTGGCGTTCAAACGCCAGAAAAGGGTGGCAATCTGGCGTTGAACGCCCATATAGCACCCAATTCTGACGTTCAAACGCCAATGAGGGATCAGACACCTGCAAGTGCTGATAACAATCCCCTTAAGCAAGCATCTCCAACCACTTCTGTAGGAAATAAACCTACAGCAACTAAGGTTGAAGAATATAAAGCCAAGATGCCTTATCCTCAGAAACTCCGCCAAGAAGAACAGGATAAACAATTTTCCCGCTTTGCAAACTATCTCAGGACTCTTGAAATAAAGATTTCGCTTGCAGAGGCACTTGAGCAAATACCCTCTTATGCTAAGTTCATGAAAGAGATCTTAAGTCATAAGAAGGATTGGAGGGAGACTGAAAAAGTTTTTCTCACTGAAGAATGCAGTGCAGTTATTTTAAAAAGCTTACCAGAGAAGCTTAAAGATCCTGGAAGCTTTATAATACTATGCACATTGGAGGGTGCTTGTACCAAGATAGCTTTATGTGATCTTGGGGCAAGTATCAACCTGATACCTGCATCCACTATCAGAAAGCTTGGTTTGATTGAAGAAGTCAAACCAACCCGAATATGTCTCCAACTTGCTGATGGCTTCATTAAAATTCCATCAGGCATAATTGAGGATATGATTGTCAAGGTTGGGCTATTTGCCTTTCTCACTGACTTTTTAGTGCTGGAAATGGAGGAGGACAAGAGTGCAACTCTCATTCTAGGAAGACCTTTCCTAGCAACTGGACGAACCCTCATTGACGTCCAAAAAGGGGAGGTAACCCTGAGAATCAATGAGGATGAGTTTAAGTTAAATGTTGTCAAAGCTATGCAGCATCCAGACACATCAAAAGATTGCATGAGCGTTGATATTATTGACTCCCTGGTGGAAGAGGTCAATATGACTAACAGTCTCGAATCAGAGCTATAGGACATTTTTAAAGATGTTCAGCCTGATCTGGAAGAACCAGAGAAAACAAAAGAACCTCTGAAAACTCCTCAGGAAGAGGAGAAGCCTCTTAAACCCGAGCTCAAACCACTACCACCATCCTTGAAATATGCATTTCTGGGAGAAGATGACACTTTTCCGATAATCATAAGCTCTGCTTTAGAGCCACAGAAAGAGAAAGCACTAATTCATGTGCTAAGGACACATAAGATAGCTCTTGGGTGGTCCATAAGTGATCTTAAGGGCATTAGCCTAGCCAAATACATGCACAAGATCCTATTGGAGGACGATGCTAAGCCAGTGGTTCAACCACAGAGGCGGCTGAATCCATCTATGAAGGAGGTGGTGCAGAAAGAGGTCACTAAGTTACTAGAGACTGGGATTATTTATCCTATTTCTGATAGCCCCTGAGTGAGCCCTGTCCAAGTTGTCCCCAACAAGGGAGGCATGATTGTGGTTCATTGGTGCACGAAATTGTGATCATCAACAATGGCGCCAAAGACTTGGTGGAATGAATATCTTAGAATCGGAATAAGCTTGAATTGAATAGAAAAACAATAGTACTTTGCATTAATACTCGAGGAACAACAGAGCTCCACACCTTAATCTATGCTGTGTAGAAACTCTACCGTTGAAAATACATAAGTGATAATGTCCAGGCATGGCCGAATGGCCAGCCCCCATAAAGGTTTAAGATAGCATAAAACTGATCAAAGATCAAATTCAAAGACTCTGAATACAATAGTAAAAAGTTCTATTTATACTAAACTAGTTACTAGGGTTACAGAAATAAGTAAATGATGCAGAAATCCACTTCCGGGGCCCACTTGGTGTGTGCTTAGGCTGAGCATTGAGCTTTACACGTGTAGAGGCTTCTCTTGGAGTTGAACGCCAGTTTGTAACCTGTTTCTGGCATTTAACTCCACTTTGCAACCTGTTTCTGGCGTTTAACTCCAGAATAGGGCAGAAAGCTGGCGTTGAACGCCAGTTTTCGTTGGCTAAACTCGAGAAAAGTATGGACTATTATATATTGCTGGAAAGCCCTGGATGTCTACTTTCCAAAGAAATTAAGAGCGCACCATTTGGACTCCTGTAGCTCCAGAAAATCCACTTTGAGTGCAGGGAGGTCAGAATCCAACAGCATCTGCAGTTCTTCTTCAACCTCTGAATCTGGTTTTTGCTCAAGTCCCTCAATTTCAGCCAGAAAATACCTGAAATCACAGAAAAACACATGAACTTATAGTAAAGTCCAGAAATGTTATTTTTAATTAAAAACTAATAAAAATATACTAAAAACTAACTAAATGATACTAAAAACTATGTAAAAACAATGCAAAAAAGCGTATAAATTATCCGCTCATCACAACACCAAACTTAAATTGTTGCTTGTCCCCAAGCAACTGAAAATCAAATAGGATAAAAAGAAGAGAATATATTATAAATTCCAAAATATCAATGAAACTTAGCTCCAATCAGATGAGCGGGACTAGTAGCTTTTTGCCTCTTGAATAGTTTTGGCATCTCACTTTATCCACTAAAGTTCAGAATGATTGGCATCTATAGGAACTTAGAATTCAGATAGTGTTATTGATTCTCCTAGTTCTGTATGTTGATTCTTGAACACAGCTACTTTATGAGTCTTGGCCGTGGCCCTAAGCACTTTGTTTCCCAGTATTACCACCGGATACATAAATGCCACAGACACATAACTGGGTGAACCTTTTCAGATTGTGACTCAGCTTTCCTAAAGTCCCCAATTAGAGGTGTCCAGGGTTCTTAAGCACACTCTTTTTTTGCTTTGGACCTTGACTTTAACCGCTCAGTCTCAAGTTTTCACTTGACACCTTCACGCCACAAGCACATGGTTAGGGACAGCTTGGTTTAGCCGCTTAGGCCAGGATTTTATTCCTTTACACCCTCCTATCCATTAATGCTCAAAGCCTTGGATCCTTTTTATTACCCTTGCCTTTTGGTTTTAAGGGCTATTGGCTTTTTGCTCTTGCCTTTTGGTTTAAAGAGCTTTTGGCTTTTTTTGCTTGCTTTTTTTTTTGCTATTTTTTTTTGCAAGCTTTGTTCTTTATTGCTTTTTCTTGCTTCAAGAATCAATTTTATGATTTTTCAGATCATCAAATAACATTTCCCCTTTTTCCTTATTCTTCAAGAGCCAACATATTTAACATTCATAAACAACAAATTCAAAAGACATATGCACTGTTCAAGCATTCATTCAAAAAACAAAAAGTATTGTCACCACATCAAAATAATTAAACTAGTTTCAAGGATGAATTCAAAACCATGTACTTCTTGTTCTTTTGTAATTAAAACATTTTTCATTTAAGAGAGGTGATGGATTCATAGGACATTCATAACTTTAAGACATAGACACTTAAATACTAATGATCATATAGTAAAGCCACAAACATAAATAAAACATAAAGCATAATAAACGAAAAACAGGAAAATAAGAACAAGGAGATTAAGGAATGGGTCCACCTTAGTGAGGGTGGCGTCTTCCTCTTTTTGAAGAACCAATGGTGCTCTTGAGCTCCTCTATGTCTCTTCCTTATCTTTGTTGCTCCTCCCTCATAGCTCTTTGATCTTCTCTAATCTCATGGAGGATGATGGAGTGCTCTTGGTGCTCCATCCTTAGTTGTCCCATGTTGGAACTTAATTTTCCTAGGGAGGTGTTGATTTGCTCCCAATAATTTTGTGGAGGAAAGTGCATCCCCTGAGGCATCTCAGGGATTTCATGGTGAGGAATTTCCTCATGCTCTTGTTAAGGTCTATGATCTCTTGTTTGCTCCATCCTTTTCTTAGGGATGGACTTGTCCTCTTCAATGAGGATGTCTCCCTCTATGTCAATTCCAGCCAAATTACAGAGGTGGAAAATGAGGTGAGAAAAGGCTAACCTTGCCAAAGTGGATGACTTGTCAGCCACCTTGTAGAGTTCTTGAGGTATAATCTCATAAACCTCTACTTCCTCCCCAATCATGATACTATGGATCATGATGGCTCGGTCTATAGTAACTTCAGACCAGTTGCTAGTAGGAATGATTGAGCGCTGAATGAACTCCAACCATCCTCTAGCTACTGGTTTGAGGTCAAGTCTTCTTAGTTGAACCGGCTTGCCTCTTGAGTCAATTTTCCATTGAGCTCCTTCCACACATATATCCATGAGGATTTGGTCTAACCTTTGATCAAAATTGACCCTTCAAGTGTAGGGGCGTGTGTTTTCTTCCATCATTGGCAAGTTGAACGCCAACCTTACATTTTCCGGACTGAAATCTAAGTATTTCCCCCGAACCATAGTAAGCCAATGCTTTAGATTCGAGTTCACACTTTGATCATGGTTCCTAGTGATCCATGCGTTTGCATAGAACTCTTGAACCATTAGGATCCCGACTTGTTGAATGGGGTTGGTGAGAACTTCCCAACCTCTTCTTTGGATCTCAAGTCGGATCTCCGGATACTCATTCTTTTTGAGCTTGAAAGGAACCTCAGGGATCACTTTCTTCTTGGCCACAACTTCATAAAAGTGGTCTTGATAGACCTTTGAGATGAATCTCTCCATCTCCCATGGCTCAGAGGTGGAAGTGATTGCCTTCCCTTTCCTCTTTCTTGAGGTTTCTCTGGCCTTAGGTGCCATTAATGGTTATGGAAAAACGAAAAGCTATGCTTTTACCACACCAAACTTAAAATGTTTGCTCGTCCCCGAGAAAAAGAAGAAAGAAAGAAGGAGAAGAAGAAGAAAATTGGAGGAGAGGGAGAGAGGTGTGTATTCGGCCAAGGGGAAGAAGAGAGGGTTGTATTGTGAAAATGAAGAAGGAATGAAGTGTTTATATAGGAGTGGGGGGAGGTGTAAGGTTCGGTCATTAGGGTTGGGTTTGGGAGGGAAAAGAGTTTGAATTTTGGAGGTAGGTGGGGTTTTTGGGGAAGAGAGGATAGGTGTGAGTGGTGAAGAGGTGATGGGGAAGTGTGATTGAGGTGATTGGTGAGGGGTATTTGTGGAAGAGAGTTATGAAAAGGTGTGAAGAGGAGAGAAGAAAATGTGGGGATCCTGTGGGGTCCACAGATCCAGTGGGGCTAAGGACTTAACATCCCTGCCCCAATTAGGCATGTAAAATGCCCTTGCTGTGTAATCCTAGCGTTTAACGCCAGACTGCTGCCTATTTTTGGCGTTAAACGCCCAAAAGTAGCCTGTTTCTAGCATTTAACACCAGGTAGATGCTTGTTTCTGGCGTTAAACGCCAGCTTGGTGCTTGTTTCTTGCGTTAAACGCCAGACAGATGCTTGTTTCTGGCGTTTAAACGCCAGAATGCTCCTCCTCCAAGGTGTGCTGTTTTTCATTTTGTTTTTGATTTTTTTGTAGTTTTGTGACTCCACATGATCATTAGCCTAATAAAACATGAAATAGAAATAAAAATAAAATAGATATAATTAAATAACATTGGGTTGCCTCCCAACAAGCACTTCTTTAATGTCAATAGCTTGACAGTGAGCTCTCATGGAGCCTCACAGATAATCAGAGCAAGGTTGGAACCTCCCAACACCAAACTTAGAGTTTGAATGTGGGGGTTCAACACCAAACTTAGAGTTTGGTTGTGGCCTCCTAACACCAAACTTAGAGTTTGACTGTGGGGGCTTTGGTTGACTCTGCAGTGAGAGAAGCTTTTCATGCTTCCTCTCCATGGTTATAGAAGGAGATCCTTGAGTTTTAAACACAAGGTTGTCCTCATTCAGTTGAAGGACTAATTCTCCTCTGTCCATATCAATCACAGCTCTTGCTGTGGTTAGGAAGGGTCTTCCAAGGATGATGGATTCATCCTCATCCTTCCCAGTGTCTAGGATTATGAAATCAGTAGGGATGTAAAGGCCTTCAACCTTTACTAACACGTCCTCTACTTGTTCAGAAGCCTATTTTCTTGAGTTGTCTGCCATCTCTAATGAGATTCTGGCAGCTTGCACCTCAAAGATCCCAAGTTTCTCCATTACAGAGAGTGGTATTAAGTTTATTCCTGACCCCAGGTCACACAGAGCCTTCTCAAAGGTCATGGTTCCTATGTTACAGGAAATTAGGAATTTACCAGGATCCTATTTTTTTTGAGGTAATTTCTGCCTATCCAATGCATTTAGTTCATTGGTGAGCAAGGGAGGTTTATCTTCCCAAGTCTCATTACCAAATAATTTGGCATTCAGCTTCATGATTGCACCAAGGTACTTAGCAACTTGCTCTTCAGTAACGTCTTCATTCTCTTCAGAAGAAGAATACTCATCAGAGCTCATGAAGGGCAGAAGGAGGTTCAATGGAATCTCTATGGTCTCTAGATGAGCCTCAGACTCCCTTGGTTCCTCAAAGAGAAACTCCTTATTGGTCACTGAGCGTCCCAGGAGGTCTTCCTCACTAGGATTCACGTCCTCCTCCTCCCTTGTAGGTTCGGCCATGATGGTCAAATCAATGGCCTTACACTCTCTCTTTGGGTTTTCTTCTGTATTGCTTGGGAGAGTACTAGGAGGAGTTTCAGTGGCCCTTTTACTCACCTGGCCCACTTGTGCCTCCAAATTTCTAATGGAGGACCTTGTTTTATTAATCTTAGATAATTCAGACAGACCATCATAGAATATATCCAGGATAGTCCATTCTGAAAGCATGTCAGAAGGACACTTTTTGGTCAGTTGCTTATATCTCTCCCAAGCTTCATAGAGGGATTCACTATCTTTTTCTCTGAAGGTTTGAATATCCACTCTAAGCTTGCTAAGCTTTTGAGGAGGAAAGAACTTGGCTAAGAAAGCCGTGACCAGCTTATCCCAAGAGTTCAGGCTATCTTTAGGTTGATAGTCCAACCATATTCTAGCTCTGTCTCTTACAGCGAACGGAAAAAGCATAAGCCTGTAGACCTCAGAGTTAACCCCATTGGTCTTAACAGTATTACAGATCTGCAAGAATTCAGTTAAGAACTGAAAAAAATCTTCTGATGGAAGTCCATGAAACTTGCAGTTCTGTTGCATCAGAGAAACTAATTGAGGCTTTAGCTCAAAATTGTTTGCTCCAATGGCAGGGATTGAGATGCTTCTTCCATGTAAATTGGAATTTGGTGCAGTAAAGTCACCAAGTATCTTCCTTGCATTGTTATTATTTTCGGCCATGTCTCCTTCTTTTTCGAAAATTTCTGTAAGATTTTCTCCAGAGAGTTGTGCTTTGGCTTCCCTTAGCTTCCTCTTCAGAGTCCTTTCAGGTTCAGGATCAGCTTCAACAAGAATGTTCTTATCCTAGTTCCTGCTCATATGAAAAAGAAGAAAACAGAAAAGAAAATATGGAATCCTCTATGTCACAGTATAGAGATTCTTTTATGTGAGTAGAAGAAGATAAGAATAGAAGAAGGAAAAGATAAGAATCCAAACACAAGGGAGAGGAATAGGTTCGAATTCTTGAGTGAAAGAGGGGTGTTAGTAGATGAATAAATAAACAGAAGGGGATGAGAGATGAGAGAATTTGAAAATTAAACAAAATTAAAATAAAAGTATTTTTGTTTTTAATTTAAAATTAAAGTTGAAATTCGAAAATAAAAAAAATGAAAATTGAAATTAAATTAAATTAAGATTCAAAACAATTAGTTAATTAAAAAGAAATTTTGAAAAAGAGGAAATGGATTTTCGAAAATTAGAAAGAGGGAGTTAGTTAGGTAGTTTTGAAAAAGATATGAATCAAACAAAAAGATAAGATTAATTGAAAATGATTTGAAAATCAATTTTGAAAAGATAAGAAGCTAGAAAATAAGTTAGAAAAGATTTTGAAATTAATTTTGAAAAAGATGTGATCAAAACTTGTTTTGAAAAAGATTTGAAAAAGAAATTAAAAAAGATTTGATTTTGAAATTAAAGTTGATTACTTGACTAACAAGAAACAAAAAGATAGGATTTTAAAATTTAAAGATTGAACCTTTCTTACTAAGCAAGTAACAAACTTAAAATTTTTGAATCAATCACATTAATTGTTAGCATTAATTTTGAAAATATGAAATGAAAATAAGAAAAAGATTTTTGAAAAATCAATTTTGAAATTTTCGAAAATATTAAGAAGAAAATTGAAAAAGATTTGATTTTTGAAAAAGATTTGAAAAAGATAGAATTTTTAAATTGAAAATTTGACTTGACTCATAAGAAACAACTAAATTTTAAAAAGTTTTGAAAAAGTCAACTCAAATTTTCGAAAATTTATGAGTGAAAAAGGGAAAGATAATTTTTTTATTTTTTTGAATTTTTAATAAAGAGAGAGAAAAACATCAAAAAGACTCAATGCATGAAAATTTTGGATCAAAACAAATGATGCATGCAAGAACACTATGAATGTCTAGATGAACACCAAGAATACTTTGAATGTCAAGATGAACACCAAGAACTTATTTTTGAAAAATTTATAAGAAAAGAAACACATGCAAGACACCAAACTTAGAAATTTTTCATGTATGGACACTAACAGATTAAAAATGTATTTGAAAAATAAGAAAAGACATAAAACATAAAAATGCAAAGATCAAACAAATAAATTCATCAAGAACAACTTGAAGATCATGAAGAACATATGATGAATTTTTGAAAATTAAAGAAAATTATAAAAACATGCAATTGACACCAAACTTAAAAATTGACACAGGACTTAAACAAGAAACACAAAATATTTTTGGTTTTTATGATTTTATTAATTTTTTTGGATTTTTCGAAAATTCTTTTGAAAAGGAAAATAAGGATTTCAAAATTTTTAATAGGAATTCTAGGAATCTTGCAATGTTAGTCTAAAGCTCCGGTCCAGGAATTAGACATGGCTTACTAGCCAGCCAAGCTTTCAGTGAAAGCTCCGGTCCAAAACACTAGACATGGCCAATGGCCAGCCAAGCTTCAGCAGATATTGCCTACCTCCCATGTATACAACAACTATATGTGTAACTGCCAAATGGGTGAATATCAACAAGCTCTTGTGATGATAAGTTGAAACCCCGGTCCAAAAGATTAGACATGGCTTACAGCCAGCCAGGATTCAACAAATCATCATGAAACACTAGAATTCAATTCTGAAGAAAAATATATTTTTGAAAATATTTATTTTTATTATTATTATTATATTTTTTTTTGAAATTTTTTGAAAATAAAAGAGTAAAAACAAAAAAGGAGCGTCACATAATCATCACATTCATCATGTTCTTGGGTGCGAATGAATATCTTAGAATAGGAATAAGCTTGAATTGAATAGAAAAACAATAATACTTTGCATTAATACTCGAGGAACAGCAGAGCTCCACACCTTAATCAATGTTGTGTAGAAACTCTACCGTTGAAAATACATAAGTGATAATGGTCCAGGAATGGCCGAATGGCCAGCCCCCATAAAGGTCTAAGATAGCATAAAACTGATCAAAGATCAAATTCAAAGACTCTGAATACAATAGTAAAAAGTTCTATTTATACTAATCTAGTTACTAGGGTTACAGAAATAAGTAAATGATGCAGAAATCCACTTTCGGGGCCCACTTGGTCTGTGCTTAGGCTGAGCATTGAGCTTTACACGTGTAGAGGCTTCTCCAGGAGTTGAACGCCAGTTTGTAACCTGTTTCTGGCGTTTAACTCCACTTTGCAACCTGTTTCTGGCGTTTAACTCCAGAATAGGGCAGAAAGTTGGCGTTGAACGCCAGTTTGCGTCATCTAAACTCGAGCAAAGTATGGACTATTATATATTGCTGGAATGCCCTGGATGTCTACTTTCCAACGCAATTGAGAGCAGGGAGGTCAGAATCCAACAGCATCTGCAGTCATTCTTCAACCTCTGAATCTGGTTTTTGCTCAAGTCCCTCAATTTCAGCCAGAAAATACCTAAAATCACAGAAAAACACACGAACTTATAGTAAAGTCTAGAAATGTGATTATTAATTAAAAACTAATAAAAATATACTAAAAACTAACTAAATCATACTAAAAAATATGTAAAAATAATGCCAAAAAGCGTATAAATTATCCGCTCATCATTCATAATGAAAAGAATGAACTGGTTCCCACAAGAACAGTTACAGGGTGGCGTATGTGTATTGACTACAGAAGGCTCAATACAGCCACCAGAAAGGATCATTTTCCTTTACCATTCATAAACTAGATGCTAGAGAGACTAGCAGGTCATGAATACTACTACTTTTTGGATGGCTATTCAAGTTACAACCAAATTGCAGTAGATCCTCAGGAACAAGGGAAAACAGCATTCACATGTCCATCTAGAGTATTTGCCTACAGAAGGATGCCATTTGGTCTATGCAATACACCTACAACCTTTCAGAGGTGCATGCTCTCTATCTTCTCTAATATGGTAGAAAAATTTCTAGAAGTCTTCATGGATGACTTCTCAGTATTTGGAGACTCATTCAGCTCCTGTCTTGACCATCTAACACTTATTCTGAAAAGGTGCCAAGAGACTAACCTGGTTTTAAACTAGGAGAAATGTCACTTTATGGTGACTGAAGAAATTGTCCTTGGGCACAGAATTTCAAACAAGGGAATGGAGGTGGATCAAGCTAAGGTAGAGGTAATTGAAAAATTACCACCACCTGCCAATGTTAAGGAAATCAGAAGCTTTCTGGGGCATGCAGGATTCTATAGGAGGTCTATAAAGGATTTTTCAAAAATTACAAAATCTCTGAGCAATCTGCTAGCCGCTGATGCACCATTTGTCTTTGACACAGAGTATTTGCAGGCCTTTGAGACTCTAAAAGCTAAGCTAGTCACAGCACCAATCATTTCTACACCAGACTGGACATTATCATTCGAACTAATGTGTGATGCTAGTGACCATGCCATTGGTGCAGTATTGGGACAGAGGCATGAAAAGCTTCTGCATGTCATTTATTATGCTAGCCGTATTTTAAATGACGTGCAGAAAAATTACACAACCACAGAAAAAGAGTTGCTTGCAGTGGTTTATGCCATTGACAAGTTCAGATCTTATTTAGTAGGATCAAAAGTGATTGTGTACACTGACCATGCTGCTCTAAAATATCTCCTCACAAAGCAGGATCCAAAACCCAGACTCATAAGATGGGTGTTGCTTCTACAAGAGTTTGATATAGAAATAAGAGATAGAAAAGAGACAGAGAACCATGTAGCGGATCACCTGTCCCGAATAGAACCAGTAGCAGGAGAGTCCCACCCTCCTACTAAGATCTCTGAAGCCTTTCCGGATGAGCAACTCTTTGCCATTCATGAAGTACCGTGGTTTGCAGACATTGTAAACTATAAAGCTGTGAGATTCATACCCAAAGAGTACAGTAAGCAGCAAACAAAAAAATTAGTTTCTGATGCAAAGTACTACTTGTGGGATGAACCATATCTCTTTAAGAGATGTGCAGACGGAATAATCCGTAGATGTGTGCCTAGAGAAGAGGCACAGAAGATCCTATGGCATTGCCATGGATCACAATATGGAGAACATTTCGGAGGTGAGCGAACAACCACAAAGGTTCTCCAATGTGGCTTCTACTGGCCTACTCTCTATAGAGACTCCCGAGAGTTTGTACGTAACTGTGACAGTTTCCAGAGAGTTGGTAATCTGCCTCACAGTTATGCCATGCCTTAGCAAGGGATCTTAGAGATTGAGTTGTTTGATGTATGGGGTATTGACTTCATGGAGCCTTTCCCACCATCATATTCAAACACTTATATTCTGGTGGCAGTAGACTATGTATCTAAATGGGTAGAGGCAATTGCAACACCAACTAATGATACTAGGACAGTGATGAAGTTCCTCCAGAAGCATATCTTCAGCAGGTTCGGTGTCCCTAGGGTACTGATTAGTAACAGAGGCACTCATTTTTGCAATAAACAGCTTGACTCTGCTCTGATTCGATATGGAATTAACCACAAAGTGGAACTCCATATCATCCACAGACAAATGGACAGGTTGAAGTCTCAAATAGAGAACTAAAACAAATTCTGGAACGGACTGTAAGTACCCATAGAAGGGATTGGGTAAGAAGTCTGGATGATGCTCTGTGGGCATACAGAACCGCATTCAAGACACCTATAGAGACCTCTCCATACCAGCTTGTGTATGGAAAAGCCTATCATCTGCTAGTGGAACTGGAACACAAGGCCTATTAGGCAACCAGATTCCTAAACCTTGATGCTAAGGTAGCTGGAGAGAAAAGAGCTGGAGGAGTTCAGACTCAATGCTTTCGAAAATGCTAAAATTTACAAGGAGAAAGCAAAAAGGTGGCATGACAAAAAGCTGTCATCTAGAGTCTTTGAGCCAGGACAGAAGGTTCTGCTGTTAAACTCTAAGATCAGATTATTCCTAGGGAAATTGAAATCCCGGTGGAAGGGACCATATGTGATTACAAGTGTGTCACCATATGGATATGTAGAGCTTCAGGATATTGACTCTGACAAAAAGTTCATTGTTAATGGACAGAGAGTCAAGCATTATCTTGAAGACAATGTTGAACAAGAATGCTCAAGACTGAGACTAGATTAAAGTTCAGTAATTTCAAGCTATTGACAGTAAAGAAGCGCTTATTGGGAGGTAACCCAATCTTATTTATCTATGTTATTTACTTTTTCATTTCATTTTCCATTGTTATTTTATGTTTTCTTTAGGTTGATGATCATGTGGAGTCATAAAAACAGCTGCAGAATTAAAGCGGAATAAAACACAACATCAAAAATAGCACACCATGGAGGACAGGCTTACTAGCGTTTAAATGCTAGTAAAGATAGCAGAATGGGCATTTAACCCCCAGTCTGGCAGCATTCTCGGCATTAAACGCCAGAATTGGCAGACAGACTGGTGTTAACGCCAGAAAAGGGTGTCTAGCTGGCGTTAAATGCCAGAATTGGTAGACAGACTGGCGTTTAACACCAGAAAAGGGTGTTTGGCTGGCGTTAAACACCAAAAAGGGGCATCAACCTGGCGTTTAATGCCAAAAGGCAGCAGACTGGCGTTTAATCACCAAAAAGGCCTGTCCAGGGGCGATTAAATGCCAGAAAGGTGCATGGACCAGAATTCCTTGACACCTCAGGATCTGTGGATCCCAGAGGATCCCCACCTACCCCAACTCACTCTCTCTCCTCTTCACACCTTTCCATAACACTCTTCCCCAAAATAACCTCCACCAATTACCTCTATTTCTCCTCCAAAACCATCATACAACCCACCTACCCCCACCCATTCAAATTCAAACCATCTCCCTCCCAAACCTAACCCCTATTACAAGAATTCCCTCTCCACTCTACTCCTATATAAGCCCCTCATCACTCCTTCATTTTTACACATCATAACCACCTAAAACCCCCCTTGGCTGAACCATTCACACACCTCCATCTCCTCCATCTCTTCTTCCTCTAATCCTTTCTTTCTTCTTTTGCTCGAGGACAAGCAAACCTTTTAAGTTTGGTGTGGCAAAAAGCTCTGCTTTTTGTTTTTCCATAACCATTAATGGCACCTAAGGCTAGAGAAACCTCTAGGAAGAGGAAAGGGAAGGCATTTGCTTCCAACTCCGAGTCATGGGAGATGGAGAGATTCATCTCAAAAGCCCATCACTAGAAAGAGGATGGAGCAAACAAGAGAGCCTACTCATGAACCTCAACAAGAGCATGAGGAAATTCCTCATTAAGAAATCCCTGAGATGCCTCAAGGGATACACTTTCCTCCACAAAGCTATTGGGAGGAACTCAACACCTCTTTAGGAGATTTGAGTTCCAACATAGAGCAACTAAGAGTGGAGCACCAAGAGCACTCCATCATCCTCCATGAAATCAGAGAGGACCAAAAGGCCATAAGAGAGGAGCAACAAAGGCAAGGAAGAGACATAAAGGAGCTCAAGAACTCCATTAGTTCTTCAAGAGGAAGAAGAAGCCATCATCACTAAAGTGGACCCGTTCTTTAATCTCCTTGTTTATTTTCTTTTCTGTTTTCGGTTTTTACGCTTTATGTTTTGACTATGTTTGTGTCTTCATTACATGATCATTATTGTTTAGTGTCTATGTCTTAAAACTATGAATGATCCATGAATCTTTCACCTTTCTTAAATGAAAAATGTTTTTTGAAAAAGAAAAAGAAGTACATGAATTTCGAATTCTATCTTGAAAATAGTTTAATTATCTTGATGTGGTGGCAATACTTTTTATTTTCTAAATGAATGCTTGAACAGTGCATATTTTTGATAGTGAAGTTTATGAATGTTAAAATTGTTGGCTCTTGAAAGAATAATGAAAAAAGAGATATGTTATTGATGATCTGAAAAATCATAAAATTGATTCTTAGTGCAAGAACAAGCAATGAAAAACACAAAGCTTGAGAAAAAAAAAGAAGAAGAAAAAGTAAGCAGAAAAATTCAATAACCCTTTAAACTAAAAGGAAAGGGTAAAAAGGATCCAAGGCTTTGAGAATTAATGGATAGGAGGGCTCAAAGGAATAAAATCCTGGCGTAAGCGGCTAAATCAAGCTGTCCCAAACCATTAATTCTCAAAGTCATGAAGGTCCAAGTGAAAACCTTGGGACTGAGTGGTTAAAGTCATGATCCAAATCAAAAGAGTGTGCCTAAGAACTCTGGGCACCTCTAACTGGGGACTCTAGTAAAGCTGAGTCACAATCTGAAAAGGTTCACCCAGTTATGTGTCTGTGGCATTTATGTATCTGGTGGTAATACTGAAAAACAAAATGCTTAGGGTCACGGCCAAGACTCATAAAGTAGCTGTGTTCAAGAATCAACATACTAAACTAGGAGAATCAATAACACTATCTGAATTCTGAGTTCCTATGTATGCCAATCATCCTGAGCTTCAAAGGATAAAGTGAGATACCAAAACTGTTCAGAAGCAAAAAGCTACTAGTCCCGCTCATCTAATTGGAACTAAGCTTCATTGATATTTTGAAATTTATTGTATTTTCTCTTCTTTTTATCCTATTTTGTTTTTAGTTGCTTGGGGACAAGCAACAATTTAAGTTTGGTGTTGTGATGAGAAGATAATTTATACGCTTTTTGGCATTGTTTTTAGGTAGTTTTTAATATGTTTTAGTTACTTTTTATTATATTTTTATTAGTTTTTATGCAAAAATCACATTTCTGGACTTTACTATGAGTTTGTGTATTTTTCTATAATTTCAGATATTTTCTGGCTGAAATTGAGGGACCTGAGCAAAAATCTGATTCAGAGGCTGAGAAAGGACTATAGATGCAGTTGGATTCTGACCCTCCTGCACTCAAAGTAGATTATTTGGAGCTACAGAAGCCCAATTGGCGCGATCTCAATTAGGTTAGAAAGTAGACATCTTGGGCTTTTCAGCAATGTATAATAGTTCATACTTTGCCCGAGATTTGATGGCCCAAACTGGCGTCCAAAGGCCAGCCAGAGACCATTTTCTGGCGTAAAACGCCAGAACTGGCACCAGAACTGGAGTTAAACGCCCAAACTGGCATCCAAGCTGGTATTTAACTCCAGAAAAGGCCTATGCACGTGTAAAGGTCAATGCTCAGCCCAAGCACACACCAAGTGGGCCCCGAAAGTGGATTTCTACACTCTCTGCACTTAGTTACTCATTTTCTGTAAACCTAAGTTACTAGTTTAGTATAAAAAACTACTTTTAGAGATTCATTTTGGTAACGTATGACATTTTTACATCTCATATTGTATCTTCTACAGCATGAGTCTCTAAACCCCATAGGTGGGGGTGAGGAGCTCTACTGTGTCTCAATGGATTAATGCAATTACTATTGTTTTGTTTTCGATCACGCTTGATTCTGTTCTAAGATACTCACTCGTACTTTAATATAAAGAATATGATGATCCATGACACTCATCATCATTCTCAACATTATGAACGCGTGCTTGACAACCACTCCCGTTCTATCTGAGCTCAACGTAGTCATTGGGCAACAACTTGAGTACGTATCTTTTGAGCCTCTGATCCACGGATTTGACTTGCCTCTCCTGACAACAGAGCATTCAAATCCATGAGATTAGAACCTTTGTGGTAGAGGCTAGAACCAATTGGCAGCATTCCTGAGATCCAGAAAGTCTAAACCTTGTCTGTGGTATTCCGAGTAGGATCTGGGATGGGATGACTGTGACGAGCTTCAAACTCACGAATGTTGGGCGCAGTGACAGTGTGCAAAAGGATAGAGAGATCCTATTCCAACACAAGTTAGAACCGACGGATGATTAGCCGTTCGGTAGCTGTGCCTGATATTTTTCATCCGAGACGAGAGATCCGACAGTTGATTAGCCGTACAAAAACCGTAGCTGGACCATTTTCACTGAGAGAATGGATGGTAGCCATTGACAACGGTGATCCACCAACATACAGCTTGCCATGTGTCTCTGGAACCTCAACATGTTCCTCATTACTGAATCATAAGTATCATTCATTTCATGTTATTTACTTTTCATAAACAAAATCATTTTTATCACTAATCTCCTGACTAAGATTTACAAGATAACCATAGTTTGCTTCAAGCCAGAAATCTCCATGGGATCGACCCTTACTCACGTAAGGTATTACTTGGACGACCCAGTGTACTTGCTGGTTAGTTGTACGGAGTTGCAAAGGTGTGATTGCAATTTCGTGCACCAACCATCCATTATGAGAGTCCTGCAGTTGAGAGTAATAACCTATGGAGAATTTAGCTTTGAGAAAATACTGCAGGGTGAGAATGACCCTGATGAAATATTACATGGGTTATGCTTTGAAGGTAGAGACTGGAAAAGGGACTCAGAAGTAGCTCCAAGCCACTTTAAAAGAATAGATCTCATACCCGAAGCCAAAGAGTGGTATGAGATAGTAAGGAGATCTATACTCCCTACTGCGAATACCTCAGGAGTCATAATCGAGAGAGCCATCTTGACGTATTGCATCTTGAGGGAAGGAGAAATCAACATCCCACAGCTCATAGTAGATAGCGTTCAGGAGATAGCTGTGGATACAGGCAAAAGAAGGGTTGGTCACCCAAGCACTATTCGGAGGCTATGCAATAGGGCTGGGGTACTTTTTGAGGATGAAGATACAGAGAAGGTGAAAGAAAGCAGAGGAATCACCAAACAGAGAATAGAATCAATGGATGGTGTTGATGACACCCAAGAAGAGAGAAGAGATCAAGGAAGGAGAGGGAGACCACAAGTGGAAGGAGAGCAAGCTCCTAGTTCACTAGACCTGAGCCAAATGCAAAGAGCCATTGAAGAAATGTCTCAACAACTCATGAAAGCACATGAGCAACAACAAGAGCAATATATGAGGCAACAAGAGCAATACTTGAGGCAACGGGAGCAGTATTTGAAGGATCGTGAGCAACAACAACAGTGGCAGCAGCAAATGATGGACAAGCAAGACAACTTCCAGCTCCAGCTGTTGGAACAACAAAGGGAGTTTCAAGCAAGAATTCTTGAGGGGCAAAAGGAACAATCAGCAAACGTTCAAGAATCAGTTAATGGATTGTTCCTATGACAGGCCAAGTATGGGGAGTACACCCAAAATCTCTACCAATGGAAAAACATATATCATACAATTGGAGAACACAGGTATGTGGATAGAATGGAGTATGATATAGCAACTCAAGCAAAGTTGGACTATGTAGTCCATAGCATGCTAATATTGAACCAAAAGATCAAGCCATTTGAGCAATGCCAACAGTTGATTGATCATCAGAGAGCACTAGCCAATAAACAAACAGCACACATGCAACAAGGATTGAAGGATGCTGGACTCTGGGATTAGGTAGACCAAATTTGGGATAGAAGGTGCCCTATTGAAGAACCCTAAAAAAGAAAGAAGAAGAAGAAGAAAGGAGAAAGCAGCAAGGGGAAAGAGCGCGACAACTAGAGGTAGTGGAGTTCTTTTTATAGTTTTAATCAAATAAGGATGATGCATATCTAAAACATGATATGCCTCCAAATATTTCATATTCTGCACTTTCATATCTTGAGTAGTTTTCTTGTTAGGATTTGCATTATGCTTGTTATCACTCATCTATCTTAAATTCATGTTTTGTTTCCTTTTTGCATCAATAAGAGAAAATGTTTGAAAAAGAAAGTGATTGTCCAATGTTGTAGGAATTAGAATGAAGTTTTGTGGTGGTGATTGCTTGTTTGGATGATAAGCTCAATAATAAAAGCTGCATAATAGAGTGTTATTTGTAAGTGTGAACTTCGTTGCTGTCATAAAACCTTTTATAAATGAAATTCTCTGGAAAATGAAGCAAAGTAAAAAAAGAAAAAGAAAAGCCAAGAGTTGGCAAAAAAAATAAACAATAAGGCTAGACACCAATAGCTTGGACCTTAGGAAATATGCCTGTGATGCTTTTTGTACTAGGATATGCTTGGATAATTAGGTTCTAAGGAGTCTTTTAAAACTTGGTAACTTGGATTAAATAATCCGGGATTACCAACCGAAAGTCCATCATCAAGAGCAACCTAGCTACAAAGTATTTAGTGATCCAAAGAGATGATGGGCATCAATGTTCCTAAGAGAATTTGTGAGCCAAGTGTCTGTAAGTGAAGAAGTGTTGAGCAAAATTTAGCCAAAAGGCTGCTGCAACACTTGACACTGAGTTATCATTAAGAAATAAGCTTGCTAAGCAAAATAAAGAAGGAAAAACCAAAAAGGGATCAATCAAAAAGCAAGGCATTATAACAGCAACTCTAGTGAATCCTCAAAGAAGCATTTCTTATCTATCAGCAAAGAATAATTGAGCTGCATTCTTGTTTGCATAAAACCCCATGGTTCAAATTCTATTATCTGCTAAATAAGGACATGTATGCTTCTCTACTTCATTTCATTTCTTCTCAATGTTTAATGCTTGCTTGGGAACAAGCAAGGTTTAAGTTTGGTGTTGTGATGACAAGTCATCTTATGCTAGTTTTACAAGCATTTTTCATTAGTTTCATTAGGTTTTATGCACTTTCTTGAACAATAAGTGATTGGAGTGGATTTTTATGATTATGTTAAATCAATCAAACATCATTTATTTTACACAAAATCATAGGTTTTATGCTAGAATTAAATGATTTTATAAATGATGTAAAGATCTAGTAATTTTGGTGGGACTTTGATTAGTTATTTGGTTGCTTGTAGGTGAAGAAATGATGAAGAAAGGAAAGAACCAAGGAAGCGCTGCATTACCAAACGTGGCGTTCAAAAAAGGCAACGCTAGGCAAGGAAGCTCCTTGCCAAATGTACCAAAGACACAAAAAGTAGCGCTCAAAAGCTTGAACGTAGTGTTCACTTTTGTGAAATTTTTTAGGCATTAACCAAGGGAACGCTCAACTAAGGGAGCACTCAACCAAGGGAGCGTGGCGTTCAAAGAAGTGAACGCTAGTGGGAATGGTGCACAACCAAAGCGCTAGCCAAGGAGGCAGCGTTTGGAAAAGTGAACGTGACGTTCACTAAAGTGAACATTTTCACGCGCATCCAAGGAAGGCTCAGCATCAAGTGTAGCACTCAAGGTTTGAGCGCAGCGTTCACTTATTGAATGCTATAGGAAGACAAGCGCACACCAAAGGCATGCCATGAAAAGTGAACGTGGAGTTCACTTATCCAAACAGAACGCTCCCCTGGGAGTGAACCAAATGCTCCCTGACCCATACCACCAGGTGCCAGAAAAGAGCACAACAACTAGAGGTGGTGGAGTCCCTTTTATAGTTTTAATTAAATAAGGATGATGCATATCTGAAATATGATATGCCTCCAAATATTTTATGTTCTGCATTTTCACATCTTGAGTAGTTTTTTTTTAGGAATTGCATTATGCTTGTTATCACTCACCTGCTTTAAATTCATGTTTTGTCTCCCTTGTTGCATCAATAAGAGAAAATGTTTGAAAGAGAAAGTGATTGTCCAATGTTGTAGGAATTAGAAATAAAATTTGTGGTGGTGATTGCTTGATTGAGATGATGAGCTCAACAATAAAAGCTACATAATAGGGTGTCCTTTGTAGTGTGAACGTTGTTGCTGTCACAAAACCTTTCATTAATGAAATTCCCTGGAAAATGAAGCAAAGTGAGAATGAAAAAGAAAAAAAAAGCCAAGAATTGGCAAAGAAACAAACAATAAGGCTAGACACCAATAGCTTGGACCTTAGGACATATGCCTGTGATGCTTCTTGTACTAGGATATGCTTGGACAATTAGGTTCTGAGGAGTATTTTAAAACTTGGTAACTTGGATTAACTAATCTGGGATTATCAACCGAAAGTCCACTATCAAGAGCAACCTAGTTACAAAGCATTTCATGATCCAAAGAGATGCTGGACATCAATGTTCCTAGGAAGAATTTGTGAGCCAAGTGTCTGTGGTAAAGAAGTGTTGAGCAAAAATTGAGCCAAAAGGCTGCTGCAACACTTGCCACCAAGCTTTCATTAAGAAATAAGCTTTCTAAGCAAAAGAAAGAAAGAAAAAGCTAATAGGGATCAATCAAAGGGCAAGGTACTATAGTAGCAACTCTAGTAAATCTTCATAGGAACATTTCATATCAGACAGCAAAGAATAATTGAGCTGCATTTGTCTGCATAAAATCCCATGAATCAAGTTCTATTATCTGCTAAATAAGGACCTATATACTTCTCTGTCTCAATTCATTTCTTCTCATGTTTAGTGCTTGCTTGGGGACAAGGAAGAATTAAGTTTGGTGTTGTGATGACAAGTCATCTTATGCTAGCTTTTCAAGCATCTTTCACTTGTTTTATTAGGTTTTATGCACTTTCTTGCACAATAAGTGATTTGGAGTGGATTTTCATGATTATGTTAAATCAATCAACCATCATTTATTTGACACAAAATCATAGGGTTTAAGCTAGAATTAGTTAATTTTATGAATGAATTAGAAACTCTGTGAATTTAGTGATACTTTGACATGTTTGTGTGGTTGTGGTGCACGGAATTGTGATCTCAGACAACGGCGCCAAAAACTCTGTACGCGCGTCTTAATAAATTGTTTTTCATTCACAACTTCGATACAACTAACCAGCAAGTGCACTGGGTTGTCCAAGTAATAAACCTTACGTGAGTAAGGGTCGATCCCACGGAGATTGTTGGTATGAAGCAAGGTATGGTCACCTTGTAGATCTCAGTCAGGCGGATATAAAATAGTTATGGAGTTTTTGAAAATATATAATAAAATAAGGATAGAAATACTTATGTAAATCATTGGTGAGAATTTCAGATAAGCGCATAGAGATGCTTTCGTTCCTCTGAACCTCTGCTTTCCTGCTGTCTTCATCCAATCAATCCTACTCCTTTCCATGGCTGGCTTTATGTAAGGACATCACCATTGTCAATGGCTATTTTTTATCCTCTCTGAAAAATGGTCCGATGCGCTGTCACTGCATGGCTAATCGTCTGGAGGCATCACCCTTGTCAATGGTTGAATCTCATCCTCTTGTGAAAATGGTCCAAATGCTCTGTCACAGTACGGCTAATCATCTGAGGTTCTCGATCATACTGGAATAGGATTCACCCTCCTTTTGCGTCTGTCACTACGCCCAGCACTCGCAAGTTTGAAGTTCGTCACAGTCATTCAATCCCAGAGTCCTACTCGGAATACCACAGACAAGGTTTAGACTTTCCGGACTCTCATGAATGCCGCCATCAATCTAGCTTATACCACAAAGATTCTGATTAAGAGATCCAAGAGATAATCATTCAATCGAAGGTAGAACGGAAGTGGTTGTCAGGCACGCGTTCATAGGAAATGATGATGATTGTCACATTCATCACATTCATGTTGAAGTGCGAATGAATATTTTAGAAGCGGAATAAGTTGAATTGAATAGAAAAACAGTAGTACTTTGCATTAATCTTTGAGGAACAGCAGAGCTCCACACCTTAATCTACGGAGTGTAGAAACTCTACCATTGAAAATACATAAGTGAAAGGTTCAGGCATGGCCAAATGGCCAGCCCCCATGATCTAAGAACCAGACGTCCTAAGATTCAAAGATGTCTAATACAATAGTAAAAAGTCCTATTTATAATAAATTAGCTACTATGGTTTACAGAAGTAAGTAATTGATGCATAAATCCACTTCCGGGGCCCATTTGGTGTGTGCTTGGGCTGAGCTTGAAGTTTCCACGTGCAGAGGCTCTTTCTGGAGTTGAACGCCAGGTTGTAACGTGTTTCTGGCGTTTACAGAAGTAAGTAATTGATGCATAAATCCACTTCCGGGGCCCACTTGGTGTGTGCTTGGGCTGAGGTTTGAGTGTTGCACGTGTAGAGGTCCTCCTTGGAGTTGAACGCCGGCTTTTGTGTCAGTTTGGGCGTTCAACTCTGGTTCTGGATCCTTTTCTGGCGCTGGACGCCAGAATTGGGCAGAGAACTGGCATTGAATGCCATTTTGCGTCGTCTAAACTTGGCCAAAGTATGGACTATTATATATTGCTGGAAAGCCCTGGATGTCTACGTTCCAACTCAATTGGAAGCGCTCCATTTTGAGTTCTGTAGCTCCAGAAAATCCACTTTGAGTGCAGGGAGGTCAGAATAATCTTTCATTGAGCTCCTTCCACACATATGTCTATGAGGACTTGGTCCAACCTTTGATTAAAGTTGACCCTTCTAGTGTAGGGGCGTGCATCTCCTTGCATCATAGGCAAGTTAAACGCCAACCTTACATTCTCCGGACTAAAATCTAAGTATTCTCCAGAACCATTGTAATGTAGTTCTTTGGATTCGAGTTTTTACTTTGATCATGGTTCTTAGTGATCCATGCATTGGCATAGAACTCTTGAACCATTAGGATGCCGACTTGTTGGATGGGGTTTGTTAGAACTTCCCAACCTCTTCTTTGGATTTCATGTCGGATCTCCAGATACTCATTCTTCTTGAGCTTGAAAGGGACCTCGGGGATCACCTTCTTCTTGGCCACAACATCATAGAAGTGGTCTTGATGAGCTTTGGAGATGAATCTTTCCATCTCCCATGACTCGGAGGTGGAAGCTTTTGTCTTCCCTTTTCCTTTTCTAGAGGATTCTCCGGTCTTGGGTGCCATCAATGGTAATGGAAAAACAAAAAGCTTATGCTTTTACCACACCAAACTTAGAATATTGCTCGCCCTCGAGCAAGAGAAGAAAGAATAGATGAAGAAGAAGAAGAAAATATGGAGGAGAGGGGGGAGGGGTGTATTCGGCCAAGAAGAGAAGAGAGGGTTGTGTTGTGTGAAAATGAGGAAGAATGGAGGGCTATATATAGGGAAGGGAGGGGGGGGAAGGTTCGGCCATATAGGGTGGGTTTGGGTGGGAAATTGATTTTGAATTTTGAAGGTAGGTGGAGTTTATGAGGTAGGTTTATGGGGAAGAGTGGATGGATGTGAGTGGGGAAGTGGTGATAGGGAAGAGAGATTGAGGTGATTGGTGAAGAGTTTTGGGGAAGAGTGTTTATGGGATTGTGTGAAAGAGGGGTGAGAAGAAGTGAGTAGAGGTAGGTGGGGATCCTGCGGGGTCCACAGATCCTGAGGTGTTCAAGGATTTACAACCTTGCACCAAATTAGGCATGCAAAATGCCCTTGCACACAAATCTGGGCGTTCAGCGCCAGATTGGTGCTTGTTCTGGGCGTTGAACGCCCATTCATTGCCCATTTCTGGCGTTGAACGCCAGAACCATGCTTGTTCTTGGCGTTCAGCGCCAGCTCTTCTCCAGGGTGCAATTCTGGCGTTCAAACACCCAGATGCTACCCATTTTGGGCGTTCAACACCAGAACCATGCTCTATTCTGCCGTTGAACGCCAGCCAGATGCTTCTTACTGGCGTTTAAATGCCAGTGAGATCCTCCTCCAGGGTGTGATTTTTCTTCTGCTGTTTTTGATTCCGTTTTCAATTTTTATATTTATTTTGTGACTCCACATGATCATGAACCTGATAAAACATGAAAGAACAAGAAAAATAAAATTAGATAAATAAAAATTGGGTTGCCTCCTAACAAGCGCTTCTTTAATGTCAATAGCTTGACAGTGGACTCTCATGGAGCCTCACAGATGTTCAGAGCATTGTTGAGACTTCCCAACACCAAACTTAGAGTTTGGATATGGGAGTTCAACACCAAACTTAGAGTTTGGTTGTGACCTCCCAACACCAAACCTAGAGTTTGACTGTGGGGGCTCTGGTTGACTCTGTTTTGAGAGAAGCTTTTTATGCTTCCTCTCCATGTTTACAGAAGGATGACCTCGAGTTTTAAACACAAGAGAGTCCTCATTCAATTAAAGGACTAGTTCACCTCTGTCAACATCAATCACAGCTCTTGCTGTGGCTAGGAAGGGTCTTCCAAGGATGATGGATTCATCCTCATCCTTCCCAGTATCTAGGACTATGAAATCAGCAGGGATGTAAAGGCCTTCAACCTTTACTAACACGTCCTCTACTTGTCCATAAGCCTGTTTTCTTGAATTGTCTGCCATCTCTAATGAGATTTTAGTAGCTTGCACCCCAAAGATTCCCAGTTTCTCTATTACAGAGAGGGGCATGAGGTTTATCCCTGAACCAAGGTCACACAGAGCCTTTTCAAAGATCATGTTGCCTATGGTACAAGGTATTACGAACTTTCCAGGATCCTGTTTCTTCTGAGGCAATGTCAGTTGATCCAGATCACTTAGTTCATTGGTGAACAAGGGAGGTTCATCTTCCCAAGTCTCAATACCAAATAATTTGGCATTCAGCTTCATGATTGCACCAAGGTACTTGGTGACTTGCTCCTTAGTAACATCCTCATTCTCTTCAGAAGAGGAATACTCATCAGAGCTCATGAATGGCATAAGGAGGTTTAATGGAATCTCTATGGTCTCTTGATGAGCCTCAGATTCCTTTGGTTCCTCAGAGAGAAACTCCTTATTGATCACTGGACGTCCCAGGAGGTCTTCCTCCTTGGGATTCACGTCCTCCTCTCCCTCTTTGGGTTCGGCCATTTTGGTTATGTCAATGGCATTGCACTCTCCTTTTGAATTTTCTTCTGTATTGCTTGGGAGAGTACTAGGAGGGGTTTCAGTGATCCTTTTACTCAGCTGGCCCACCTATGTTTCCAAATTTCTAATGGAGGACATTGTTTCATTCATGAAACTCACAGTGGCCTTAGATAGATCAGAGACTAAGTTTGCTAAATTAGAAGTATTTTGTTCAGAGTTCTCTGTCTGTTGCTGAGTGGATGATGGAAAAGGCTTGCTATTGCTAAACCTGTTTCTTCCACCATTATTAAAGCCTTGTTGAGGCTTTTGATCCTTCCATGAGAGATTTGGGTGATTTCTCCATGAGGGATTATAGGTGTTTCCATATGGTTCACCCATGCAATTGCTATTGCAGGGTTCTCAGGATCATAAGCTTCTTCTTCAGAAGCTGCCTCTTGAGTACTGTTGGATGCAGCTTGCATTCCATTCAGACTCTGAGAAATCATATTGACTTGCTGAGTCAATAGTTTGTTCTGAGCCAATATGGCATTCAGAGTATCAATTTCAAGAACTCCCTTCTTCTGAGGCGTCCCATTACTCACAAGATTCCTCTCAGAAGTGTACATGAACTGGTTATTAGTAACCATGTCAATGAGTTCTTGAGCTTCTGCAGGCATTTTCTTTAGGTGAATGGATCCACCTGCAGAAGTATCCAATGACATCTTAGCTAATTCAGATAGACCATCATAGAATATATCCAGGATGGTCCATTTTGAAAGCATGTCAGAAGGACACTTTTTGGTCAGTTGCTTGTATCTCTCCCAAGCTTCAGAGAGGGATTCACCTTCTTTCTGTCTGAAGGTTTGAACATCCACTCTAAGCTTACTAAGCTTTTGAGGAGGAAAGAACTTGGCTAAGAAAGCCGTGACCAGCTTATCCCAAGAGTTCAGGCTATCTTTGGGTTGAGAGTCCAACCACACTCTAGCTCTGTCTCTTACAGCAAAAGGGAAAAGCATGAGACTGTAGACTTCAGGATTTACTCCATTAGTCTTAACAGTATCACAGATCTGCAAGAATTCAGTTAAGAACTGAAAAGGATCTTCAGATAGAAGTCCATGGAACTTGCAGTTCTGCTGCATCAGAGAAACTAGCTGAGGTTTCAGCTCAAAATTATTTGCTCCAATGGTAGGGATGGAGATGCTTCTTCCATGTAAATTGGAATTAGGTGCAGTAAAGTCACCAAGCATTCTCCTTGCATTATTATTATTTTCGGCTGCCATCTCCTCTTTTTGTTCGAAAATTTCTGACAGGTGCTTGCTGGATTGTTGTAATTTAGCTTCTCTTAGTTTCCTCTTTAGAGTCCTTTCAGGTTCTGATCTGCTTCAACAAGAATATTCTTGTCCTTGCTCCTGCTCATATGAAAAAGAGGGAAACAGAAAAATAATAATAGGGATCCTTTTTACCCAGGTATAGAGGTTCCCTTAGGTGAGTGGAGGAAAAGAAGAGTGGAAGAAAAGAAGAAGAGAAAATCTGAACTCAGAGAGAGAGGGGGTTCGGATTTTTGGTGAGATGAAGTGTTAGTAGATGAAGAAATAAATAGAATGAGATGAGAGAGAAAGAGGATTTTCGAAAATAATTTTTGAAAAAGTGTTAGTGATTTTCGAAAATAGTTTTTGAAAAAGGTTAGTAATTTTTGAAAATTAAAATCAAAAATTAAAATAATTAGTTAATTAAAAAGAAATTTTGAAAAAGAGGGAAGATATTTTCGAAAATTATGTGATAAAGATAAGAAAAAGATTTTTGAAAAATATTTTTAAAATTTTCGAAAATAACTAAGAAAAATGAAAAAGATTTAATTTTTGAAAAAGATTTTGAAAAGATAAGATTTTTAAATTGAAAATTTGATTTGACTCATAAAAACAACTGAATTTTAAAAAGTTTTGAAAAAGTCAAATCTAATTTTCAAAATTTTAAGAGAGAAAAAGGGGAAGATATTTTTTTGATTTTTTGAATTTTTAATGATGAGAGAAAAAAAACATGAAAATGATGCAATGCATGAAAGTTATGGATCAAAACAATGAATGTATGTAAGAATGCTATGAATGTCAAGATGAACACCAAGAACACTTTGAATGTCATGATGAACATCAAGAACATATTTTTGAAAAATTTTTAATGCAAAGAAAACATGCAAGACACTAAACTTAGAAATCTTTCATGTTTAGACACTAAGAATTCAAGAATGCATATGAAAAACACCATACAACACAAAACAATAAAACATCACCATACAACACAAAACAATAAAACATCAAGATCAAACAAGAAGACTTACCAAGAACAACTTGAAGATCATGAAGAACACTATGAATGCATGAATTTTTCGAAAAAATGCAAGATGAACATGCAATTGACACCAAACTTATAACATGACACATGACTCAAACAAGAAACACAAAAATATTTTTTGATTTTTTTTATTTTATGATTTTTTTTTTGGATTTTTCGAAAATCATTTGTGAAAAAGAAAAATAAGGATTCCAAAATTTTTAATATTAATTCCTGAATCTTGCAATCTTAGTCTAAAGCTCTAATCTGAGGGTTAGGCATGGCTTAATAGCCAGCCAAGCTTTAGTATGTAACTCAGACATGCCACGGCTGACATACCAATTAACTTGCCTCTATGCTGATGGTTGGAAGCCCCTATCCAAAAGAATTAGACATGGCTTTACAGCTAGCCAAGCTTCAACATGCTTCATGAAACTCTAGAATTCATTCTTAAAAATTCTGAAGAAAAATATATTTTTGAAAACATTTATTTTAAATTTTTTTTTTCGAAAAAAAAGGAGAAAATTTTTGAAAAATTTTTGAAGAAATATTTTTTTGAAAATAAAACAAAAAGGAAATTACCTAATCTGAGCAACAAGATGAACCGTCAGTTGTCCAAACTCAAACAATCCCCGGCAACGGCGCCAAAAACTTAGTGCACGAAATTGTGATCTCAGGCAACGGCGCCAAAACTCTGTACGCGCGTCTTAATAAATTGTTTTTCATTCACAACTTCGATACAACTAACCAGCAAGTGCATTGGGTCGTCCAAGTAATAAACCTTACGTGAGTAAGGGTCGATCCC
>NC_029787.2:79565235-79578633 GCF_000816755.2 Arachis ipaensis
GAACGGAAGTGGTTGTCAGGCACGCGTTCATAGGAAATGATGATGATTGTCACATTCATCACATTCATGTTGAAGTGCGAATGAATATCTTAGAAGCGGAATAAGTTGAATTGAATAGAAAAACAGTAGTACTTTGCATTAATCTTTGAGGAACAGCAGAGCTCCACACCTTAATCTATGGAGTGTAGAAACTCTACCGTTGAAAATACATAAGTGAAAGGTTCAGGCATGGCCGAATGGCCAGCCCCCATGATCTAAGAACCAGACGTCCCAGGATTCAAAGATGTCTAATACAATAGTAAAAAGTCCTATTTATAATAAACTAGCTACTAGGGTTTACAGAAGTAAGTAATTGATGCATAAATCCACTTCCGGGGCCCATTTGGTGTGTGCTTGGGCTGAGCTTGAAGTTTCCACGTGCAGTGGCTCTTTCTGGAGTTGAACGCCAGGTTGTAACGTGTTTCTGGCGTTCAACTCTGGTTTGTGACGTGTTTCTGGCGTTTAACTCCAGACAACAGTGTAAAACTGGCGTTCAACGCCTTTTTATGTCATTTAAACTCGGCCAAAGTATGAACTATTATATATTTCTGGAAAGCCCGGATATCTACTTTCCAACGCAATTGAAAGCGCGCAATTTTGATTTCTGTAGCTCCAGAAAATCCATTTTGAGTGCAGGGAGGTCAGAATCCAACAGCATCAGCAGTCCTTCTTCAATCTCTGAATCTGATTTTTGCTCAAGTCCCTCAATTTCTGCCAGAAAATACCTGAAATCACAGAAAAATACACAAACTCATAGTAAAGTCCAGAAATATGAATTTAACATAAAAACTAAAGAAAACATCCCTAAAAGTAACTAGATTCTACTAAAAACATACTAAAAACAATGCCAAAAAGCGTATAAATTATCCGCTCATCAGGTTGCTTGCAGGTGAAGAAATGATGAAGAAAAGAAAGAACCAGGAAAGGGTTGCATTACCAAAGCATGGCAATTAATTAAGGCAACGCTAAGCCTGGAAACAAAGACCAGCATTGAAGGCTGGCGCTCAATTAAGTGAGCACTATGCTCACTCTAGTGAGCATTTGTGTGCTCTTCAGCAAAGGAAGCAAGGCCAAGACAAGGCTGGTGCTCAATTAAGTGAGCGCTATGCTCACTCTAGTGAGCATTGTTGCGCATAAAACCAAGGAAGACAAGGAGCACTCAAATGGCGCTCAAAGAAGTGAGCACTATGCTCAAAAGAAGTGAGCATTTTCGAGCTCTCAACCAAGTAAATAAAGGAAGCGCATCATGCGAAAAGGGGTTCACCAAGGCTCGAAGGGGGAAGCACGCATCAACACTAGACATAGCGCTCATTATTTGAGCGCAGTGCTCACTTAGTGAGCGCTAGTGAGCATGCTTCACCAAGGAAAGTGAGCACAACGCTCACAAAACCGAGCGGAGCACTCCACTGGAGCAGGCCTCCAACTAAAAAATTGAACCAAGCCATCTTGGATCCATTTCTTCACAAATCTAAAGGGCCCACTCCAAGCTTTGAAGATCAAAATAGAAAGTGTATAAATAGGATTAAGTTTGATTTGTAAAAAAAACCTTTTGCTTATTTTTAGTTTTACTTTTAGCTCAATTTTAGTTTTGACTCTTGTTTTGAATTAAGGATTTGGAAATTGGATCTGGTTTTCCTTCTGTATTTTCTTTTCTTCTGTAACTTTCACTATCTGTTCTTGGAATATGAATTGAGATTGAAGAGCTTCATTGATTCTAAGTTTGAGAATCATCTTTTACCTCTCTTCTCAATTGTTCTAAGGATTGGATCTGAGTTTAGTTTTCTATTTTCAATTTCTTTCATCTGCAACTTCTACTTTTCTGTTTTGGGTTTTTGGATTGAGATTGAGAAATTCTATTGAATTTGGATCTGAGTTTCTTTTCCTGTTTTAAATTTTATTTTCTTATGCAATTTATTTTCTGCTTGATCTAGAGAGTAATTGAGAGTTAGATCTGCTTTCTAACCTCATTGCTCTTCTTCGATCTTCAATTTCTCTTTAAGGATTTCATAATTGACTCAAATTCTCTTGCTGTTTTATTTCTTGAAGAAATTTTCCATTTCTGTTCCTGCTACTGAGATCAAGATCTGAAGTCCTGCATCTCAGAGCTTTCTGATTTACTTTAGTTTGCAATTCCTTGTTCAATTCCATGTCCCAGCACCCAAATCCTTTTACTCTTCAAGCAATTTACATTTCTCAGCAATTTAGATTTAGCAAATTTATATTTCTTACACTTTAAGTTTCAGCTATTTACTTTTCTTGTAATTTAAGTTTCAGTTCGTTTACTTTCTTGCACTCTAAGTTTCATGCAATTTAATCTTTCTGCACCTTTAGATTCAGTCAATTTACCTTATGCACTCTATTTTTCTGCTCAATTTACATTATGCACTTCTATTTACTTGCAATTTAGCTTCTGTCAATCAAAATCACTCAATTCATCAACTGTTTGCTTAACTAAATTCATCACCTAACTAAAATTGCTTAATCCATCAATCCCTGTGGGATCGACCTCACTCTTGTGAGTAATTACTACTTGATGCGACGCGGTACACTTGCCGGTGAGTTTGGTGTGGAATCTAATTTCCACCCATCATCTGCTACTTAATATCGCCAACCTAACTTAAGTCGTTAAAGTACTTCATTTTTCATAATCCTACCGTGTCTGTGCTCCCTCACGCCTTCCACTGTGTCATTCTAATTAGTTGTCACTAAGAACCCGAATCGCTTGGCTGCGTTCACTAGAATTATCTTCTCCCATTAGTTCTTCCGACGTTAAGTTTGGCCAGCCCTAACGCCAACATTCCATAAAATAAAACTAAGCTAAACTCTGGTCCTAAGCCTAACATTCAATCTAATCTTCCTAGTTCCAAATCCTTGTCTCCATCATAAGTTAATAAAGGAGTCGAGTTACAACCTCTTACAGCGTGATTAAAACTCAGTCATCAATTTTATCGTTACCTCAAGTTGGAGATCTTTAACCCTGTCGCTGAGACCGGTCCGCACCCTGGTCCTTCCGGTAAGAACAACGTATAGAGATATGCCTTGATAATCCGCAGCGGTAACATCCACTGAACCCAGCCATGCACGTCATTTTCGGATGGTATCTTCCATATCTCGGGCACCTTAACTCCTCTAGTTGAGCCCACACCTGCTTACCTCCTCCTCTTGCCTGGTGATATCGGTCATGGTTAGTCTCTCCAATATGCCATTGACCTTGGGATTATTGAGGGGCATGTCTACCCTTCTTAAAGTTCTGGCCTCTTGATGGAATATACTTCCCATGAACTCTGCTACTAGTACCACCATGATCATCTCTCACCAAAGCCGTCGTCTTAGCAAAATCTTCAACAACTCTTGCCTTGCTCACCAATTCCGAGAATTCTCTAATCTCCAATGGAGCCACAACACGCATGATATCTTCCCTCAGCCCTACTCGTTATTTGATGCATTTCCATCCCTCATAGGACTCAGGAGTACCCTAACTTATTCTCGAGAACCTACAGAGTTCCTCGAACTTGATGGTGTATTCAGCTATAGTCATGGACCCTTGCTTCAACCGTAAGAATTCAAACTCTCTGGCCTCCCTTATTGATTCAAGAAAATACTTGTAGAAAGCAGTCCAAAATAGCTCCCATGGAATATCCATATTCTATAGTTGCAGAAATTGACACTCTCCTTGCCACCAATGCTGAGCTTCTCCCACTAATTGATAAGTCGCATATTCCACGAACTGCTTATTCGGGACAGGTTGAGTTTGTAATGCACACTCCACAGCTTTGAACCAGTTGTCTGCTTCAGCATGATTTGCCGATCCATTGAAAACCGGCGGGTCAACTTTTAGAAAAGCAGCTAGAGTTCTCGGAACACCATCTAAGCTGTCCTAAGCACCTTCTTCATTTTCGTTTTTGGCTGATTGCCTTATCCGTTGCATAGCATGAGTAGACATAGCAGTGCCCGCTTGAATCGTGTTAGCTAAGTTAGTCATTGCCACCATGAGTTCAGCGTGATTGTCCGTCGACGGGTTACCCTCATTCTCTCTTCGAGTATGTGACCGACCTCATCCGTGAGTTGCCATTCAGGGTCCTGTCTACACTAAACAATCGATATCAAGGTGATCAGTCTCAATATCTCAAGCCTAGTGCTTTAATTATCCCAGAAAGGCACTCATAAACAAGCATGTTATGAAATATCAAGTAGATAACCTAAATAGCATGAAAGAAAAATGACCCAGAGTATGCAATGAGGCACAATCGGTCCATCCCTTAGGCTCACGAGGACGAACCACTCTGGTACTGCTAAATGTAACACCCTAATTACCCTAAGCCTTACTTCTAGTCGTAAAGCAAAGATTAATCAAAGGTTACGACAATTCTAAGGCTTATACATAAAATATATAGAAGGAATAAATATTTCTAGAAGCCCGATGAAGAAAATAAGCTCAAATATGGAATTATAAAGCATGAAACGTTCACACGAAGCTAAAAGCATAAGGCACAAGATAAAGGTACAAGATAACAGGATATAAGAGTATAATAATTATAAGATACTAGCCATAGTCCGCGGAGTTTAGGCCGACTAGTTATATATAGACATATAGAGTTTTGATAGATAAAACAGCATATACGAAATATCTCTCTCAAGGTGAGTCTCTAAGCCAAAATAATACAAAAGTGAGAGTATCTAATAGAAATAAATCAAAAGACATCAAAATGAGATAACGATCCTCCGCTTTGTCACCATCAAGCAACTCACCGAGGTGGTTTGCGACTTGCATCTGAAAAACAACAACAGAATATCGTATGAGAACTAGAGGTTCTCAGTATGGTAACAGTGCTTAGTGGATTTTCTAATCTAACAGTTCTCCGCTATCCCACAGCCTTCACCAACCTATCCTCCGTGCGATCCCATCACCCCCGCCTTCTGAACCTCCTCAATCCCAGTAGAATACACAATTAATACAATGGAAGTAAAGCACAAGTATAAGCATGTATATCAAGTAATTCAAATAGGCAATTAGGCATGTTATGCAATTAGGCAAACAATACAAGTCGGTAAAGCAAACAAACAGATAGAATATACACATGATAAATGCCTGTCCTACTGGCTGTGATATCACATTGTTAGTTCAACTGCCAACCTGATGACTTGCATCATCTACCCTTCTTTCTTGCATAAAGAAGACCATAAAAAAGCATAAATCTCATTTGATCAGTACAATTCATGCATTATTTGATGAATATTATGGTACACTACTTTGAGATGAGTTGTGGTAAATTTCAGGTGAAAAAGGCATCAAAAATGGGTAGAAGACAAACAAGAAGCTGGGCGTGTGAAACTGGCGTGCCACTTGGAGCAAACGCCACAAAAATGCACTGGCGGGCACGCCAGTACTAAATTCCAGAAGGGAAGTCCAAGCATGCATGTGGGCGTGGCACGCCAGGGACTGGGCGTGGTACGCCAGGGACTGGGCGTGGCACGCTAGTACAAAGTTCCAGAGAGCAACAATGGAGGACACAAAAGGGACATGGCACGCCAGGTTGGGCGTGGCATGCCTAATCCATCAAATATTATGGGCGTGCCACTTGAGCAAAGGGGAGTGGCACGCCAACCCACCATTCCAAGAAGAACCCCCACTATGGCGTGCCACTTGATATCGAAGGCGTGGCACGCCAACTCCGAGAAGTCACTTGGGCGTGCCACTTGAGAACCCAGGCATGGCACGCCAAGCTTGAAGAGTTCATAAATCCATGGGCGTGCCACTTGAACAGTATAGCGTGGCACACTGGTACAATAATCCAGAAAAGGGGCTGAAGGCAATTGAAGACTGGGCGTGCCACTTGAAGTCGAAGGCGTGGCACGCCAACCTCTCAACCTCACTTAGGTGTGCCACTTGACCAACCAGGCGTGGCACGTCAATGCACAAAGATAATAAAAGCAAGGACTGGGCGTGCCACTTGGTATCGGAGGCGTGGCACGCCAACCCAAGCATGTCACTATGGCGTGCCACTTGAAGGATGAGGCGTGGCACGCCAACTACTAGAACCAAGACAAGATCATGGGTGTGGCACGCCAGCCTTTAGGCATGGCACGCTGGTATAAGTTTCCAGAGAGGATGAAGGAGGGCAATTACATGGGGCGTGCCACTTGGTATTGAAGGCGTGGCACGCCAATCACTATTCTTCACTTAGGCGTGCCACTTGAATCCCAGGCGTGGCATGCCAGTGCCATTCAGAGAGCAAAGAAGCATTAGGGCATGCCACTTGAGTTTGTGGCGTGGCACGCCAAACAGAGGAACCACTCACTCACAAAGGGGAGTGGCACGCCAGACCCTGGGCGTGCCATGCTAGTGCAACTTTCCAGAGAAGCTTAGCCAAGCATAGAGCAAGGGCGTGGCACGCCAGACCCTGGGCGTGCCACGCTAGTTTAAGTTTCCAGAGGAAGAGAGAAAGGGAAAAAGGCTAGGGCGTGAAAGTTGAGCTCGAAGGCGTGGCACGCCAAGGTTGTTAGAGAGACGAGCGTGCCACTTGAAGGGCTGGGCGTGGCACGCCAAGCTAAAATTAAAGAGCACGTGACACGCCACTAGAGCGCCAATCACACGCCAGCTGGAGGTCACACTTATTGAGCTTCTTTTCCCTCCAAAATGTAATTTTCCTTTTTCACTTCTGTAATTCTTTTATTTTACTAGGAGTAGTATAAATACCGCCCAAGGAGTACTGAAGGGAGGTTGAGCAGTTAGTCTTAGATCCACTTTTACACTTCACTTTTGAGTACTTTTTGAGCTATGAGTAGCTAACTTCTCTCTCGTTGAGAGAGGGAGCTCTGTTGTACTTGATGGATTGATAATAGTGAAATTCTTCTTCTCTTCATCTTCTCTTTGATTTGCTAGAAGAAATTTCGTTCTTAATGCTTAGTGTTCAATTATCTTAGAAAAGAGATTGAATGCAATTGGGTTTCATGGGAACCTTGGGAAAGGAAACATGAAACCATGCTTGAAATCCCTTCTCACACTTGAGTAGAATCTGGGTTTTGGTGTTTGGATATGTGACATATAATCCTCCCTCTACTTGGACCTATAATGGTGTGTGGTATAATCAGGGACCAAGCATATCTCTCTTCATGAGCAATTAGACCAAGGAATTGGCTATTGATCAAGAGCTGAGAGATTGAGTCACCAAGGGATTGGGGCTCAATCAATCATGATTGCCAAGAGGTCAATGAGTTGCATGATTGAAGAGGATATAAGCTAGATTTGATCCAAAGAGACAACATCTCCTGATCTCAATGAATTTCCCCATTCTTATCTATCCTTTTCTTTATAGCTTAATTTTACATTCAGCAATTCCTCATTCCCATTTACATTCAAGTCATTTATGATTCTGCACTTTACATTCTGCCATTTCTATTTTTGCACTTTATTGCTTTTCTTTATATTCTAGTCATTTACATTTATGTCATTTACAATTCTGCACTTCACAATCTTATTGATCCGCTTGACTAATTCATCAATTAATTAAAACTGCTTGAATTTTGCCAATCTCTGTGGATACGATCCCACTCCACTGTGGGTTATTACTTGACGATAATTTTGGTGTGCTTGCCAAAAAAACTAATTCACCAATTTTTGAATGGGGTGTGAATTGGACTCATCAAGTTTTATGGCGCCGTTGCCGGGGATTGGCTTAAATTTGATAGTGATTAAATTGATTGGAGAGCTAGATTAAGCAATTTAAATTCCTTGTTATTTTATTTTATTTAGCACCTTTTATTTATTTTTATTTTGAGTTCTATTTCTTTCTTCTTTGATTGTTTTTATTCGTTATCCATATTCCCACTCTTCTAACTGTTCGATTAATTGCATCAACAAAGCTAACCACTAATCTCAACAAGGTTTTTCCTACTACACTTGTTCTCTGCTGGTTTTTTGCCAATTTTATGACAAGTGGAAGAGGAGAGACTTCATCTCCCTTTGATAGTGAAATTGAGAGGACCCTCCTTAGGCGAAGGAGGGAAGCAAGAGGCAAAGGCATAATTGGAGAGGAACTAGTGGAGAAAAATCTAGAAACCACCATGGAAGAAGAAGCACATAACCATGTTGAAGAGGAGGCTAGCAATCATGTTGGGCAAGAAAGGAGAGTCTTAGGCTCCTACATCAACTCAAACCCAGGAAATTGTGACAGCAGCATCCTAAAGCCAACAATTCATGCCAATAATTTTGAGCTGAAGTCTCAGCTCATCACACTTGTTCAGAATAATTGCTCATATGGAGGAAGTGCCCAAGAAGATCCTAATCAACATCTCAACACATTCTTGAGGATATGTGATACTGTAAAGTCCAATGGGGTATACCCTGACATCTATAAACTACTTTTGTTCCCTTTCTCACTCAGAGATAAGGTAGCAAAGTGGTTGGAATCATTCCCCAAGGATAGCTTAACTACATGGGAGGAGGTCGTGAACAGATTCCTTGCAAGATTTTACCCTCCACAAAGAATCAACAGGCTGAGAGCTGAGGTGCAAACCTTCAAACAACAAGATGGAAAAACACTCTATGAGGCATGGGAGAGATTCAAAGATCTGACAAGAAGATGCCCACCAGAAATGTTCAATGAGTGGGTACAACTACATATCTTTTATGAAGGGCTATCCTATGAAGCAAAGAAGGCTGTGGATCATTCTTTAGGAGGCTCACTCAACAAGAAGAAAACCATTGAAGAAGCCATAGATGTCATTGAGACTGTAGCAGAAAATGAGTATTTCTATGCTTCAGAAAGGACTCATAAGAAAGGAGTGTTAGAACTCAAGTCTGTAGATACTTTGTTATCTCAGAACAAGGCAATTGCAGCTCAAATAGTAGCTTTAACCAAGAGGATGAAGGCCAATCAAGCATCAGTCATTCAAGACCAAACTCCTCAACAAGAAGGGAATGCACCAGAATCTAAAGGTGACTGGGAACAAGCTAATTATGCGAACAATTCATCCAGACCACCATATGACCCACACTCTAAGACATACAACCCAGGTTGGAAGAACCACCCAAATTTTGGGTGGGGAAATCAACAAAACCACAACCAGGACCACAACAAACCTTATTCATCAAATCAGCATTTCAACCACAACCCCAACCATCAAACAGGGAACCATAAACCCTACCATAACTCACAAAACACATCATACCATAGCAACCAACCCATCCACAACAACCTCAATCAAGATGCACCACCCTCAACTATGCAACCATGTGAAATCAATAGCAACTTTGAGAGGATAGAGGCTGCAATAGCACAACTGTCATCACAGATTACAGGGGCAGTCTCCACCCTCATGGACAGACAAGCACAAACTAAAAGAAGGATAGACGCTAATCAAGAGGAATACAGGTCAAATCTGAAAAATCAAGGCGCAGCGATCTCAAAGTTGGAAGCACAAGTAGGGATTTTATCCAAGCAAATCCCACTCCCCACACACACATTTCCCAGTGATAGCATGGCTAACCCAAGAGGGAAATACAAGGCCATTACACTAAGAAGTGGAAAGGTTGTGGAGGAAGGAACCCAAAGCAAAGACAACCATGAAAAAGTTACAGAAAAGTATGGGAATAAGGATGAAGAAGAGATCCCTGCTCCACCTCAACCAAAACCAGTCTTGAAGCCTTATGTGCCAAAAGCACCATACCTACAAAGACTGGGAAAAGATGGGAAGGATCGCCAATTCTCTAAGTTCCTAGAGATCTTCAAGAAGCTACAAATCAACATATCATTTGCTGAGGCATTAGAACAAATGCCACTCTATGCCAAATTTTTGAAGGAGCTTATAACCAAAACGAGGAACTGGGAAGCAAAGGAGACCATAGTATTGACCGAGGAGTGTAACGCCATCATACAGAAGAAGCTACCTCAAAAGTTGAAAGACCTAGGGAGTTTTCAAATCCCCTGCATCATAGGGGATATCACTATTGAGAAAGGTTTGTGTGACTTGGGAGCTAGCATAAATCTCATGTCCCTAACCATGATGAGAAGGATGAAGATTGAGGAAGCCAAGCCAACAAGAATGGCACTCCAATTGGCTGACAAAACATTTAAGTTTCCACATGGGGTGGTGGAAGACTTGCTAGTGAAAGTTGGAGAATTTATTTTCCCTACTGATTTCGTTGTGCTGGACATGGAAGAAGAGGCCAACATGGCAATTATCCTAAGAAGACCATTTCTAGCTACTGCTGGAGTCATCATTGATGTGCAAAAAGGGGAACTAGTCTTGAGGTTGCATGAAGAGAAAATGGTCTTCAACGTCTTTAAAGCAATGAGTTACCCAAAGAATCCATAGGAGAATGCATGCTGGTAGACACCATGGAATAGATAGTTCAAGAAGTCTTGGAAGAAGAACAATGTGGAGGAACCATTGAGCTGGAACAAGCACCAGATGGAGAACCACCACAAACAACCATGAGAAACTCAATCATGCCAACCACTACAGACAACAAAGATGCAGAGTCACCAAAACTAGAGCTGAAAGCCTTACCACCCAGCTTGAAATATGCATATTTGGGTGCTAATAACACTCACCCAATGATCATAAATTCAAGTCTGATTAAGGAACAAGAAGAGGAGCTTATCCAAGTGTTGAAATAACACAAGGATGCCATAGGCTGGACACTTGTAGATTTAAAAGGGATCAGTTCTTCAATGTGTATGCATAAAATCCTACTTGAAGAAGATGCCAAACCTTCAAGGCAACAACAAAGGAGGCTGAACCCAACTATGAATAAAGTGGTTCAGAAAGAAATATTAAAATTGTGGCAAGCAAGGGTGATCTACCCCATCTCAGATAGCCCTTGGGTAAACCCAGTGCAAGTAGTCCCTAAGAAGGGAGGGATCACTGTTGTGGCAAATGAGAAGAATGAATTGATACCTACAAGGACAGTGACTGGATGGCGTATGTGCATTGACTACCGAAAACTTAATGAAGCCACTCGGAAGGATCACTTTTCCCTACCTTTCATGGACCAGATGCTTGAAAGATTGGCAGGACATGAGTATTATTGCTTCCTGGATGGGTATTCGGGCTACAATCAAATTGTAGTAGACCCCAAGGATCAGGAAAAAACTTCATTTACTTGTTCATATGGTATCTTTGCTTATAGGAGAATGTCCTTTGGATTGTGCAATGCACCTGCAACATTTTAGAGGTGCATGCTCTCCATTTTTTCAGACATGATTGAGAAGTTCATAGAAGTATTCATGGACGACTTCTCTGTATTTGGGAACTCATATTCTGATTGCCTATATCATCTTGTTCTTGTGCTAAAAAGGTGTCAAGAAACTAACCTGGTTTTAAACTGGGAGAAGTGCCATTTTATGGTAACTGAAGGGGTGGTTCTTGGTCACAAGATTTCAAAAGATGGCATAGAAGTGGACAAGGCAAAAGTGAAAGTAATTGAAAAATTACCTCCACCATGCAATGTCAAAGCAATCAGAAGTTTTTTGGGACACGCTGGGTTCTATAGGAGGTTTATCAAAGACTTTTCAAAGATTGTAAAATCCCTTAGCAACCTACTTGTCTCAAATACTCCCTTTATTTTTGATAGAGAGTGCATGGTAGCCTTTGATGAACTTAAGAAGAAACTCTCCTCTGCGCCTATTATAGCACCACCAAGCAAGGATCTTCCCTTTGACCTAATGTGCGATGCATCTAATTTTGCTATTGGTGCTGTTCTAGGACAGAGGAAAAACAAGCTAGTACATGTTATTTACTATGCTAGCAAGGTCCTCAATGAGAATCAAAGGAACTATACCACCACGGAGAAAAAACTTTTAGCCATAGTTTTTGATTTTGATAAGTTTAGATCATATCTTATTGGCTCAAAAGTAATTGTGTTCACTGATCATGCAGCACTCAAATACTTGCTTACCAAACAAGAATCTAAGACCAGACTAATAAGGTGGATTCTGCTGTTCTAAGAATTTGATATTGAGATTAAAGATAGGAACGGAGCAGAGAACAAGGTAGCTGACCACCTCTCAAGGATCCACAAGAAGAAGAAATGCAGCAAGTAGCAATAAATGAAAGCTTTCCTGATGAACAATTGATGATGATTCGAGTAGCCCCTTGGTTTGCAGACATAGCTAACTTCAAGGCTATTGGGGAACTACCAACTAACATCAATAAGCACATGAGGAGGAAGCTAATTAAGGATGCCAAACACTACATCTGGGATGACCCCTATTTGTTCAAAAAGTGTGCTGATGGAATTCTAAGAAGGTGTATATCCCATGAAGAAGGGCAGGAAGTGTTATGGCAGTGCCATGGATCCGCATATGGAGGCCACTTCAGTGGAGAAAGAACAGAAGCAAAAATACTTCAATCCGGATTTTACTGGCCAACAATGTTTAAGGATGCCAAGGAAATGGTGTCAAGGTGTGATGAATGCCAAAGAGCTGGTAATCTAACCAAGAGAAATGAGATGCCACAGCAATTCATACTAGAGCTGGAGCTATTTGATGTATGGGGGATTGACTTCATGGGACCCTTCCCAACCTCCTACTCAAATAACTACATATTGGTGGCTGTTGATTATGTCTCAAGGTGGATAGAAGCCATAGCCACTGCAACAAATGACAACAAAGTTGTGATAAGCTTCTTGAGAAGGAACATCTTCAGTAGATTTGGAGTTTCCAGAGCTCTCATTAGTGATGGAGGGACACATGGTGCACGAAATTGTGATCTCAAGGCTCGAACAAATCCTGGTAATGGCTCCAGAGCTTGGTGCTCTGATCTTAATTCATAATTGTCACTACTTCGATACAACTAACCAGCAAGTGCACTGGGTCGTCCAAGTAATACCTTACGTGAGTAAGGGTCGAATCCCACGGAGATTGTTGGTATGAAGCAAGCTATAGTCACCTTGTAAATCTCAGTCAGGCAGATATAAAGTGATAATGGTGTTTTCACAAGGCTCGAACAAATCCTGGTAATGGCTCCAGAGCTTGGTGCTCTGATCTTAATTCATAATTGTCACTACTTCGATACAACTAACCAGCAAGTGCACTGGGTCGTCCAAGTAATACCTTACGTGAGTAAGGGTCGAATCCCACGGAGATTGTTGGTATGAAGCAAGCTATAGTCACCTTGTAAATCTCAGTCAGGCAGATATAAAGTGATAATGGTGTTTTCAAATATTATATAATAAAATAGGGATAGAGTTACTTATGTAATTCATTGGTAGGAATTTCAGATAAGCGAATGGAGGTGCTTTCATTCCTCTGGACCTCTGCTTTCCTGCAATCTTCATCCAATCAGTCTTACTCCTTTCCATGGCTGGGTTTATGTGATACATCACCACTGTCAATGGCTACTTTCGGTCATCTC
>NC_029787.2:79581420-79582034 GCF_000816755.2 Arachis ipaensis
CGGGGCCCACTTGGTGTGTGTTTGGGCTGAGCTTAAGTGTTGTACGTGCAGAGGCCATTTGTGGAGTTGAATGCCAGTTTTTGTGCCATTTTGGGCGTTCAACTCTGGTTTTGGATCCTTTTCTGGCGCTGGACGCCAGATTTGGGTAGAAAGCTGGCGTTGAACGCCAGTTTACGTCGTCAATTATTGGCCAAAGTATGGACTATTATATATTTCTGCAAAGCCCTGGATGTCTACTTTCCAACGCAATTGGAAGCGTGCCATTTCGAGTTCTGTAGCTCCAGAAAATCCACTTTGAGTGCAGGAAGGTCAGAATCCAACAGCATCAGCAGTCCTTTTTCAACCTCTGAATCTGATTTCTGCTCAAGTCCCTCAATTTCAGCCAGAAAATACCTGAAATCACAGAAAAACACACAAACTCATAGTAAAGTCCAGAAATGTTAATTTAACACAAAATCTATTAAAAACATCCCTAAAAGTAACTAGATCCTACTAAAAATATACTAAAAACAATGTCAAAAAGCGTATAAATTGTCCGCTCATCACAACACCAAACTTAAATTGTAGCTTGTCCCCAAGCAACTGAAAATCAAAATAGGATAAAAAGAATAGAA
>NC_029787.2:79582091-79584995 GCF_000816755.2 Arachis ipaensis
GCTTCATGATTGCACCAAGAAACTTGGCAGTTTGCTCTTCAGTAACATCCTCATTCTCTTCTGAAGAGGAATACTCATCAGAGCTCATGAAGGGTATAAAGAGGTTCAATGGAATCTTTATGGTCTCTAGATGAGCCTCAGAGTCCTTTGGTTCCCCAGAGGGAAGCTCCTTATTGATCACTGGACGTCCCTGGAGGTATTCCTCCTTGGGATTCACGTCCTCTCCTCTCCTCACAGGTTCGGCCATGGCGCTTATGTCAATGGCCTTGCACTCTCCTTCATTCAATCATTGAATCCTACTCGGAATACCACAGACAAGGTTTAGACCTTCCGGATTCTCTTGAATGCCGCCATCATTCTAGCTTACGCCACGAAGATTCCAGTTAAGAGATCTAAGAGATATTCATTCTAGCTTAATTCATGTAGAACAGAAGTGTTTGTCAGGCACGCGTTCATAAGGGAGAAGGATGATGAGCGTCACACATAATCATCACCTTCATCACGTTCTTGGGTGCGAATGGATATCTTAGAAGCGAAATTAGAAGAATTGAATAGAAAACAGTAGTACTTTGCATTAATCTTTGAGGAACAGCAGAGCTCCACACCTTAATCTATGGAGTGTAGAAACTCTACCGTTAAAAATACATAAAAAACATCCCTAAAAGTAACTAGATCCTACTAAAAACATACTAAAAACAATGTCAAAAAGCGTATAAATTGTCCGCTCATCAACACACTTCTGCAATAAATAACTTGAGACACTCCTTCTCAGATACGGAGTCAAGCACAAAGTGGCAACTCCATACCACCCACAGACCAACGGGCAAGCTAAAATTTCCAACAGAGAGCTAAAATGAATCCTTGAAAAAATTGTTAGGAGCTTAAGAAAGGATTGGTCTAAAAAGCTGGATGATGCACTATGGGCCTACAGAACAGCCTATAAGACTCCCATTGGGATGTCTCCATACCAACTGGTATATGGCAAGGCTTGTCACTTACCAGTTGAACTTGAGCATAGAGCATTTTGGGCTCTAAAAATGTTAAACTATGATGAGCAAGCTGCTGGAGAAAAGAGATTAATGCAACTCAATGAGCTGAAGGAGTTTAAAAATCAAGCATATGAGAATGCAAAAATCTACAAAGAGAACACAAAAAGGTGGCATGACCAAAAGATAGCAAGAAGGGAGTTCACTGAAGGACAGAAGGTGTTACTCTACAACTCAAGACTCAAGTTCTTCCCTGGAAAACTTAAGTCTCGATGGTCAGGACCTTTCACGATACTCAAGGTGTTTTCCTATGGACATGTAGAGCTCGTGGAGGACAAGACTCACAGAACTTTTACTGTCAATGGCCATAGACTCAAACACTACTTGGGAGGCTCCTTAGAGGAGCAGATAGTGAGCTACAAGTTCAGCTAAAGATGAAGGAATGTCAAGCTAATGACAATAAAGAAGCACTAGTTGGGAGGCACCCCAACACTTTATCCTTTTTTATTTAATTGCTTTTCTTAGAAATGGTTTAAAATCTATTGCTATAGATAGTTTAATTTTTAGTCTCACATTTGTGTTACAGTATCAAATTAGGATTAGTTTACAATTGTAGATTAGAAAGTTTGATATTAGCTTTGGTAGCTAGATTTTCTTTACACTCTTTTATTTCTTTCTATTCTGGAATTGCAACTTGATGAAGGCATAACTAATGATGAGTGAATGGGCTGAGAACTAGCTAAACTGCTAAGTTTGGTGTGGCATCTCACCCACTTAATCTAGGCTTACAAACAATTAGTAACTTAATTTTGAAGAGTAAGCCCAGAGATTAAGTTTAGTATGGCCACCACCAAGGATCACCTAGCAGCCCAATTCACCTAATTTGAAAGCACTTAATATTTTGGGTAAAAACATGAACGTGGTTTAATGAGTTCAGAGGAATTGGAATCAAAAGAAAATAAAAAGATTGGTGTTACTCCATTCTTATGAACACATTAAATACACAATGATGGAACCAATTCATTAAGATGCCAAAGGATTAAGTTTGGTGTCCCAAGGGACACCCATCAGTTGCAATCCAAATCATTCTTGATGAGAAGGAATGTGAAGGGGTTCTTTGGTCATTACTAATGGGTTCAGTTTCAATTTCATGAGAGAAGATAGGGCTCACATGGTAAACAACTCACAAAACAAGGAAGTCAAAATGTACTTGCACTTTGGAACTCAACACATGCAGAAGACACTGTGAGAAAAGAGTTGGCGCCTCTTCCCACGCTAGGCACCACTCCCCAAGTGGGAAAATATTTAACCCTTTTTATTTCCCACCCTTCGAACCACACCATTCACCCATTATAAAAGCCTCACCTTCCCAACTCCTCTCCCATTTCAACAATCCCCAATCATATAGAATATCAAAAGACTATAATTATCTAACAAAATTAATTTGTATTTATTGCATTCAATTTGAATAGGTAAAAAATTATTTTATTTTAGTTTAGTCCTTAATTCGCATAATTTGAATGTAGCTTAATATATATGATTTGATTTGATTTCATTATTAGTGTGTAATATTTAAATATCTAATAAAATCAATTAGTTGATATAGTTAATTTATTGTAATAAATTGTATTTAATGAGTTAAACGAAATAAATTGCTAAACACTCTCAAAAACATGTCACATCAACTCCATCATTAAGTGCAGAAACCTGTCTTTTATATAATAGAATAGATAATAAATAGAATAAATGAAAATATGATATGTGACATATTTTAATTATAAAATTCGTAATATATAATAGATTTTTTTATGAATCCTTATTGCTTGTTCGTTGCTAGTTTTTACATAATCTACTTAATATACTAAAATTGGGTTTTCCCCTAACTAATAGAAGTGAGGTGTCGATTCATCATGAATCC
>NC_029787.2:79585165-79591288 GCF_000816755.2 Arachis ipaensis
CAATTTTTGTAATTTATTTTTTTTTATTTTTTTATCTTTATTTATACATTTCATTTTTTATATTTTTTAAAATTTTTGTTTATTTTAATTGCTTATTATTAGGCACATACTTTTTTTTCTTTTAGCTTCTGATTAACAAAAAAAATGTGTCATCTTTACGTTGTTTTTAAATAATCTTACTATAAGTTTGTTTTATAATATTCTATTTTGTCATGTGTACTTCAATTCATATATATATTGTCTTTTTTTTTGTGATTCACAATTAATATATACATTGTTCGTGTATGTGATTTATATGTTAATGTTATTATTGATTCTCTTTATTATTATTTTTTTGTGTCTCTTTGTTGCTCTTTATTTTAGTTATATTAATTGATTTCTCTGTATTGATACTCTTTTATTTGAAATATCATGACAATTTAGAGTGTATGTTGTGACCCATGTGATATTCGTTAATTTGGTGTATCTTTTTAGATAGTTTATGTTATAATGTGTTTAAGGAGTTGACTTAAAATTATAATATGATATATAAATTTATAATATGATTTATAGTATGCTAAAATATTAGAATATTATCATATAGATATTTTTTTATTTGGCCATTAGATTCAACTATATAGGATCTTGAAAATAATTATGCAATTATATGATAAGTTGTTTTTTCATATAATTATTGTATTGATCATTTACATTAGTGAGACTATTTTCATTATTAATATTTATAAATATGCTATTATTTATATAATTGATTGAACCATCTTATTTGTTTAAATTTAATTCTATTAAATTAATTATTCAAGGTGCCATCGCCATTTCTATTTTTAAAGAATTTTTTTAAGATTATTTAACAAATCTAATAACATAATAACAATTAAAAAAGACAAAACAAAAAATTTTTTAATGTGAAAATAGGACAAAAGAAATAAATTTATTTAATAACTTTTTTAGGATATTGATAAACCCCGTTTTTAGAGTTTATCTTGTGTGAATTTAGAGTATTTTATCAACCTTTTCTCACATTTATTCAATGAAATAGCATGGGTTTGTGTTTCTTCCTTAATTTGTGCTTAAGTGTGAAAACATGCTTTTTAGACCATAAATTAGCTAATTTTGATTCACCTTTGATTCCACTAGATGCGTTGATTTGTTTGTTAAGTGATTTTAGGTTGAAAAGGCTGGGAATGAATCAAAGGAGTGAAGAGGAAGGCATGCCAAGTGGAGAACACATGGAAAAGCCAAAGATTTGGATGCACCCATCCACGCGCACGCGCAATATACGCGCACCGTGGATCGCAAAAACTTTAGGGACGCGCACGCGTGCTGTACGCGTACACGTTGGTGCTGGCACGTGATTTGTTTAGTGAAAACGTGATTTTTTGACAGGAATTACAATTATGGATTCATAGCAAAAAATACCATTTCTCTTAAGAAATACATATAATTAATTCATTATGCATTTTTCAATTGACAAAACTACAAATTTAATATTGGAAGGAGGAGGAGCTAAAAATCCCAGTCATGAAGATAATATAGAACTAACAATCAATTTAATATATCATCGTAGAATTAAATTATTTGAGAAACTAAATTCAATTCCTTGACTAATTTGGAAACAATACTAATATCATGGAAATGATTCAAAAAAAAGAATATAATTCCTTTAGTAATCCTAGGAACCATGGTCAAGACCACTTTGTATATAATCTAGTAAGATATAAACACAAGTTAATAGTGCTACAAATTCTAATCAGGAGGAAATTTTTAACTTGAATTTAAAATTCAGTAAGGTGTAGCTTTTGCCCTGTTAATATACTATTGATTTAAGATTTGCCTTATAAAAGCAAAGATTTAAAGTAGGAAAATGTCCACTGATAATACCGATTTAAAAAAAATCATTAACTTCACTAGTGATGTTCGCTTATGGCTCGACCACTTGTATTATCTAGTATGTCAAAAATCTTATAGAAGATATTATCAATCAAGACTCTTCATAACAATATTACACATGACAATTAACTATCAGATTGTCTCATAATTAACATTAGAAAGCCATTTAATAATCTGTTCATCTTTTGCTAACACATATGCACTATATATGTTACAAAATTTTAAGCAATTCTTCCTAAATTAATGTGATTCTAAAATGGACATACTTAATTCATTAATAGAAAGTAAATTGAGACAAAAGTATTAATTGAAATAAAACCAGCCTCATAAACATGTAGTTAAAATTGAAAAGTCAGCAAAACAAAGAGAGAACACTGTCATCATGCAATTTAAATTTCAAAGAGAACTATAGATAATCATCTTTTTTAGAAGGACAAGAGATGCAAGCTTCATATTCATATATAAGGGGGAAAAATGAAAGCAACGAGGACAACAAATCAACAATCAGGTCCTTAAAGAAGGATTAAAGCAATCATGCATCAACATAGGTAAAACAAATTTCCATGCAATTAGCGGTAATAAATAAGCAATCATGTATCAGCATAGGTAAAAGTAGTGGCAATCCAGTAATCTTGAAATTAACTACTTATGTTAAAACTTACATAAACTTAACTAAGCATCATGAGTATTAGCATGGCGTAGAAAGTGTCCACAGTTCATCTATGTTTGAAATTTAGCATAGATAAGGAAACAAAAACAGCGAGTATTCACAGAATAGAAAGGCAGGCTTATCACTTCATTGATTTCCTTGAAATCAAAGTCCTATACAAGAATACACCCTAACTCAAACTAACAATTAAGCATGATAATATGACATATTTAACGAATTCAAAGAAATACCTCTACAATAGTGTATGAACCGAATTCCTTCCTCCACATGAGCATGTTATCACACATTAGCTTTGTTTTCTCGAAATTTCAATAGTGTCTGAACCAAATTCCTTCCTTGCGTTATAACAAAAATTTTGTCGCAAAATTATTAAGCAAAAATATCAACACTAATTGTATCGCGATCAAGTTACTGAATGATCGCAAAAGTAACAAGCCAAATCCCAAATTAGAGGAGTAATCAATCAAACTAAATTAATGTGGAGGAAATCACAAAATTAACAAAAAGAAAAAAAGCTTCCATAAGAATGCATAAAAGAATGCAGAAGGAGATTTCAAAAATTACTGTCGTGACCTCAGGAGATGCGTCAACGGAAGAGACAACGGGAAAAGAGATTGTCGAAGCACGTGGATGCATTGGCGCTAGCAGCAAAGAGATGAATGACTATGATGGCCGGTGGTAGTGGCGGTGGCAGCGGCGGTGGCGGCGATGTCGGCGACTATAATTCAAGGTTTTAATTAGCAGGTCTCGTTCACTTCCCCTCTCACTTGAAGCTAGCCCTATTTTGCTTCTTTGGTATGGGCTTTGAGGGTTGGGTAGGCCTTTGGGTCTGTAGCTATTTTAAGATGTTCAAAGTTATTTAGGGAGGGTTTATAAATTGCTACAAATAGATGATATTGAGGAGGTTTTCAGAAACTTCCACAATAAAACCTCCACTAATTAGTAAAAATCTTGTAGTGCTACTATGAACCTTTTCTCCAAAATGATGAACCCTTCTATCCACCCCAAGCCCAATAGATGACTCTCTCACCTTCCTACTTCAAGGACAATCGGATATGCAAAGGAATACCCTAGAGTTTATGACCAACTTGACAAAGGTAGTGCACACTTTAGCCTACCAATGCTTGAACACTCAAGGTACTTCCATAGCCGCATGTGAAAGACCAAAAGAAGAGCAAAGCATGAAGAAGAGATTGGAACATGCAATCTATTTACATGATGTAATGGCATAGTCAAAATAAATCAATCTTCAAGAATACGCATACAAGCACAAGGGCCAAGGTATTAGCAATCAAGCAAACCGCAATTGGAATGGATTATTAAAAGAGTTGACAAACTTGCAAGAAAAGATGATCATGGGTGGAAACATGTAATTGAGCGATCGAACCCTCGCCGGATGTGTATCCGCCCTATGCACTCAAGTGTATGGGGTCAATTCACTAATTCCTCCCCTAATCATGCTTTCCAAGATTTATTTTTCATCTAACAATCAACAATTACTTTATGCATGCATACAAATATCATGAGGTCTTTTCCATAGGTTGTAATGGGGCTAGGGTCAAGGTAGGATACATGTGGTCAAGTGAGCTTGAGATTTGAATCTTTGATTAACTTGAACTTCCCACCTAACCTATGACAACCTATACAATTCTAAACAAACGTAACTACCATTCTTCACTTTTCTCACACACTCATGTATTCTCTTTTGATCACCACACATATGCATTGACTCTTATTGAACTTCACTTTGGGGCATTTTGTCCCCTTTTTATTGCTTTTCTTTTTTTTTTCTTTTATATATGTAAATTTTTTTTAGCTAAAATATATATAAGAATATCAATGCATATGGTTTACACATAATTAATACATGAGTATGTACCTAATTCCTAAGATTTTTCAACAAACACACTTTTATCTCTACCCAATGTTCCCAACTTTCCCAAAATCAAATGATAAACACTCTCACTAGTCTAAGCTAATCAAAGATCCAAATTAAGGGATATTTATTATTTTTTACTTAGGCTTGTAATGTGCTACAATTAAGAAAAAATGGGTTAAGCATATGCTTGAAATTGGCTAACAATAGAAGATAAAAGGTAGGCTTATTTGGGTAAGTGAGCTATTTGAAGAATGGCCTCAATAATATAAATACATGTATACACAAAATAATGGACATAAAGAATCAAACAAATTAAGGATTACAATCATAGGAGGAGAATAATGTACACAAGAATGGAAGTAAGTGGTTATGTATGATGTAACCACACAATTAAGCTCAAATCTCACATGCTTCTGTTCTTAGCTCAAAACATGATCCACAAGTATATAGTTCAAGCAAGTTCTAAAAAAAAAATTTTTTTTCAACCAATTGGGGTGGTGCCCTAAGAATGAATTTCTTGGAAATTTTTATCATATTGACTACGCTTATTCTAATGCAATATTATGATTTAGAAAATTTTTAAAAAAATTTTTTAGTTTTATCCCTTTTCAATCAAAACACATTTCTTATACAAAAAGGGTTGACTAGATTTTTAGCAATCCAGAAATTTCCTTTCTAATCACAATCAACAACTAAGATGCAAAACACAACTAAGATGCAAAACATACTAAGAGTGTGCAACAACAAAAACAAGAGTATCCACAATAGCAAATATGTACAGTAATCCCAAAATGATCCAAAACATAAAGTACGGAATAAAACAAAATAAAGTAGTAGCGAATAGAAATAGAAGTCTGAAAGTTCACCACATAAATGTAAACACCAGTCATGAACGGTGACCTCCCCACACTTTAGAATCAAGCATCGTCCTCGATGCTACTACTGAAGCTCGGGATGGGGGTCAATAATCGCACCAGACTGTAGCTCATACTCAGGTTGTAGGACTGGAGGTGGTACTGGCTGTGGCTCTGGAATGTCATGCTGGACCTCAGGAGGCTGCTGGACCTCAGTGGTGGCCTGCGTCTCTGGTGGTGCCTCCTGCTGTGTCGGCTCCTCACTATGCTCCTCCTCTTGATCCTGCTCGTCATAAGTGGGAGACTCTGGAAGTGGAGGGAGCTCAATGCCCTGCGATGCGAACACCTGGTCTATGCAGTCAAGACGTTGCATGACACAACGCTCGAAGCGCACCATAAAGAGAAGAAGGTGTTGCACTAACAGATAAGTCGGCTCAGGTGCTGGTGGTGGCGGTGGTAAAGGTGCTGCGGCTACTGTGGAGGAAGAGGGTTCTGCTGCTGTGGAGGAAGAGGGTCTGGTTGCATCAACTACCGCTCTAGTCCGAGAACGACGTCTGGTCGGGGGCTTCTCGTGCACCCATCCACCCCATGGAATAGAAACTTCCTTGTTGTCGTCATCTGGGGGTGGTGGTGTCATGTCGTCGTCCTCCCACTGGACATTAGCTAGCTCAGCTAAACTAGTAACCAGTGTAAGAAATGGTAGCAAGCTGCGGATATGAGCTCTCCACATGCTATGCCTAATCAGTCGGGGGAAATACACCTCTTTCCCCTCCATGACACACCCAATCAGAATCAGCATATCCATCGGAATCTCTGAGAAGTGAGTGGTGGGC
>NC_029787.2:79591293-79595561 GCF_000816755.2 Arachis ipaensis
TTCCCTTCCATAACACACCCAATCAGAACTAGCATATCCATCAGAATCTCTGAGAAGTGAGTGGTAGGCAGGACGTAGTGGGCAAATATCTACTGCCAAGTCCTAGCCTCCTTAGACAGATATGCAGATAGCATCCTCTTAGGCTTCTTGTTGTTCGAATCCATTACCCAGGGAGCGTCTGGTGTAGCAATCACGCGCTTAAGCGCCTCATAGTCAAAAGTTATGGAGAGGAGGGCTACCTCTGCCTGCTGGTAGGCACAAGTGTCAGGAGTACCAACTTTACAAAGCAGTGCATCCCCTATAGCCTCCTCAATAATCATAATCTCTCTACCCCTTACGTGCACTGAATCCAAGTTCGCTCGGAAGAAGTTACAGTAGAACTCCTTAACCCATGAGATGTTAATCCTTCCTAAGTCCCTATCAACGAAATCCAATCCCAACTCCAAAATACGGGTGTTTACGGCACGCCTCACTTCATTGTGAAGATTCAGCTTCTTCTCAATGTTCAGGTTCTTCTTTGTATAACGGGAGAAGCGTAGCTCGCAGTAGAGGTTGGAGAATTTGGTTGAATCAGTGGATGAGAGTAGCTGATTTTCTATGTCTTCTTCATTTAGCGGATTCTTGGCATAGTTAGCATATGGTGAGGGGGTAGAGGTCTTGGAGCGCTTCCTCTTTTTGGAAGTAGTGGCTATAGCTTTTCCTCTATCCGACATCTTGAAAAACAGAGATGATACAATATAAGCAGATAGCCAAATAGGTATAAAGCATTCAAAGCAAAGCATACTTATGAAGTGAATAAAGAAAGGAGATTTCTTGGAATGCAAGCAAACATAATTCAGAATGCAAACCAACTTCAAACCAAGAATTCAATTCATGCATGTTTTGCACATTACTTGTTCACTAAGCTTAGGAAGCACCATATCCAAAAGAATGATCTAAAGAGTTAAGTTAAAAACCAAAAGAGGTTAGTCGGTTAAACAGGTTAAAGTTAGAAATCAGTTTGAAAATTAATGATATGGCGGTTACCAGCTAAGTTCCAAAGGAATGCACGAATTAGGAGTGTAAGCACATTCACAATCATGAAATGCAACAAGTCATTGATGATGAAAGATGATATAGCTAAAAAACAACTAATATAGAACAACCATCAATCAATGCAAGGATCAATAGTAGTGTTGGTGAAATCAAGATCTTGAGAAACAAGTAAATCAAGCACATTTAACACCAATTCTAACAATGCATACAAGTCACAAGTTCAAATATGAATTGAAAACCTCACGGTCCATGTGACTTAATGAGATTATGTATGAACATAATGAACTATTTGGTCACATAGACTAGAACATTCAAACTTGTGTGTCTATGCAAAAGAGGCACAAAATTTTAAGGAAGTTTTAAGTTATGGTCAATTTGAAAACTTACTCAACCATGTAATGCACATATGCAAGTTAGCATTGCAAGCAAAGAGTATTAGAAGCATCACCAAAAACATGTAAACATACCCTTGAGGATTTTCCAAAACCATTTAAGCAACAAAATTCCAATTGAATAGAAATCATTAACTAGAAGTTGCTACACCCATCAAACAAGGTTAGTTCAAGGGCTATGGTTGAGAAAAATCCGGCAGCACTTCAGCAGTAAATTGGCTATTTTTTAAATTCAAACAGTCAAATTAGATTCCATATGAGTTCATCAACAATTAGAAACACAAAATCATATATATGAGCTCACATGGATGTAACAGACAGCCAATAGTTCAGCAACAAAACAAATCAAACAGCAGAGAGAACAGGGCAGTTGCTTCAATCAGCATTCCCTTCACCAATTCATTACAAGTAAGCAGCATCAATAGATTAAATGAACACGGAGTAATTGATGAGCGGATATTTTATACGCTTTTTGGGGATAATTTCATATAGTTTTGAGTATGTTTTAGTTAGTTTTTAGTCTATTTTTATTAGTTTTTAGGAAAAATTCATATTTCTGGACTTTACTATGAGTTGTGTGTTTTTCTGTAATTTCAGGTATTTTTCTGGCTGAAATTGAAGGAGCTGAGCAAAAATCTGATTCAGGCTGAAAAAGGACTGCTGATGCTGTTGGATTCTGACCTCCCTGTACTCAAAGTAGATTTTCTGGAGCTACAGAACTCTAAATGGCATGCTTCCAATTGCGTTGGAAAGTAGACATCCAGGGCTTTCCGGCAATATATAATAGTCCATACTTTGCACAAGGATAGATGACGTAAACTGGCGTTCAACGCCAGTTCTCTGCCCAATTCTAGCGTCCAGCGCCAGAAAAGGATCAAAAGCTGGAGTTGAACGCCCAAACTGGCATAAAAACTGGTGTTCAACTCCACAAATGGCCTCTGCACGTGAATTGCTTAAGTCTCAGCCCAGCACACACCAAGTGGGCTCCAGAAGTGGATCTCTGCATCATCCATCATAGTTTGTAACCCTAGGCTACTAGTTTAGTATTTAAACAACTTTTAGAGACTTATTTTGTATCTCATGACATTTTAGATCTAAACTTTGTATTCTCTGATGGCATGAGTCTCTAAATCCCATTGTTGGGGGTGAGGAGCTCTGCTGTGTCTCGATGAATTAATGCAAGTATTTCTGTTTTCCATTCAAACACGCTTGTTCCTATCTAAGATGTTCATTCGCGCTTAACTGTGATGAAGGTGATGATCTGTGACATTCATCACCTTCCTCAAACCATGAACGAGTGCCTGACAACCACCTCCTTTCTATATCCGATTGAATGAGCATCTCTTAGATTCTTTAATCAGAATCTCCGTGGTATAAGCTAGAACTGATGGCGGCATTCATGAGAATCCGAAAAGTCTAAACCTTGTCTGTGGTATTCCGAGTAAGATTCAAGGATTGAATGACTGTGACGAGCTTCAAACTCCTGAAGGCTGGGCGTTAGTGACAGACGCAAAAGGATAGTAAATCCTATTCCAACCGGATCGAGAACCAACCGGTGATTAGCCGTGCTGTGACAGAGCGCGTGAGCGTAGTTTTCACTGGAAGGAAGGAAGGTAGCCATTGACAACGGTGATCCACCAACACACAGCTTACCATAGGAGGACGTGCGTGCGTGAACAAGAAGACAGAGGAAAGCAGAGATTCAGAAGACAAAGCATCTCCAAAACTCCAACATATTCTCCATTACTGCATAACAAGTAACCTTTGATCCATGCTCTATTGTTTTTTTGCAATTCAACTAATAAACATAATTGACCTCCTAACTGAGATTTACAAGATAACCATAGATTGCTTCAAACCAACAATCTCCGTGGGATTCGACCCTTACTCACGTGAGGTATTACTTGGACGACCCAGTGCACTTGCTGGTCAGTGGTACGAGTTGTGAAAAGTGTGATTCACAAATCGTGCACCAAGTTTTTGGCGCCATTACCGGGGGTTGTTCGTGTTTGAACAACTGATGGATTATTTTGTTGCTTAGATTAGGAAAACAATTGGACTTTCTAACAAAGCAGCTAGCCGAATTTAAAGACAGGTTACAAGAGACAAGGATAGCTAATATACATATGGACGAACAGTTTAAGCAAACAAAGCAGCAGCTATCAAGGCAAATAGCAGAAGAATGCCAAGTAGTTCAATTAAGAAGTGGAAAAACATTAAATACCCCACCTCAAGGCATCAAAAAGTCAAGAAATGAGCAACCCACCAAAGATTCACCTGAGGACAGTAAGAGCCCAGGCAAAAATAATTCTGGCGCTAAAACGCCAGAAACAAGGCAGGATTGGCGTTTAACGCCAGAAATGGGCAAGAATCTGGATGCCAAGAGACCAACCTAGTTTTAAACTGGGAAAAGTGTCACTTCATGGTGACTGAAGGAATTGTTCTTGGGCATAAAATCTTAAACAAGGGAATAGAGGTGGATCAAGCAAAAATAGAAGTAATTGAAAAATTACCACCACCTGCCAATGTTAAGGCAATCAGAAGCTTTCTGGGGCACGCAGGATTCTATAGGAGGTTTATAAAGGATTTTTCAAAAATTGCAAAACCTCTAAGCAATCTGCTAGCTGCTGACACACCATTTGTGTTTGACACAAAGTGCCTGCAGGCGTTTGAAACGCTGAAAGCTAAGCTGGTCACAGCACCAGTCATTTCTGCACCAGACTGGACATTACCATTTGAGCTAATATGTGATGCTAGTGATCATGCCATTGGTGCAGTATTGGGACAGAGGCATGACAAGCTTCTGCATGTCATTTATTATGCCAGTCGCGTTCTGAATGA
>NC_029787.2:79595637-79615734 GCF_000816755.2 Arachis ipaensis
GTGATTACAAGTGTATCACCATATGGTTATGTAGAGCTTCAAGATATTGATTCTGATAAGAAGTTTATTGTCAATGGACAGAGAATCAAGCATTATCTTGAAGGCAACATTGAGCAAGAATGCTCAAGGCTAAAGCTAGATTAAAAGCTCAGCAAGGTCCAGCTAAGGACATTAAAGAAGCGCTTGTTGGGAGGCAACCCAATTTTTATTTATTTTCATGGTTTTTCATGTTTTATTAGGTTCATGATCATGTGGAGTCACAAAATAAATATTAAAAATTGAAAATGAAATCAAAAACAGCAGAAGAAAAATCACACCCTGGAGGAAGCACTTGTCTGGCGTTCAACGCCAGAACAGAGCATGGTTCTGGCGCTGAACGCCCAAAATGGGCAACATCCTGGCGCTGAACGCCCAGAACAAGCATGGTTCTGGCGTTCAACGCCAGAAATGGCTAGTAAATGGGCGTTGAATGCCCAAAATGGGCACCAACCTGGCGCTGAACGCCCAGAGTTGTGTGCAAGGGAATTTTGCATGCCTAAATTGGTGCAGGGATGTAAATGCCTTGACACCTCAAGATCTGTGGACCTCACAGGATCATTTCAAGATCTGTGGACCCCACAGGATCCCCACCTTCCCTCCCCATAATCCTAGTTTTTTTCTTTCCACATCTTCTTCTTCATCTATTCCCTCTTCTTTTGCTCGAGGGTGAGCAACATTCTAAGTTTGGTGTGGTAAAACAATTATGTGAAGGATCTATAGCTCAGTGGTAGAAAATGTGGCTGCAAATCAAGAGATACCTCAGGGGATGCACTTCCCTCCACATAATTATTGGAAGCAACTGAGGATAGAAATACCAAAAATCACTAGGAATTAAGCCACAAAGGAAAGGAAGAGACATAAAAGAGCTCAAGAACATCATTGGTGCCTCAAGAAGGAAATGGCATCATCACTAAGGTGGACTCGTTCCTTGTTCTTACTTTCTCTGTTTTTCGTTTTCTCTATATTAAGTGCTTATCTATGTTTGTGTCTTCATTACATGATCATTAGTAGTAATTAGTGTCTAGTTTGGCTATAGATGCCAATCACTCTGAGCTTCAATGGATAAAGTGAGATGCCAAAACTGTTCAGAAGCAAAAGCTACTAGTCCCGCTCATCTAATTAGGATCTGAGCTTCAATCAAAAACTCTGAGATATTATTGCTTCTCAACCTATTAGTCTTCTATTTTATTTATCTAGTTGCTTGAGGACAAGCAACAGTTTAAGTTTGGTGTTGTGATGAGCGAATATTTTATACGCTTTTTGGGGGTAATTTCATATAGTTTTGAGTATGTTTTAGTTAGTTTTTAGTCTATTTTTATTAGTTTTTAGGAAAAGTTCATATTTCTGGACTTTACTATGAGTTGTGTATTTTTCTGTAATTTCAGGTATTTTTCTGGCTGAAATTGAAGGAGCTGAGCAAAAATCTGATTCAGGCTGAAAAAGGACTGCTGATGCTGTTGGATTCTGACCTCCCTGCACTCAAAGTAAATTTTCTGGAGCTACAGAACTCGACATGGCATGATTCCAATTGCGTTGGAAAGTAGACATCCAGGGCTTTCCGGCGCTTGTTCCTATCTAAGATGTTCATTCGCGCTTAACTGTGATGAAGGTGATGATCTGTGACATTCATCACCTTCCTCAAACCATGAACGTCTGCCTGACAACCACCTCCGTTCTATATCCGAATGAATGAGGATCTCTTAGATTCTTTAATCAAAATCTCCGTGGTATAAGCTAGAACTGATGGCGGCATTCATGAGAATCCGGAAAGTCTAAACCTTGTCTGTGGTATTCCGAGTAAGATTCAAGGATTGAATGACTATGAAGAGCTTCAAACTCCTGAAGGCTGGGCGTTAGTAACAGACGCAAAAGGATAGTAAATCCTATTCCAACCGGATCGAGAACCAACCGGTGATTAGCCGTGCTGTGACAGAGCGCGTGAGCGTAATTTTCACTGGAAGGAAGGAAGGTAGCCATTGACAACGGTGATCCACCAACACACAGCTTGCCATAGGAGGACGTGCGTGCGTGAACAAGAAGACAGAGGAAAGCAGAGATTCAGAAGACAAAGCATCTCCAAAACTCCAACATATTCTCCATTACTGCATAACAAGTAACCTTTGATCCATGCTCTATTGTTTATTTGCAATTCAACTAATAAACATAATTGACCTCCTAACTGAGATTTACAAGATAACCATAGATTGCTTTAAACCAACAATCTCCGTGGGATTCGACCCTTACTCACGTGAGGTATTACTTGGACGACCCAGTGCACTTGCTGGTCAGTGGTACGAGTTGTGAAAAGTGTGATTCACAAATCGTGCACCAATAATGCAACAAAACAGAGCAATTTCACATAGCAACAGAAATTCAAACAAGCCTAAATCCACTACTCAGCCCAGATTCGCTAACCACCTAAATCAAACTAAACTAACTAACTAAGCTAATCTGACTAAACCAATGTAATTAACAATAAGTAGTAAAAAGGATGCAGAACAGGGGGGGTATGGAACCTGGAATGCAGAAAATGAACGGGGCAAATGAAAGGAAGGTGAAGTGGAGTGGTAGTTTGACGTCACTGTGAAGCTTGCGCCGGCGACACTAGTGGTCGCGACGGTGCTTAGAGCGGCGCTGAGGCTGGCTGTGAGAGAGAGAGCAGAGATAGAGAGGGTCGAGTGAAGGAGAGAAAGGGAGAGAGGAAGAGGGGGCCGGGTGGTAACGGCGGCGGTGATGGTTACGGACTGCTCGCTGGAGGGCCGCCGGTGGTTGGTTACTCAGAGGTGAGGTTGAAGATGGAGGGAAATGGAACGTTGGGGATGAAGGGAACGAATGGGGGTTGCGCGAATGCGCTAGGGCTTTGCGTCCCTAGTTAAATGGAATTTTTAAATCCACGCGATCGCGCACCGTGCGCATCCGCGTGGGTGATAGAAATAGGGAAGTGGCGCGGAGGCGCCATACGCGCCTACGCGTGGATGGAAGAGTTAAGGGTTGGCACGGATGCGTACGGTGCGCGTCCGTGCAGATATGCTGGCCCAGAGGCACAAAAGAGGCCCAGAGTTGGCACAACTCTCGGGTCTTTGGCCTGGGTGATGCTGAAACGCATTGACGCGTGTGCGCATTGTGTGCGTTCGAGTGTATAGGTTGAGCTTATGGAATGGACGCGGAGGTGCGGAGCACGCCAGCGCGTAAGCGAAGAAACAGGGAGTGGCGCGGACACGTACAGTGTGCGTCCACTTGGGTCGAGACACAGAGTTGGCCCAAAAGTGGCACAACTCTCGGGTCCTTGGCCCAGATAGTTGAAATGAGCAGCCGCCACGTGCGCGCGCTATGCGCTTGCGCGTGGCTTGGGGTTTTTTTTTTCAAAGAGCATCAAAAGACCTCATAACTTTCCATCCTTCTCCAAAACTCCAGAACAAGTTAAGGTGCAAGATTAAGCGCATTTTGAAACATAGGGGATTTTTCAAACAACTTGAGAAAACTTGCAATTCAAGCAAAAATTCAAATTCAAAGAATTATCCCTAATTAAAGCATAGGACGTACAGATACCTTAGCAATCAAAGCAAATACACTACAAAGTAAAGAAACTCTATACAATGGAACTCAATTCATTCATTCATTATATCTACAAGAGGATGAAAAGAGTTTACCATGGTGGGGTATCTCCCACCAAGCACTTTTAGTTTAAGTCCTTAAGTTGGACATTGGGAGGCTTCTTGTCAAGGTGGCTTATGCTTGTATCCATCCTTGAACCTCCAAGAGTGCTTGTCCTTCAATCGGTTGTCAGAAGTTCCAACCTTCTTCATTAAGATTCGGTGAGGTCCTCTCCAAGATGTGAGCTCCTGAAATTGACTATCATAGGATAATCCAGGATCCCATATCTTGTCCTCGCACCCATCTTCTAGTTGATTGCCTTGACTTTGTCCGGGTGACAAGAAAGCAGAATTCTCATGGAAGCACCAAACTACTCTTCTAGACCCATTTAATTGAGCATTACACCAATCTATGCTCTTCAATTTCGAGCTTCCCACCATAATGAGCCTAGATTTAGAACACCAACCACTAAACATCCTCCTCTTTCGCTTAATTCCACAAAGCGCCCTAAATTGGCCATCCGTTTCAAGCAAACCATACTCAAGTGGGATAATAAAGCTGAGAGTTAGAAGTTTTACCCACTCAAGTGAAGGATTGGATGACGAATTAGGTGGAGGAGTTCCCAAAGATCTTGATAAAGCATGCTCTACTCCCGTCCATCCTCTTCTAGAGGTTTCCACCACTTGGCAAGGTTTTTCAAGTTCCTCCTCATGCTAAGCTTCCTCAAGATCACATTCTTCTGCCCCATCACTCTCATCATAGATAGGAGGTATAGTGAAATCTACTCATCATCAAGTCTAGGCAATTTGGGAAAGGACTCTTCAAACTTGAAAGGATCATATGTTGATTCGGAATCATCATAGATAGGAGCGCCTGTTGCTTGGAATACTTGTCCCAGTTCTTCATTCTCAGTAGGCTTTGGAGGTTTCAAGTCTTCCTCAACCTTGCTTTCTGATCCACTGGGGGAAGGTTCAACAAGATCGTCAAGGAAATTGATCAACATGGGCAAAAGATCACTAGTGATAGTATCCACTTCTTGATCAATTTCCTTCAACTCTCTGTTTACTTCCGCAACATTACTCTTCTCTTCAATATCACCTCCAAACTTCTTGGAAGGGGGTTCTTCAATTCGAGATTCCTTTATGTGCTCAACGTATCCTAAACATCCATCCACTACTTCTTTTTGTTCGTTAATCTCTATCTTCTCCTCTTGTTGCCCTTCTTGCTTCAATTCTTCTTCCTTACCATGGAGCTTTAAGTTCCTATCCTCACTAAACTCCTTGATTGTTTCTCCACATTCAATAATGGGGGTACTTATGGTGCATGAACTTAGGTGGGACGTTAAGTGATTCAGGGCTTCTACCATACTAGCTATCCTTGCTCTTAGCTCCTTAAACTTAGTTTCATCCTCCTCTTACCGCCTTAAGATGCGAGATTCAAGGTCTCTCAGTTCTAATATAAAGGCTTCATCGGGAGGTGGTGTTGAAAGAGAGAATTCATTGGTTAAGGGAAGATTGTCGTAACCGGAAGGTGGTTTATATTGGTGGAGTTCTTGAGGTGGTGTATGTAGAATTTGTGGATCTTGGGAATATTGGTATTGGGATGGTGGTTGTTCTATATGTGATTCGAATGGTGGTTGATATGGTGTGTATGAGTTATGGTCATGTAGAGTTGAATGGTGATGTGAGGCTTGTGAGTATGATGTGTGGCTATATCGAGGAATGGGGTCACATGCATATGATGATTGTGGTTGACAACCACAATAAGGGTTATCACACACATTGGACTGGTATACATTAGGATCAGAATTATACCCATAAGAGTTCGTAGGAGGTTGTTGCCATGAAGGTTGTTCATAAGCTTGAGGTTCCTCCCATCCTTGATTCTCAAATCCTTGATGCATATCCTCATTAGAGCTTCCATTTCCTACAACATAGTTTGAACTACACTCATAGCCAAAAGGATGAGAATTCATAATGAAAGAGAAAATAAAAACAAAGGGCAATAATAAAAAAAATAAAGAAAATAAAATCCTAACTAGTAAAAACTGGTAAACAAACCAAAGTTCAAGCTATTCACAATATATACAATAGCCAATAACATAGCACCATTGGGTCCCCGGCAACGGCGCCATTTAGATGAACGAACTTTTGTGTTGTCTAGAATTCCACTAATGAATTCTCGTTGTAAAGTATAGTTTCTAAACCAAACAATAGTCCTTTCATACAAAAATTTAGGTTGTCACAAGTAACAAACCCCAATAAATTTTAACCAGAGCATTTGGACTCCGGGTCGTCTCCCTAGGAAACAATGTAATGCATGCGTATTGGCTATGATGGGGTAGAAATAGGGGGTTTTGTTTATGAGATGGCAAGAAAGTAAACTGATTGAGTAAGTAAAGAAAGCAAAATAAAGAACTCTTGGCTAAGACTTGGGTACTTGAGATCACCATCCTAGTTAACAACCAATTATTGACAATTATGAGAGGCCAACCCATTAAGTCTACTTCTCGAAGCCTTAAGTACGTAACATTTACTCCTAGACTTGAAGTATGTCAAATAGGCTTGATCACATCCACCCCTAAGTCCTAACCTACCTACTAATTGGCTAAGTAGTGGGTTAGTGTCAATGGACTTCAAATTGATCACCCAGGGTTCTTAAATCACCAAACCCATTATGCCCAAAAACTCAAGATCACTCAAGTCCCTTGGCTTAGGCCAAAAGTTGACAAAACTACTCAAAAACTAAAGAGAGCATTTCATCAAACACTTAGAATGCAATAAAAGTCAACATCATAAATTTCAAGGATACTAAAATCTACAACTATTAATTGCAAGAAAGGGATATTTAAAGATAATTTAAATTTTTTGTAATATTTTTATAAAAGTTGATTAATAGGTTCTTTTTTAAAATATTGTTTTTGAAATTTTTTTAATAAGATCGTATTTTAATTTTTCTCTTTCATCATTTGTATTAATTAATTATATTAATCTTCTATTGCAATACATTTTTTATCTACTCCTCACATTATCTTTTCTATCTTTTTTTTACTTTTTTAATTGCTCTTTTTACTTTATTTTTAATTGTTTATTTTACTTTTACTTCTCATACATAAATTTATTATAATTCATCAAGGTTCTTTTTTAATTTAAGTGATATTTTAGATTATATTTTATCATTGATGCTTTTATTTTGTTTAGTGTGTTTTTTTTAGTCTGTGTTTAATATAATAATCTATAAATAACTATTCTATTATATAAAAATTAAATTTTTGCACTTAATGATAAAACTGTTATGGCATGTTTCTGATGGTATTTTTTTATTTATTTCTTTTAACTCATTAAATTCAATTTATTATAATAAATTAATTATATCAACTAATTGATTTGGTTAATTATTTAAATATCATACAATTTATTATAATTTCTATCAATCGATTAATTGTAATTCAAATTGAATGATTATTTTATCGCACGGGTAATTACACTTGTTACTTAATAATTTTCACCTATAAAACTATCAACTATCTAATATTATGATTTAGTTAATAAGAATGATGACATTAATATTTTTTCATAAGTCTTGTTATTATTTATAATTAAGAAAGAGTCATATATAAATTTATTTCCTTAATGAATGTTAATTTTGTTGTAAAATTCTATATTACTTTTAAAATTTTAGCGTAATTGAGTATAATTTTTACATTTTAAATTGAATTTACTTGAAAAAATTAATATGTAAATCACATTAGTATTACAAAATTACTTTATTAACATAATTAGTGGTGCTTACTTGAACCATTAAATTTAGCTTCTAATGATATTAAAGTCAACCTATTTTATTATTTTGTGCCTTCAAAAAATTTACACGACTGATATAAAAATCTAATAATTGAAAAAAAATTCAATACAATGAATATATTCATTTTAACAAATATTCTTCTATATGATACTATAAAAAATATACTGGTCACCTTGAATTACTACAGATCAACTTCTATCTACAGTGGTAGAATGCTTAAATTAAGATATATTCATCAAACAAACAATCAATAAAATATCATCTGTAATTTCTAATTTTGGGTACATTTATACATAAAAAAATATACATAAAGAAAAAAAGAAAAGAAGAGTTGAAATAACATTTGCGATAAAAATCATGATTCTTATAATTTTGTGTGGCCATCTATATATAGTAGACCAGACGACTATGATTATCTAACAAAATTAATTTGTATTTATTGCATTCAATTTGAATAGGTAACAAATCATCTTATTTTAATTTAGTTCTTAATTCACATGATTTGAATTTGACTCGATATAATTAATGATGACAAACATTATTTTTGGGCAAAATAAATAATTATTGTTGATTAATCATATGTACTTATTACTAATTGTTTATTATTGCAGGCCAAAATTCCATAGCCCAAATGGAATAAAAAGCAATCAGCAAGGATGGTGGGCTGAAAGTAAAATTAAAAGCCCAAGGAAAAGCAAACTAGGAAGCCTAAGAAATCAAAACGGGTTGCTTAATGGAAATCCAATCCAAGCCCGTATCCATCCCACAAAGCTTCTCTTGTAAGATTAAAGTCTTCACTCTTTCAATGTGCAACGTTCCTCTCCTCTTGATAAACCCCATTTTGAGGGTTTATCTTGTATCGATTTCAGGGGTTTTATCAATGATTCCACACGCTTTTCATATGAAAATACAAGACTTTGTGTTCCTTTCCTAACTTTTGCCTCATGGATGAAAACATGCTTATTTTGCACTAAATTAGATACATTTCTAATCTTCTCTTGGTGCCATTCGATGCCGTGACCTATGTGTTAAGTGGTTTCAGAATATAGGGCATGGATGAACCGGAAGAGAGGAGGAGAATGGGCGCGAAGGAAAGGAGCATGAGAAATTGAGCTTTGGAAACTTCAGCAAGGGCGCGTGCGCGTACTTGGCGCGCCCGCGTGGATTGCGCAGCTAGAAGTCAAAGCCAGAAGCCAAGCCACGAGCCGGCTTGTGTAGCGGCTAGGCCATAACCCCCGTGGGCGCGCACGCGTACGCTGCGCCTCCGCTCACATTGCAAGATGCCCCAGTGGCGCGCACGTGTGCTTTGCGCGTGCGCGCCGATGCTCGAACATGATTTTTTTTAGAAGTCACGTGACCTGGGCGTGGAGACAGTTGAAGATCTCATCTTGGGGGAAGTGCCTTGGCGGGAAGAGCTTAAGAAGACCAAGGGTTGAAGGGTTAAGGACTTTTGGCTCATTTTTAGATGGTTCTAGATTTTTTTAGCTATTGTTAGTTACACTCTTGGGTAAAGAGAGAGAGGGAGATTCCAAGCTCTCATTAGGGTTCATCTTCATCCATTTTCTGAATTTCCAATCACACTTTGGTGAGATCCATTGCAATTCTCAATTCACTTGTTCATGTTATAGATCTTCTTCTCCAATCTCAATTAATGCTTGTAATTGCTCATCCTCATAGATCCTAGATTCAACTTTGTAGTTTTGGATTTTTTTCAATTTCTTGAGAAGTTCATTTCCAGTGTTGTTCTTTGTTAATTGTTGTTAGTTCCTTGTGTTGAAGCACTTTCAATTCTACTTCCTTCTCATTTTTTTTACTATGCCTTTTATCCTTGCTCATCAATTGTTTGATAAAATGCCAACATTAGTTATGGAGTAAAAGTTTCTTACTTGGCATAGGGTTCGGGTCATTAGAAAGAGTTGAATAGTTTATGTCAATTGTTGATTTGGAATTAGAAATTGCTAATTGACTTGGAGTGCACTAAAGCTAGATTTCCCTAAGGTGAAAACTAGGACTTGTGACTCAAGTTAGTTACTCTCATTTGACTTTCCTCTATACCTAGGGGTTAACTAAATGAAGCAAGGCCTAATTGTTGTCATCATTGATGGGACTATAAGGATAGAATTTCTAATGCCAACCCTAGGCCAAGTCTTCTATAAATTGATTGCTTGTTTGCCATTTATTTTGCTAAACCTTCAAAAGAACCATAACAAGGCTTCCTAATCGATGAGATGCATGCTCTAGCAATTCCAAGGGAGGACGACTCGGGGGACTAGTACTCTCAGTTATAGATTGTAGGATTGTTTGATGCGAAGTTTGAATGTCGATTAGACTAAACTCACGATTATATCCATTATTGAATTCTATATCGGCATGATAAATTTCGTTTATCAAAATGGCGCCGTTGCCGGGGATATTGCTTAGTGTGCCATGTTATTGCTTAGAGTAGTTATGTGTGCATGCATATAGTTGCATCTTTTTGTGATTCTTTGTCCAAGTGACTAACCCCTCATCGTTACCATGAATTTCACTTCCCCTTCATTGCATGACGCGTTCACAACCGAATCCGAGCTTAGTCCCCTTTGATCCGGAAATAGAACGAACTTTGTTTCATATTAGACAAGCTCGGAAGCGGTTAAGGTTTGGACAAGGTGAAGAGGTTTTCACCACCTCAACCACCTTACTAAAAGTGAACATTGAACCGTCACTCAATGAAGGCAATAATCATTCTCCCATCAAAATCACTAACAATTTTTTTTCTTGTTTTAGGTACTAACGCCATGGATGCTCCGAGGAGAGTTACTATCAAGGAAGCGGGTGCACCGGATTATGTCCTTCAACCCCTTCATGTAACTCACCCTAATTTGAATGCAAACTTTGAACTCAAGACCGCTTTGATCAACCTCCTACCCAAATTTCATGGGCTTCCCGCACAAGACCCTATTAGACATCTCAAAGACTTTCATCGTATATGCTCAACAACAAGACGGGAAGGATCCGACGAGGTTGCTATATGGTTGTTTGCTTTCCCTTTCTCTCTTGAGGACAAGGCTAAAGAATGGTTCTACACTTTATCTAGTGAAGTCACCTCCGATTGGGACTTGCTTAGACGAGGATTCTTGGATAAATTCTTGCCCCCAGAGAAGATGGATAGGCTAAGGAAGGAAATGTCTTGTATTGTACAAGGTGAAACGGAACCACTGTACGAGTATTGGGAACGGTTTCGTAAGCTACTAGACACATGCCCTAATCACATGCTTGACACTCAAGTATTGCTTGGATACATATGTCAAGGGATGCGAGAACAAGATAGAACCCTCTTGGACACCTCTAGCAATGGTTCTTTGTCTAAATATAAAACAGCGGAGGAGGCATGGCAACTTATCATTGACTTAGCCGAATCCAATCAACATATGAGACGAAGAGTCAACCGCCCAAGAACTGTGAATGAGGTATCCACTAGTAGTGAAACCACCGCTCTAACCAAATCCTTGAGCGAAATGACATCCGTCTTGAGGCAACTCCAATTGAGCCAACAACAACCACAACAACCTCAACCTCAACCATATCAACAACACTCTCCACCCCCTCAACAACACAATCAACAATTGGTCCCTCAAAAAGTGTGTGGCATTTGTTCTTGCTATTCCCACTACACGGATGAGTGCCCAAGCCTTCAAGAGGACAACACTTTGGCGGCTACCCACAATTTCTATGACCGCCCAAATCAAGGGTACGACCAAGGCGGTAATCCTAACCAAGGGCACCCTTATCAAGGAGGAAGCTACAATCAAGGGAGTGGGTACCACAATCTAAATTGGAGAGACAATCATCAACAAGAAAATAGGACAACAACAACAATGGAGGAGGTCAAAGATGGAACAATAATCCATAAAACCGGCCACCATACAACCAACACAACCCACCATACAACCAATAAAACCAACAAAGAAACTACCAAACATACCAACCACCACATTAAAGACCACCACCCAACCAATCACAAGCCTCTCAAATCACATATCCAACCGCCCCCTCCAACTAAGATGAAACACTCCGGACCATCATCCAAGGCCAAAAGGAACTACAAAACACACTTGCTTCCGGTCTCACCGGCCTCACCTCTACACTATAAGCTCTTCTTGCACGAATGGACACATCATCAAATCCCACTCCTCAACCCCCAATCCAAAGCGTCATTCCCTCTCAACCTCAACCCAATCCTAAGGGGGGCATCAATGCCATCACCCTGAGATCCGGAACACAATTAAAAGAGAAGGGAGCAAAGGATTCAAATCCCATCATAATCACTCAAGAGAAGGAGAGAATAGATATAGAAGAGGTAGTGGAAAAGGAGACACCACAAGTCATAGTTGAAGATGAAACTCAACCAACAAAAGAGACCCCCAAGACTAAGAGAACCTTGGAAGAAGAAATTGCTCAACTACTCCCATTTCCAACACTTGCAAAGAAAGCTAGGAAGCGCATAGAACTCGACCCCAAAATGGTAGAAATGTTCAAGAAAGTTGAGGTAACCATCCCCCTCTTTGATGCTATCCATCAAGTTCCTAGATATGCAAAATTCCTTAAAGATCTATGCATGAACAAAGATAGAATTATTGAATTGGAAACCATCCCATTGGGGAGTTCTATTTCCGCTTTAATGGGAGCATCGCCCGAGAAGTGGGATGATCCGGGCCCTTGTATGGTCACTTGCATCGTCAATGGAGTTCAATTCGTAGATTGTATGTGTGACCTCGGAGCATGTGTTAGCATCATGCCTCTCTCCGTCTACCGGGTATTGAAGTTACCACCACTAAAAAGGTCGACGGCGAGATTTGTCCTAGCGGACAAAAGCATAATAACCGTGACGGGTGTTGCGGAAGATGTATTGGTGAATATCAAAGGGTTGGTATTTCCGATTGACTTCTATGTCCTTGAAATGCCATCAAGTGAAACTGAGAGAGCATCATCCATCCTACTTGGAAGACCATTTTTGAGAACTTCTAGATTTAAGCTAGATGCTTACTCGAGAACTACTCATTTGAGATAGATGGGAGAGTCGTAAGTTTTAGCCTAGAAGAAGCAATGAAGCATCCACCGGAAAATCACTCTCTATTCCGGTGTGACCCAATTGACAACATTGTTACCGAAGTGCACCTTGCAAAGTTAGATGAGAAGTACATGATTGAAGAGGCAAATGAAGATCCAAGCAAATTAAACACCACACACCATACAAACCATCCGGAAACTCAAACATCAAATCATGACAAAAAGATGGAATTGAAGCCACTACCCCCCCCACCTAAGGTACTCATATCTTGATGAAGCCCAAAAGCTCCCCGTGATAATCGCACAAGAGCTAACTCCTCAACAAGAAGAAAAGTTGCTAGAGGTATTGAGAAAAAACAAAAGGGCAATCGGGTGGAGTTTGGCGGATCTAGTGGGAATAAGCCCCCAAGTATGCGAGCACCGCATATTCCTTGAAGAAGGAGCAAGACCGGTCCGACAACCTTATAGGAGACTTAATCCAACCATTCTTGAGGTGGTGAAAAAAGAAGTCACTCGGCTACTTGAAGCGGACATCATCTATCCTATCTCGGATAGCGAGTGGGTAAGCCCGGTCCAAGTGGTGCCAAAGAAATCCGGGGTGACCACAATCAAAAATGAAAGCGGTGAGCCAACGTTTCAAAGATGCATGATGAGCCTATTTGCGGACTTTCTAGAGCAATGTATGGAAGTCTTCATGGACGACTTTAGCGTGTACGGTGATTCATTTGATCATTGCTTAGGTAACCTTGAAAAAGTCTTAGAGAGATGCACCAAAACAAACCTTGTCTTAAATTTTGAAAAGTGTCATTTCATGGTCAAACAAGGCATTGTTTTGGGGCACATAGTTTTAAAAGAAGGTATCTCCGTAGATCCGGCAAAAATAAATGTCATATCTAGTTTACCTTACCCCTCCTCCGAGAGGGAAGTCCGCTCTTTTCTTAGACATGCAGGATTCTACCAGAGATTCATCAAAGACTTTAGCAAGGTAGCCCTACCTCTCTCTCGACTACTGCAAAAGAAAACTGAATTTGAGCTAAGCAAGGAATGTATGGAAGCATATGACAAACTTAAAGTGGCATTGACACAAGCTCCTATTGTGCGAGGACCGAATTGGGCTCAACCATTTGAAATCATGTGTGATGCTTCGAATTATGTGATAGGAGCCGCGTTAGCACAAAGCGGACCAAATAGTGCGACGGTGCATACCTCAAACCGAATTCCAAGCAATCTTGGACGCTTGCCATTCTTCCGAAGGAGGCGGCCACTACGGCCCCCAAATAACGGCAAGAAAGGTCCTTGATTGCGGATTTTGGTGGCCAACCCTTCTCAAAGATTCTTCCCTCTATTGCAAATCTTGTCCCCAATGCATTCGGTTTGGAAATATTTCTAATAAGGACGAAATCCCCCAACAAAATATGCTTTTTTGTGAAATCTTTGATGTATGGGGAATCGACTTCATGGGACCATTTCTAAATTCCAATGGCTTTCTCTACATCTTGTTAGCCGTCGATTATGTGTCAAAATGGGTGGAGGCAATCCCCACCCGGACGGATGATGCCCATGTTGTTTATTCTTTTGTGAGGAATAATATCATTTGTCGTTTTGGCTCCCCAAGAGCAATCATAAGTGATCAAGGATCCCATTTTTGCAACAAAAAAATGGACGGCCTCATGAGAAAGTATGGCAGCATACACAAAGTCGCCACGGCCTACTACCCCCAGACAAACGGCCAAGCCGAGGTGTCTAACCGGAAAATTAAACATGTGTTGGAAAGGATTGTGAAGCCGAATAGGAAAGATTGGAGCGCCAAACTCTCCGATGCACTTTAGGCATATCGAACGGCTTACAAAACACCCATTGGCATGAGCCCTTTTAGACTTGTATATGGTAAAGCATGCCATCTACCGGTAGAAATCGAACACAAAGCTTATTGGGCTATAAAGGAATGTAATATGAGTTTGGGTGGAGCCGGAGTAGAGAGAAAGCTTCAATTGGCGGAATTGGAGTGCTTGAGATTAGAAGCCTATGACAATTCTAGACTCTACAAGGAAAAGATGAAAGCCATTCATGACAAGAATATTAGGAGAAGGGAATTTAGACCCGGTGACCTAGTGCTCCTTTACAACTCAAGGTTGAGATTACTACCCGGAAAGCTTAGATCAAGATGGGATGGACCTTACCAAGTAAAGAAAGTAGAACCTTACGGGGTCTATCACTTGCGCCACCCATCAAGTCCGGACATTTTCAAGGTGAATGGGCACCGTCTCAAATTGTACCATGGTGAGCAAAGAAAGAACTCCAAGGAATTTGAAGTGTTCCTCTTGAGGGATGCATCTCTTGAACAAGAGCTTTGAGCTAGTGGACGTTCAACTTAAGGACGGTAAACAAAAGTGCTAGGTGGGAGACACCCCACCATGGTAAGATCTACCATTTGTACATAGCCATTGAATTCTTCTTTGATTGATACTTGCTTACTACTTGGCTTCATGTTTGGTAGCTAGGTGATCGATGAAGTTGTAGCTAGATTTTGTTTCAAAATTTGTTTCATTTGTTGAGTTCATTTGGTACTTTATCATGTCAAAACATCCTTCTATAGTACCTAAGGTGGTTATTTGGAGGGTTGGAATGCTGAAAGTGGTGCGAGAACATGCAACTTTGAAAAAGGCACCCTTTCGCGCGTGCGCGCACCTAACGCGCACGCGCCCATGAAGCAATTCCGACCATCCACGCAGACGCGCGATGTGCGCGGACGCGTGGATTGCAAGAAGTAACCCTCCATACATATTCCAGAGAGTTAGGCCACTCTCACGCCCGCACCATGCCTGAGGCACAGGCCGCTCACGCGTGCGCGCACAGGGCGCGTACGCACTCTTTGACAAATCCTCAGATCGACGCGCTAGCACACCTCGCGCGCGCGCGCCGATCGCCCCTGTGCACTCCTGGTACATATTCCAGAGAGTTAGGCCACTCTCGCGCCTGCACTAAGCCACCAGCCCACCACCTCTGCCGCGTGCGCGCACTAGGCGCCAACGCGCCCACATACCCGCAACGCAAGGCACGCGCACGCGCCCATGCCGCGCACGCGTCCCTTGCCCCTGTGCAATCCTAGTACATATTCCAGAGAGTTAAGCCAACCCCAAGCCCATCTTAAGCCTGGGGCATAATCACATTGCCGCACGCGCACACCGTGCGCGCGCGCGCCATCACTCCACCCCGCCTCCTTGCGCTTGCGCGCCCCGTGCGCGCACGCGTGGGTGACCGACGTCAACATAATAGGGAGCACACTTGCTCCCTTCATTCTTCTTCCCCCTTTTTTCTTCTTACCTCCTCTACTACCCATTTACCTACTACTACTTCTCCTCCCAAACAACCACCCCCTACCATCACCTCTGGCGACCACCCACCTTCGGTGGCCCCTACATTGCCCCCTCTATTCTCCATCATTCCAACCCACAACTTCCTCCCCCATACCCTTTTCCATCTCTCTCAAGGTACTATACTAGGCTCCCCTCTTGCTCTACTTCTCTCTTTTGCTTCTTAGTCAGTTAATTTCATTCTCTTTTAGGTAGTCTCTTTCTTCCCCCCCCCTTTTGAGCCCCTCACTTTTTTGGGGTGTTTTTGGCTCCTTTTCCATTTAACTCTTCATAGGCACTTGGGTCATAACTTCTCTTGCATTGATGAATGAGATGTGTTGCATGATTTTCTTATAACCACTGTGCATTGTAGTGATTAATGTTGGTTTGTGGAATGTTACATTGCCCCCCCCCCCCAATCTATTTACATACTACAAAAGGATGCACCCCAAGTGTTTGAAGAAATGCATACATGATACTTTTTGAACTCATTGTGACTCATTGCTTCTTAACTAGTCACTTTTGGGTGCACCTTCACATTCTACAATCCACCCACTCACCATTTCATAAATTGCTTCCCACTTTTGGTATTTGAGGGTGTATACTTCTCATGCCTTTTCCTTGCATGCCTACACTACCCCTACACCACATGCCAATGATTTGCCTTGCTCATCACATGTTATCTTCGTTACATGTTGAAGCTGTCATGTAATAAGGATACCCATATTCTTACGGCACAATTTCTCATTTGTATAATCATATTCAATTACGCTTCTTTGGGTTTGATGTTATCTCCTTTCTTTACTATCATAGGATGGTCATCAAAAAGAGCAACGGGAAAGCCCCGAAGAAGCCAGCATGCAATAGAGCACGCCAGGAACTAACGGCCAAGCCACTCCTAAAGAAGGCCAAGGGCCCCGTTGATGTTCTAGAGAAGGACAACCCTCCGAAGGATCCAAACAAGTTCCCTAACCGCTACTGCGAACTTGTTTACTCAAGGATGATTGAAAGGAATTATCACCCAGAGCCTCTTCTAGTCCTACCGGCCCACCTCACTCCGATAGTGATGCCACACATTGACCGGAGGCAATGGAGGTTCCTCTTGAGGCAACCCAAGGAGGTCAATTTATCATGGGTGGTGGAATTCTACACCAACTACCACTCACCCCTTCTCACATCAATCTTTGTGCGCCGGAAGCAAGTGTCAATCACAGTGGACGCCATCCGAGGAGTCCTTGGGATTGGGCCGTTAGCGGATGGATATGATGCCTATCAAGAAGTCTTGACAGCATGCGACGACCGTGAGTTCGATTGGAACGCAGTCCTCCGCGTAATTGCTTCACCCAACGCATGTTGGATTCGGGGGACCATAAAGCAAAGACCAAAAGGTTTAGATGCACGCTCCCTCACTCAAGAAGCCACGGCATGGGCCCAAATTCTAGCTCACTACGTGCTCCCAAGCACCCATGGGTCATCCATTACCGCCGAGCTTGCCTTATTGATATGGTGCATCTTAACCGAGAAACCGGTCGACATTTCGCATGCCATTCGCCAATCCATGGGGCGCATTCATGCCAAGGGAAATCTACCATTCTCCGCTATGGTGACTGAATTAGTGGCGGCAGCCGAAGTCCACCGAGAGACTAAGGATAGGAGGACCTCAATCCCGGTCGAGGGCGATGTTATTCTGACCAAGAGGTGCCTCAAGCCTCCGGAAGTCACCAAGGACATTGCACTACCCACACCAACCCGCAACACCACTACATCATCCACGCCTCAAAAATCAGCAAGCCAACGCCTTGAAGAACTTCACAAGAAGTTGGACCGTTATAAGAGGCGTAACCAACGCCGATATGCTCACGTGAAGAAACTCCTAAGCATTGTCACCCCACCCATAGAGAAACCAGATATCTCCACATCCACCGCAACTTCAAGCATAAGTACCGATGATAACGGAGATGAAGGACACTCGGGACTCGGCCATTGCCACCCATTGCGCATCACCTCTAGCACGGGGGACCGTGCTAAGTTTTAAGTGTGGGGAGGTCGGCCGACCGATCTCCGTAGGTAACACCCAAATAAATTTTCGTTTTCTGAACTCCTTTGTAGTAGGATAGGTTGCATGATTAGGTTTTCTTTGATATCATTTGCATGATAAGTTTACTTGGTTGGAACAATGAAACTCTCTCTTAGGAAACTAATACTTTGGGGCAACCTTAACATTGCCAATTTTGAATATCTTGATGCCAAACTCGCTTGAAAAACTGTATTTTGGAACATGAATTTTGAGTTAAGAACACAAGCTAGTGAGCTTTGAACCTTGTTTTGTGGCTACATCTTATAGTCACTTATTCTCCTTCTTGTGTGCAATTGTTTTCTCTTTATGAGTGTAATCCTTGCTTTGTTTGAGTCTATATGTCCATTATTCCTTGTATTCATGCATCTATATGATTGAGGCCATCACTTCATTAGCCCACCTACCAAATAGCCTTACCCTCTATCTTCCCTTGTTAGCCAAAAATTGAGCCTACGCTTAACCCACTTGTTCTTTAAATTAGCACATTACAAGCCTAAAGCGGAAAACCATAATTGTCCTCATTTGGATCTTTGATTAGCTTAGGCTAGTGTGTGTGTGAGTATCATTCAAGCGTGGGAACCTTGGGACATTGGGGGAATAAAATGGGCAGTTTTGTATTGTTATTGAAAATATTGGAAATTGGGTACATACTCATGTATTGGTCAGATGTAAAACCTTATGCATTGATAAAATGAGAAAAACAAATGAAAAAGAAAATAGAAAAAATAATATGAAAAGAAAGAAAAAATAGAAATAACAAAGAGAAAAAAAAGAGAAGAAAGGAATAAAAAGGGGACAAAATGCCTTAAAGCAAAGTGTAGCTTAATAAGATCAATGCATAAGTGTTGTGAAATGAAAAAAAAGAAAATACATGAGTATGTGAAAAAGTGAAGAATGGGTAGTTAGATTAGAACTCAATTGTATAGGATGTCATAGGTTAGGTGGAAAGTTTAAAGCTTATCAAAGATTCAAATTTCAAGCTCACTTAACCATATATGCATCCTACCTTAACCCTAGCCCCATTACAACCAAAGAAAAGACCTCATGATAGATGTATGCATGCAGGAAATATATGTTGATTGATTAGATGAGGAACAAATCTTGGAAAGCATGATTAGGAGAAAATTGAGAGAATCAACCCTAGACACTCGAGCGAATAGAGTGTAAACACTTCCGGTGAGGGTTCGAAGGCTCTAATTCATGATTCCCGGCTCTCACGAGCATGCTTCATGCGAAGTTGCATATATTGCACTTGATGCTCAAAAATTGGTGAATCCCATATATTGACCGCCACCGTGCCCTATATGCTTGCATATATCTTAGGAAGGTTGATTTGTTCCTAACCAAGTAGATGGTAGCACTAGTCGTAGTTGCATTCACGTAAGTAGGTTGCACCTCATGAGTCTTATACCTTTATGATCCTTCGGTCTTTTGCGTTTCTCTTGCATTTCTCTAAGCATGAGGACATGCTAGAATCTAAGTGTGGGGAGGTTGATAAACCCCATTTTAAGGGTTTATCTTGTATCGATTTCAGGGGTTTTATCAATGATTCCACACGCTTTTCATATGAAAATACAAGACTTTGTGTTCCTTTCCTAACTTTTGCCTCATGGATGAAAACATGCTTATTTTGCACTAAATTAGATACATTTCTAATCTTCTCTTGGTACCATTCAATGCCGTGACCTGTGTGTTAAGTGGTTTCAGAATATAGGGCAGGGATGAACCGGAAGAGAGGAGGAGAATGGGCGCGAAGGAAAGGAGCATGAGAAATTGAGCTTTGGAAACTTCAGCAAGGGCGCGTGCGCGTACTTGGCGCGCCCGCGTGGATTGCGCAGCTAGAAGTCAAAGCCAGAAGCCAAGCCACGAGCCGTCTTGTGTAGCGGCTAGGCCATAACCCCCGTGGGTGCGCACGCGTACACTGCGCCTTCGCTCACATTGCAAGATGCCCCAGTGGCGCGCACGCGTGCTTTGCGCGTGCGCGCCGATGCTCGAACATGATTTTTTTTTAGAACACGTGACCTAGGCGTGGAGACAGTTGGAGATCTCATCTTGGGGGAAGTGCCTTGGCGGGAAGAGCTTAAGAAGACCAAAGGGTTGAAGGGTTAAGGACTTTTGGCTCATTTTTAGATGGTTTTATATTTTTTGCTATTGTTAGTTACACTCTTGGGTAGAGAGAGAGAG
>NC_029787.2:79615754-79661298 GCF_000816755.2 Arachis ipaensis
GATTTCTGTTCTTCCCTGCTGTGTATCTACGGTCTTAAACAAGACTTGGGGACCAAGTTGGTTTTCAAGGGCTCAGATCAAGTTGACCATTGGAAGATTTCTATGGTTGTTGTTTTATGGCTTTCAGTCAAGATGAAGAAGTCAGAAGCAAAGTTTCTACTCTAAGGTTTAATGAGAAAAAGTGATTCTGTGGGTTGGTGAAGCTCAAGGCTCAAGGTGTTGACCTTGGAAGAAGAACCCAGCAATATGCACGGAGATAAAAGAGGTTTGCTATTCATTCAGAAACTAAGGAGAGAAAACCAGAATTTGAGAATAGTGTTCTGCAAAGAAGTTCCTCTACTTGGATAGTGCTTTCTTTCAAAGAAGCATTCGGCCAATACTGAAGAACTGTATCTGAGGTTTGTGAATCTGGTTTGCACATAGCAAAGAGGCTGTCGATGAAGTCAATCTCCTTCATGTTCTACTGATTGTAATGTACTTTTCTAAGTTTATCTTTCTGTAATTTCTTGAGAGAAAAGGCATTGTGAGAAAGCTTAAGAAAAAGCCATGAGTGGAAAAAGGCTGAGAGATACACTTGAGAGAAAAGCCTAGAGTTATTTTATGATTTCTTTAGGTATGTTTATGTCTTGTATCTTGTACCTGTAAGGTATCCCTTTCTTAGTTGGGTTAGCACTAAGAGTGATTAGTTAGGCATTAGCATAGCCAATGTCAAGTTAGGTTAGAACTTGAGAGTGAAAGGATTGGGTTAATCTTGTGAAATTGGTGTATGTAATACTGTTCACTATAGTGAAATTCTTCCATAGTTATGGAGGAGACTGGATGTAGGTTGCATAGCACAAGGCAACCGAACCAGGATACATGCTGGTGTTAGCTTTTCTATTCTCTACTGAGTTCTGTTTTCTGATATTCATGAGACAAAAATAAATTGTCTCATAAATTTCCGCTGCTGAGTTCAAACAGAACCTGAATTGAAAGTCAGTTTTAAAAGGGTAATAACAGCAACTTAAAAGGAAGGCATAGATTCAACCCCCCTTCTCTAAGCCTACCAAAACCTTCAATTGGTATCAGGAGCTAAGGTCTCAAGAATCAAGCTTAACCGCTTGGAGCAAAGATCCAATGGCGAACAACTTGGGTACAACCACAGTTGCCTACACCCTCACTGAAGGCCAGTCAAACAACCGGCCACCTTTCTTCAACGGGAAGAACTACTCCTACTGGAAAGAAACGATAAGAACTTTCATCCAATTCATTGACTACAACATATGGAAGATTGTTGTGAGCAGTTCCAAGATCCCAACAAAAATAAGTGCTGATGGAGTGGTGACTCCAAAAGAAGAAGCTGAATGGAATGAAGATGATAAGAAGAAGATAGAGCTGAATGCTAAAGCAATCAACCTTCTTCACTGTGCTATCAGCTTTGAAGAGTACCAGAAGGTGTCTAGATGCAAGACAGCCAAAGAAATCTGGGAAAAACTCCAGGTTACACACGAAGGCACTAAACAAGTCAAAGAACTAGGATTGATATGCTGCGAAAAGAGTACGAGATGTTTAGCATGAAGGATGGCGAAAGCATTGATGAATCATTTGAGAGATTCTCAATAATAATCAACAATCTTGATGCTATGGGTACAAACTATGCAGAACAAACCTTGGTGAGAAAACTCCTTAGAAGCCTCATAAAAGAATGGGAAAACACTGCCACTGTCCTAACCGAGAGTAACAACATGAGTCCTATAACCTATGATGAGCTGAGAGGAAAACTCCTTGCCTATGAAGCCACACACACAAACACAGACTCAAAGAAAAAGGGAATAGCCCTCAAGTCACAAATAGAACCGAAAGAGAGTGAGTCTAGTGATGGTATTTCAGATGATGAACTTTTGTTTTTTGCTAGGAGATTTAGAAGGATGATGAAGAACAAGGGCAAATACAAAGATTCAAGTTCAAAGGAGCACAAGATCGACTTGAGCAAAGTGACGTGCCATCACTGCAAGGAGGCTGGACACTTCAAGCTAAACTGTCCAAAGCTCAAAAAGGAGGACAAAGGAAAGAAGGAAAGGAAGAGAGTACTCATGGCAGCTTGGGAGGATCTTGAAAACGACTCAAATGAAGAAGAAGAATATGAAGGAGATGACAAAGACTGCTTCATGGCTGGAAACAACAATCTTGATGAGATTTGCCTAGCATCCAAGAATAAAAAGGACATGTGGTACATGGATAGTGGATGTTCAAGGCACATGACTGGAAGGTCAACCTACTTCATCAAACTAAACAAGTATGATGGAGGTTTTGTGACCTTTGGAGATGATGGTAAAGGTAAAATCATTGCTGTTGGAAAAGTAGGTAATGAGCAATCTACTTTCATTGATGATGTGCTTTTGGTTTGTGGTTTAAAGCACAATCTTTTAAGTATAAGTCAGCTGTGTGATTTGGGATATTTAGTTGTTTTCAAAAGGCTTGAATGTTGTGTTGTTAATGAAAAGACAAATGAAGTGATGTTTGTTGCCAAGCGTTTCAATAATATGTATGGACTTACTCTTGATGAACTAAAGGATCAAAATGTAGCTTGTCTTCACTCTAAAGAATCTGAAAAGTGGTTATGGCACAAGAGATTGGGCCATGCAAGTATGTTTCAAATAAACAAACTTGTAAAGAAAGAATTAGTAAGAGGTCTTCCTTTGATAAAGTTTGACAAAGACATCACTTGTGATGCTTGATAAATGGGAAAACAAACAAAAAGTTCTTTTAAATCAAAGGAAGACATCTCTACTAAAAGACCTCTTGAGTTGCTACACATTGATTTATTTGGTCCAACAAGAACTCAAAGCCTAGGTGGTAAACATTATGGTTTAGTAATTGTGGATGACTACACTAGGTTTGGTTGGGTTTTATTTCTTGCACACAAAAATGAAGCCTTTTCGGCCTTTGAACCTTTTTGCAAGAAAATTATTCAAAATGAAAAGGATTTGAAAATCTCTTCTATAAGAAGCGATCATGAAACTGAATTTGAAAATAATTTGTTTGAATCCTTTTGTGAGGAATTTAGAATATCTCACAACTTCTCTTGTCCAAGAACACCACAACAAAATGGTGTTGTGGAAAGAAGAAATAGAAGCATACAAGAGATGACAAGAGCTATGCTTTGTGAGAGTAATGTTCCAAAATTCCTTTGGGCTGAAGCGGTTAACACAGCTTGCCACATTTTAAATAGAACAATCATAAGGAAATTTTTGAAGAAAACTCCTTATGAACTTTGGAAAGGCTACCCACCAAACTTAGACTACTTGCACATCTTTGGACGCAAATGTTTTGTTTTGAATAACAAAGAAAATTTGGGAAAATTTGATCCAAAGGCTTATGAGTGTTTGTTTGTAGGATATTCCACAACTAGTAAAGCTTATAGGGTTTATCATCAAGATGCTAGAATTATTGAGGAGTCCATACATGTTACATTTTGTGATACTAACTTGGTACAAAGCATTTTGGAAGATTGTGATGCAGGAAATCATGCTCAAATGGAAGATGTTCATACCCTGGGTCGAGCTATCCGACCTAGGATGATTCGAGATAGAGCGACCAACCTCTTCAGGTCAGACTATCCGACCTCTTTTCAAAGAGCTCGGCCAAATCAACAAGAGAGCCCAGATTAAGGGCCCAAATAGAGGAGCACGACCCGAATCCTAAGGTGGCCTAAGTCTATAGAGATGAAGGCGGTTCCGTTGAAGATACGCTGACCTCAACTCAAAGATAAAGATAAGATAAGATAACTAACTTATCTTATCCAAAAAGGTCACATCTCACCATTATAAATGCACTGGAGCACCCAGGTATATATCATACTCTGATTCTACATAACACTTGTTTAATACCCATGCTAACTTAAGCATCGGAGTCTCTTGCAGGTACCCCCCACCCTCCGGTGGCCAAGGATCCGCAGTGCAGCAAGTCCAACAAGTCAGACACAACAGCTCCGGCCGCCACCAGCCAGCCAGACACGTCATCTCCGACCAGTACCGAAGATCTCATCCGAGATCGACCTCCAGTTTCAGGTAACCCTCGGAACATTGGCGCCGTTGCCGGGGAACCTGGAAGTCATCCCATCACCATGGCAGACAACCATGACAATGACCACGACTCAGATCTAGAGAATAAAACACCGCACAAAAATGCGGACGCCACACCAAAAGACACTCTGGAATCCAATGGAGACAAAAATTCAGCTAAACCGGGAGCAATAGAAGCCCTTCAAGATCGCTTGAAACAACTTGAAGAAGAAACCCAACAACAACAAGAAATCGGAAAAGATCTACAAAAGGAAGTACGGCGACGTCGAGAATTGGAAGATAAGTTACAGCAATTAGAAGCCAATCTAAAAGCCCCTCGGGTCACTCCTGAGAAAAGCTCACGCAAAGAACAGGATCCGTTCACCAGGGAAATTATGAAAACAAAAATTCTAAAAGACTTCAAACTCCCAGATATGATTTTGTACGACGGCACCACCGATCCCAATCATCATCTCAGCAATTTCAGAAGCAGAATGTACCTTACCAACGCCTCAGATGCCATTCGCTGCAAAGCCTTCCCGACAACCCTCACGAAGACGGTGATCAGATGGTTCGACAGCTTACCTCCCAAGTCCATCTCAAACTTCGACGATCTAGCCGGAAAGTTCCTCGCCAGATTCTCCATCCAGAAAGATAAAGCTAAACACGCCCCCAGTCTACTAGGGATCAAGCAAGGAGATCGGGAGAGGCTCCGCAATTACATGAAAAGATTCAACAAAACATGCATGGACATACAAAGCTTACCCACAGAGGCCGCCATCATGGGACTTATCAACGGCCTACGAGAGGGACCTTTCAGCCAGTCTATATCAAAAAAGTACCCGACCTCCTTAGACGAAGTGCAGGAACGGGCAGAAAAATACATCAACATGGAAGAAAACGCTTGGTTAGGAGGGACCTCAAAATCGGGGGCCTCCTACCGTGACAAAGACAAGGAATCTAAACGAAAAGAGGACCGACAAGGGGAGAAAATTAAAAAATACCATAATTATACTCCCCTCAGAGCATCCCTAGTCGAAATATACAAAGAGGTCTGCCATACAGAAAAAATTCCCCCAGCACGGCCCCTCAAAGGAAAAAGGGGAGGAGGAAATCGGAAGGAATATTGTGAATATCATCGGGTCAGAGGACACGCCACCAACGAATGCTTCGACTTAAAAAATATCATAGAAAAATTGGTAAGGAAAGGAAAATTAGATCGATTCCTGGCCACCCGAGATGATGATCAAAGAAAAAGACGAAAGGATGAAGATACCGAGCGAACAGAACGATCACCTCGGACACCAAAAAGACATGTCCACATGATACATGGCGGATTCGCAGCAGGAGGGATCTCCAAATCTTCCCGCAAAAGGTATCTCAAAGAAGTATATCATGTCGAAGGAGAGGAGGAAGCACTCATCATCCCAGCGATAACATTCACTAAGGAGGATGCGTCCGGCATCATCACAGGACACGACGATCCCATGGTCATCACCATCATATTGGCAAACGCCAACCTACACCGCACCTTAATAGACCAAGGGAGTTCTGCCGACATCCTATTCAAGACAGCCTTTGACAAATTCGGCTTAGAAGAAAAAGAACTTAAGGCATATCCAAATAGCCTGTTCGGGTTAGGAGATACCCCGGTTCGACCACTAGGATATATATCACTACATACAACCTTCGGAAAAGGAGACCAATCCAGGACCCTCAAAATAGACTACATCGTGGTCGATGTAAGTTCAGCTTACAATGCTCTCATAGGTCGGACAACACTCAACCAACTCGGCGCAATAGTCTCGACCCCACACCTATGTATGAAGTTCCCAACTCTAAAAGGGATAGCCACGATAAAAGCTGACCAAAAGATGGCACGTCGCTGTTATAACGAAAGCCTAAACCTTAGAGGCAAAGGAGAAGAGTTCCACGCAATCGAGTTGGGCGGAGTTCAACGACGAGAAGATCTTCGCCCCCAACCAGAGGGCGAGATAGAAAGAATCCAGATCGGGGACACCTCGGAAAAAACAACTAATATCGGCACAATCCTCAAAGGAGATTTAAAAGAATTGCTAATACAATTCTTGCGAGATAATGTCGACCTCTTTGCATGGAAAGCCGCGGACATGCCAGGCATAGACCCTAAGTTAATGTGCCACAAGTTGGTAGTCTACCCAGGATCTCGACCGGTGCAGCAGAGACGAAGAAAGCTTGGGCCAGAGCGATCCCAGGCTATGGAAGAGCAAGTACAGGAACTACTGGAAGCCGGATTTATAAGAGAAGTTAAATACCCGCTATAGCTAGCCAACGTCGTCTTGGTGAAAAAATCGAATGGGAAGTGGCGAATGTGCACCGATTACACCGATCTCAACAAAGCTTGCCCAAAAGATCCATACCCACTCCCAAGTATTGACGCCCTGGTAGATGCTTCCTCTGGATATAAATATCTCTCGTTTATGGACGCGTATTCAGGATACAACCAAATCCCCATGTATCCACCAGACCAAGAAAAGACCTCGTTTTTAACACCAAAGGCAAACTACTGTTACATCGTGATGCCCTTCGGTCTCAAGAACGCAGGAGCTACTTATCAAAGACTAATGAATAAAGTTTTTTCGGATCACATCGGAAACATCATGGAGGTCTATGTGGACGACATGCTAATAAAAACACAAACCAAAGATACATTATTACCCGACCTGGCTCAAGTGTTTGACACCATAAGGAAACACAACATGCGACTCAATCCCGCAAAATGTACCTTCGCAGTAGAAGCAGGCAAATTCTTAGGCTTCATGCTCACACAAAGGGGAATTGAAGCAAATCCAGACAAATGTCAAGCCATACTCAACATGAAGACCCCAACCTGTGTCAAAGAAGTACAACAACTCAACGGGAGATTGACCGCCCTATCCCGATTCTTAGTAGGAGCTGCGATAAAATCTCTCCCCTTCTATGCTACTTTAAGAAAGGGAAAATAGTTCGAATGGACGACAGAGTGTGAGCAAGCATTCAAAGACTTCAAGGAGTTCTTAGGACGGCCACCTATCTTATCTCGACCACGAGAAGGAGAACCGCTCATATTATATCTCGCAGTAGGGAGTCGGGAAATAGCCTCAGCACTAGTCAGAGAAGACGAAAATGGGTAACAACCCGTCTACTTCATTAGCAACGCACTACAGGGATCCGAGCTGAACTACCAGAAAATAGAAAAATTTGCCTATACTCTTATCCTAACATCTCGACGACTCCGCCCGTACTTCCAGGCTTACACCATTAAGGTTCGAACTAACCAGCCCATAAAAGGAATATTGCAGAAAATAGATCTAGCAGGCAGAATTCTACAATGGCAGTCGAGTTGTCAGAGTTTGACCTCCAATATGAAGCTCGAACGACCATCAAATCACAGTATCTGGCCGATTTTATCGCAGAATTCACAGATGCCCTAGAAACCCCCACAGAATGGAACCTTTACGTGGACGGTTCTTCAAATAAAACTGGAAGCGGTGCGGCCGTGATAATAGAAAGCAACCAAGGAACCCAGGTTGAGCTCTCCCTCAAGTTCGGGTTCCCGGCCTCAAACAACCAGGCGGAATATGAAGCATTATTAGCTGGTTTGAAGCTGGCTAAAGAAGTCGGAGCTCAAAAACTCAACATTTACAGCGATTCACTAGTGGTCACATCACAAATAACAGGGAGCTACCAAGCCAAAGATCTCACCATGAAAAAGTATTTGGATAAAACCAAGGAACAGCTCGGACAAATAGGGGAGTATAAGATCTGCCACATACCCCGCGAACAAAATGCCCGAGCTGACGCACTCTCAAAACTAGCCAGCACCAAACCAGGGGGCAACAATAGAAGCCTCATCCAGGAAATGTTGCAGAACCCGTCAATCTCGGAAGAGGAAAAAGTCCTGACTATAACAAGTCAGGACCAAGGATGGATGACCCCTATAGCCAACTACCTCAGAACAGGAACGCTCCCCATAGAAGAAAATGAGGCAAAGAACTTAAAAAAGGGAGGCACAGTACTACACCATCATAAACAACATCCTGTACAAAAGAGGAATCTCAACACCTTTACTAAAATGTGTGCCAACCTCCAACACAAAGGAAATGCTAGAAGAAATACACGGTGGTATTTGTGGCAATCATCTCGGAGCACGAGCTCTCGCCAAAAAAGTATTCCAGGCGGGATTTTATTGGCCAACTCTACAGAAAGAAGCCACAGAATTTGTAAAGACATGCCCACCATGTCAGAAACATGCCAACTTTCACATCGCCCCGCCAGAAGAGCTCATCAGCGTGACCTCGCCTTGGCCGTTTGCAAAATGGGGACTCGATCTTCTCGGCCCCTTCCCACAGGGATCAGGACAAGTTAAATTCCTCATAGTAAGGGTAGATTACTTTACAAAATGGATCTAAGCAGAGCCCCTGGCCAATGCCACCGCTCAAAGAAGCTGGAAATTCTTATATAGAAATATTGTCACAAGGTTCGGGGTTCCATATTCAATAACCACAGACAATGGCACCCAATTCACAGATGCAGGCTTCAGAAAACTAGTAGCCGACTTGAATATAAAGCACCAGTACACCTCCGTCGAACATCCACAAGCCAATGAGCAGGCCGAAGCTGCTAACAAATTCATACTGGCCGGATTAAAACGGAGATTACAAGATGCAAAGGGAGCCTGGGCAGTAGAGCTTCCACAGGTCTTATGGGCATATCGAACAACGCTGCATTCCACCACGAAGGAATCCCCCTTCCGATTAGCATACGGAATAGAGGCAATGATTCCAGTAGAAATCGAGGAAGGGTCGCCCAGAGTAGTTCACTACAATGAGGGAGCAAACTCCCAACTTCAGAGAGAAGATCTCGACTTGTTACCCGAACTCCAGGAAAGAGCTCGGATCAGGGAAGAAGCTCTAAAGCGCCGAATGGCTTCCAGATATAATCAAAAGGTAGTACCGAGAAGAAAGTGAAAAAGAATTTCACTGCACGATCACGATAAAGACAACCGTCCGATAAAGGTGAAAACGCGATTCACCCAAAGGACGATCTAGAGATGACACCCACTTTCTACAAATCGGCAAAGATGAACACAGAATAATGTAAGAAGTTAACGAAAGTGATCTAAAAAAGAACCTGACGAGGTCTTACGAATCGCTAAAATAATAACTTAAAGATTGGTCGAACGTTAAGAAGTCGAACCAAGTCAAACCAAGTTATAAGTAAACCCAGGAAAGAGGTCTGGCCAACCCTATTAAAGAGGATTACTTTAACTTAGAAGCGCCTGACATAACAAAGTCAGCCCAAAACGAAAAGTTATCAAAGTAGTCCCTGAAAGAGATCTGACAAAGATCCAAGAAAGAGGACTACAAAAAATAACTTAAGGGAGACCGACATAACCAAGTCGGACTCCTACTACTAAAAAGTTATCAAAGTAGTCCCTGAAAGAGATCTGACAAAGATCCAAGAAAGAGGACTACAAAAAATAACTTAAGAGAGACCGACATAACCAAATCGGACTCCTACTACCAAGAAGTTATCAAAGTATTCCCTGAAAGAGACCTGACAAAGGTCAAAGAAAGAGGATTACAAAAATAACTTAAAAAGATATTGACCTGACGAAGTCAATCTCCTACAAACAAGTTATAGAAGTAATCTCTGAAAGAGGGGATTATAATAATAACTTAGAAAGGGACCAACGCAAAGAAACCGGCCACAAATACGGAAAACTGAGAAACAAGTTGGACTCCACAAATCGGAACCTCAAAGGATTCAAGCTACAAACAACAAAGTAATCCAAGGAGGTCGAGCAGCAAGATTTCGAACATCAATAGAAAAACAAAAAAGATGTCAAGTCAAACAACTACTTCTACTTTATAAAGTTATAAGGCCTGGAAGGCCACCAAAACCTACCACAAAAGAGATAACAAGTTACCTTTTGTTTTTCAAAATAAAAAGTTGCTAGACAAGCAACTAGAAAGCGTCAGCAAATAAATAAAAAAGTTCTAAAAGAGCCCACAAGCCGGGCCAACTACACAAATTTTCAAGAAGAGATTAGCAAGCATCAGGAACCTTCTTGGCAGCATCAGGACAATGAGAAGGAGGGCGAGTCTGGATCGGCACAGCATCCACAGTTCCATCCTCCCGATTTAGGATCTGGCAATCCGAGTCGGGCACAGCAGGAGGAACTGAAGAGGTTGGCACTTTGGTAGAAGACAAAGGGGGAGGAACAACATCATCATCATCACCCTCATCATCAGGGATAATCTTGCCATCCCTGACTATATTATCCAGGCTAAAAAGGGTGAGATCGGCCTCGGGAGCAATGACCCGAACTTGCTCCTTCAAGTTCTCGTAAGCAGCAGTCACGCTACCAACGAGATAACCTTGAAGCTCAGAATAATCTTTCCGGGCATGGTCAAGCTCCTCCCTCAGGCGCAACACTTCTCTTTAAGAGGTAACATAACTATCCTTGTGCATCAAGACTGCGTCCTCAGCCAACCTCAACGAAGCTGCCAATGACTGAGAACTCGCCTCCTCATTCTTCAAGTCCTTCTCCAGCTTGGCCACCTTCATCTCAAGCTCCTCCTTTAACTCCTTCATCCGATCAAACTCTTGTTTCGCCTCCTCCATAAATACTTTAGTGGCATGGAGAGGGAGATTCTGATCAGTCCGATATATGGCAGCCGACATATATGCCATCTTCACATGATTTCGGGCCATGAATTCCAAGTGATGAAGGATGGACACATCGTCCATGGAGAGAGCACCGTAGGGACCGATTTGTTGATCCACGAATTCAATAGCATTAAAATCAGGAGCATCGAGGTCGAAGGGCTCAGCAGTCTTTTGTTTTTTATTAGGAGGAGCAACAGAAGGAGTAGCAGAGGCGACGTGAGGATCTACCAAATGAACTCGGGGTGTAGGGATCACTTTCTTCACCCCGGCGGAACTCTGTACTGATGGCTTCTCACGCGCCTGGGAGGATCCCTCCCCAGCTACCCTAGCAGCAACATTTCTGGCAACAGTCACCCTCTGTGGCCTCTCAAAAGCTTTCATAGCTTCATTATTTTTCATTGCCTCTGCAAGCAAAACAGAAAATTCAGCTACAAGTTGGATAAGTCAGAAAAGACAGATACAAGAAATATAAACAAGAAACACAAGATACCCAGTTCAGTTTGAAGAAGAGAAGGATTGGTCAGAAATTTCTGTGTCAAGATGGGGAGGTTGACCCCAGCGTTCTTCCAAGATAGTCACAAAGGCTCGCTCGGCCTCATCCAACATCTCCCACGAATACCGGGAGACCCTCACATCTTTTTGCCATTCCAAGGGAAAAGCAGGTTCATCATTCTCATCTAGAAAAAAGGGCCGAGCTCCTTCAACAGCTCGGACCTTGAAAAAGTAGTTCTTAAAATCACGGAACGACTCGTCAAACATGGAAAAAACCTTCTTTCCTTGGGTAGAACGAAAGGAGACCCAAGCCGACTTCTTTTTTACCACACCGGGCTTAGTCAAAACAAACAGATAGAAAAAGAGAGATTGGGAAGCAGGAATACCAAAACCGTCGCACTGCAATTGGAAAATTTTTATGAAACCCCAGGAGTTGGGGTGAAGTTGAGAAGGGGCAACATTACAAGACCATAACAGGTCGGTTTCAAATTGAGTAAAAGGAAGGGTAATACCCAGCTGACCAAAGAAAAAATCGTAAGCATAAAAGAAGGGGCGATTGTCAACAACTCGAGCCGAGAAGCAGACTCTCTCGTCAGAAGAAGGAGGAACAAGCTCATAGTTCTTCTCGTCACCAGAATTACTACAGACAGTATGAAACTGCCTAAGCTAAGCACAAAACTCAGAATCAACCAGCGAGACACACATGAGAACCATGGAGTCCACCCAATCGGCCATACCCGCAGGGACCTGGGAAGGCATCTCTACAACGTTATTTCGGGAAGACATGAGGTCAACTAAATCCTACAAAAAGAAAAGAAGAATGGATTACTTAAAAATATCTCGGACAGGGGACAAAACATTTCGACGGGCGGATAAACAAAAAAGGGAAAACCCCAAGACTTAAGACAAAAACTCTCGGGGCATCCCTTGGAGGCAGTAAACAAGCAAGGTTTTCAAGTTATTTCTACGGCCTACATCCTAGCACTCATCAAAATAAAATCCAGAAAACAAAGGAAGCAAAAACGCAAAAGGACCACACTTCTACAGTTTACCAGCAAAAAACACTACTTCTACAGTATATCAGAAATATCAAAAAAGGCCAAGCAGCAAAGGTTCAAACTTTCTTTTGAAATCAAGCAAAAAATCATCAGCCAAGGCACAAACAGAAACGGCGGCAACATGCAAAAGAAAAGGATTCAAGCAACAAGGAAAAGATTCACACCAAAAAGCAAAGAAATTCCAGAGCATGCAACAAGTCAAGCATGATAAAAAACAGAAAGATCCAAACTTTCTCCAAAAAGAAGATCAAAAGGAAAACACCATCGCAAAGTCAAAAAACAACGAGGAAAATATGAAATGGGACTAACCTGGAGACGGAAGAAGCTTCGAGGAAGAATGGAAGCGCAGAGACAAAGGCTGCCCAGAAAAATGCCAAGCGACGAAAGCAGAAGCGCAAGCGAAAGACAGAGAGCAGATGAGAGAAACAGAAAATGAGAGAGTAAAGGGAGAAGTTACGAAGAAGAAATGAAGAAGAGAAACCATTTTTGATCGCGAAATTCAAAATAAAAGCCAAGAGAGAATGAAGGGCAAATTAATGCCAATTAAATGCGGATATTAAAACCGCTTGCGTTCCCAAAAAAGCGCTAATACAAAAGCGCGCGCTTTTAGAGGAAAACGTTCTACATTCAAAAAAGACTCTACAAAAAATGGAATCGACAAATGCTTGAGTTCGACTTTAAGAAGGACTGAAGTCAAGGACTCGACCTCAAAAAGAAGATCGAGCTCAAGCAGGGGCACTGTTCATACCCTGGGTCGAGCTATCCGACCTAGGATGATTCGAGATAGAGCGACCAACCTCTTCAGGTCAGACTATCCGACCACTTTTCAAAGAGCTCGGCCAAATCAACAAGAGAGCCCAGATTAAGGGCCCAAATAGAGGAGCACGACCCGAATCCTAAGGCGGCCTAAGTCTATAGAGATGAAGGCAGTTCCGTTGAAGATACGCTGACCTCAACTCAAAGATAAAGATAAGATAAGATAACTAACTTATCTTATCCAAAAAGGTCACATCTCATCATTATAAATACACTGGAGCATCCAGGTATAACTCACACTCTGATTCTACATAACACCTGTTTAATACCCATGCTAACTTAAGCATCGGAGTCTCTTGCAGGTACCCCCCATCCTCCAGTGGCCAAGGATCAGCAGTGCAGCAAGTCCAACAAGTCGGACACAACAGCTCCGGCCGCCACCAGCCAGCCGGACACGTCATCTTCGACCAGTATCGAAGATCTCATCTGAGATCGACCTCTAGTTTCAGGTAACCCTCGGAACAGAAGATGAAACCACTCAAAATAATGAAAAAGGAAATTCTGGTCAAACTGAACCAGAAACTGCAACTGCTGAAAATTCGAGAGACAATTTCATTTTGTCTCATGAATCTGAAGGAAATCCTGAAGCTAGCAGCACCCAGAATCCCTTGGTATCTCAATCTGCCTCCAAGTCCACCAGACCTCATGAATGGAGATTCTTAAAGAATTATCCTGAGGAATTTGTCGTTGGGGACGTCTCTCATGGAGTGCAAACAAGGTCTTCTACTAGAAAGGCAAATGAAGGATCAAGCATAGCCCTTCTTTCACAAATAGAGCCTTAAAACATCAAGAAAGCACTTAGTGACCCTTCTTGGGTTAAAGCTATGGAGGATGAGCTTCTTGAGTTTGAAACGAACCAAGTATGGACTTTGGTTCCAAGGCCAAGTGGAAAGAAAGTAACCGGCACCAAGTGGATTTTTCGGAACAAGTTGGGAGAAGATGGTAGGATTGCAAGAAACAAGGCAAGGCTAGTGGCACAAGGATATGACCAAGAAGAAGGAATAGACTTTGCTGAATCCTTTGCCCCTGTTGCCCGAATGGAAGCCATAAGACTTCTCTTAGCTTATGCTGCACATTGTGGTTTTAAATTATATCAAATGGATGTGAAATGTGCATTTTTGAATGGAGTGGTAGATAGAGAAGTGTATGTGGAGCAGCCTCCTGGTTTTGAAAATAAAGAGCATTTTGATCATGTTTTCAATTTATCTAAAGCTCTCTATGGTTTAAGACAAGCTCCTAGAGCTTGGTATGAGAGACTTAGCTCTTTTCTTTTGAAAAATGGTTTTCAAAGAGGCACCACTGACATAACTCTATTTATCAAGAACTCTAATGATTCTTTTATTCTAGTCCAAATATATGTTGATGACATTATTTTTGGATCAGCCAATGAATCCCTTTGTTTTGAATTTGGAAAACTCATGACAAGTGAATTTGACATGATTATGATGGGTGAACTTAATTTCTTCCTTGGGCTGCAAATTAAACAAATTGAAAAAGGTATTTTCATTCATCAAGAAAAGTATGCCAAGGAATTAGTTAAGAAATTTGGTATGGAAAATGCCAAACCCATGGGAACTCCCATGCATCCTAGTTCTAAATTAGATAAGGGAGAAACTGAGAAATATGTTGATGAGACTAGGTATAGAGGAATGATTGGCTCTCTTATGTACTTAACTTCCTCTAGGCCCGATATTGTGCAAAGTGTTGGATTATGTTCTAGGTTCCAATCCAAACCTAAAGAGTCACATCTTTCTGCAGTTAAAAGGATCATTAGATATATTCATGGCACATCCAATTTTGGTCTTTGGTATCCTAAGATTGATGATTTTTCTGCAGTTGGCTATTGTGATGCAGATTTTGCTGGTGATAGAATTGATAGAAGGAGTACTTCAGCCCTATGTTGCTTCCTTAGAAAGTCATTGAATGTCTGGTCAAGTAAAAAGCAACCAACTGTGGCTCTGTCCACTGCTGAGGCTGAGTATATAGCTGCTTCTTCATGTTGTTCTCAGCTTTTAAGAACACAGCTTGCCGATTACAAATTAAATGCTGAAAATATTCCTTTGATGTGTGATAATATGAGTGCCATTAATATTTCTAAAAATCCAGTTTTGCACTCTAGGACTAAACATATTGAAGTGAAGTTTCACTCAATAAAAGAGCATGTCCAAAAGGGAGATATTAACATTCAATTTGTTAAATCGGAGGAGCAATTAGCAGATATTTTCACAAAATCATTAGTTGAGGATAGATTCTGCATACTTAGGACTTGTCTAGGAATTTTGAGTTATAATTCTTTATTTGAAAAATGCTGATGTGTTTGCTGGAGCCTTTTGTCTCATAAACAGGTATGAGACAATTCTGGGCAGAAGAAGAGCGTTCCCCTCTTAATCAGCATGATCTGGGCTTGTTTCAAGTGAAAGTTAATCTGGGCCAACCTTAAGTCAGATCTGGGTAGCCCTATGTGTTTCCTTAAGTCCAACCATCTCTGGGCCCAAAATATGAATGTTATAATTTTTGGTTAATAATTTTTGTTGGCCTGTGTGTTTAATTTTTTTGAAAAAGTTTTATTTTAATTTCTTTAAAAAGGCTTTTCAGTTTGATTTAATTTTTTTTAAGGATTTCGAAAATTTAAAATTCAATTTCCTTGTTTTGAAAATCAAATCAAATCTTTCTTTTATGAGGTCATGTCTTTTCAAGTCTTTTCAAATGGTGATGCAGTTGCATGGTTTTGGAAATCCACTTTTGGGTACGGTTACTGTTCATACCCTGGGTCGAGCTATCCGACCTAGGATGATTCGAGATAGAGCGACCAACCTCTTCAGGTCAGACTATCCGACCTCTTTTCAAAGAGCTCGGCCAAATCAATAGAAGAGCCCAGATTAAGGGCCCAAATAGAGGAGCACGGCTCGAATCCTAAGGCGGCCTAAGTCTATAGAGATGAAGGCAGTTCCGTTGAAGATACGCTGACCTCAACTCAAAGATAAAGATAAGATAACTAACTTATCTTATCCAAAAAGGTCATATCTCACCATTATAAATACACTCGAGCACCCAGGTATAACTCATACTCTGATTCTACATAACACCTGTTTAATACCCATGCTAACTTAAGCATCGGAGTCTCTTGCAGGTACCCCCACCCTTCGGTGACGGAGGATCAGCAGCACGTTCAAGTCCAAACAAGTCGGACGCACCAGCTCCAGTCACCATTCACCAACCGGACACATCGGTTCCGACCAGCATAGAAGATCTCGTCCGAGATCGACCTACAGTTTCAGGTAACCCTCGGAACATTGGCGCCGTTGACGGGGAACCTGGAAGTTATCCCATCACCATGGCGGACAACCATGACAACGACCACGACTCAGATCTAGAGAATAAAACACCGCACAAAAATGCGGACGCCACACCAAAAGACACTCTGGAATCCAATGGAGACAAAAATTCAGCTAAACCGGGAGCAATAGAAGCCCTTCAAGATCGCTTGAAACAACTTGAGGAAAGATTCAACAAAACATGCATGGACATACAAAGCTTACCCACAGAGGCCGCCATCATGGGACTTATCAACGGCCTACGAGAGGGACCTTTCAGCCAGTCTATATCAAAAAAGTACCCGACCTCTTTAGACGAAGTGCAGGAACGGGCAGAAAAATACATCAACATGGAAGAAAACGCTCGGTCAGGAGAGACCTCAAAATCGGGGGCCTCCTACCGTGACAAAGACAAAGAATCTAAACGAAAAGAAGACCGACAAGGGGAGAAAATTAAAAAATACCATAATTATACTCCCCTCAGAGCATCCCTAGTCGAAATATACAAAGAGGTCTGCCATACAGAAAAAATTCCCCCAGCACGGCCCTTCAAAGGAAAAAGGGGAGGAGGAAATCGGAAGGAATATTGTGAATATCATCGGGTCAGAGGACACGCCACCAACGAATGCTTCGACTTAAAAAATATCATAGAAAAATTGGTAAGGGAAGGAAAATTAGATCGATTCCTGGCCACCCGAGATGATGATCAAAGAAAAAGACAAAGGGATGAAGATACCGAGCGAACAGAACGATCACTTGCGGACACCAGAAAGACATGTCCACATGATACATGGTGGATTCGCAGCAGGAGGGATCTCCAAATCTTCCCGCAAAAGGTATCTCAAAGAAGTATACCATGTAGAAGGAGAGGAGGAAGCACTCATCATCCCAGCGATAACATTCACTAAGGAGGACACATCCGGCATCATCACAGGACACGACGATCCCATGGTCATCACCATCATATTGGCAAACGCCAACCTACACCGCACCTTAATAGACCAAGGGAGTTCTGCCGACATCTTATTCAAGACAGCCTTTGACAAACTCAGCTTAGAAGAAAAAGAACTTAAGGCATATCCAAACAGCCTGTTCGGGTTAGGAGATACCCCGGTTCGACCACTAGGATATATATCACTACATACAACCTTCGGAAAAGGAGACCAATCCAGGACCCTCAAAATAGACTACATCGTGGTCAATGTAAGTTTAGCTTACAATGCTCTCATAGGTCGGACAACACTCAACCAACTCGGCGCAATAGTCTCGACCCCACACCTATGTATGAAGTTCCCAACTCCAAAAGGAATAGCCACGATAAAAGCTGACCAAAAGATGGCACGTCGCTGTTATAACAAAAGCCTAAACCTCAGAGGCAAAGGAGAAGAGTTCCACGCAATCGAGTTGGGCGGAGTTCAATGACGAGAAGATCTTCGCCCCCAACCAGAGGGCGAGATAGAAAGAATTCAGATCGGGGACACCTCGGAAAAAACAACTAATATCGGCACAATCCTCAAAGGAGATTTAAAAGAATTGCTAATACAATTCTTGCGAGATAATGTCGACCTCTTTGCATGGAAAGCCGCGGACATGCCAGGCATAGACCCTAAGCTAATGTGCCACAAGTTGGCGGTCTACCCAGGATCTTGACCAGTACAGCAGAGACGAAGAAAGCTTGGGCCAGAGCGATCCCAGGCTGTGGAAGAGCAAGTACAGGCACTACAGGGATCCGAGCTGAACTACCAGAAAATAGAAAAATTTGCCTATACTCTTATCCTAACATCTCGACGACTCCGCCCCTACTTCCAGGCTCACACCATTAAGGTTCGAACTAACCAGCCCATAAAAGGAATATTGCAAAAAACAGATCTAGCAGGCAGAATTCTACAATGGGCAGTCGAGTTGTCAGAGTTTGACCTCCAATATGAAGCTCGAACGGCCATCAAATCACAGTATCCGACCGATTTTATCGCAGAATTCACAGATGCCCTAGAAACCCCTACAGAATGGAACCTTTACGTGGACGGTTCTTCAAATAAAACTGGAAGCGGTGCGGGCGTCATAATAGAAAGCAACCAAGGAACCCAGGTTGAGCTCTCCCTCAAGTTCGGGTTCCCGGCCTCAAACAACCAGGCGGAATATGAAGCATTATTAGCTGGTTTGAAGCTGGCTAAAGAAGTCGGAGCTCAAAAACTCAACATTTACAGCGATTCACAAGTGGTCACATCACAAATAACAGGGAGCTACCAAGCCAAAGATCCCACCATGAAAAAGTATTTGGATAAAACCAAGGAATAGCTCGGACAAATAGGGGAGTATAAGATCTGCCACATACCCCGCGAACAAAATGCCCGAGCTGACACACTCTCAAAACTAGCCAGCACCAAACCAGGGGGCAACAATAGAAGCCTCATCCAGGAAATGTTGCAGAACCCGTCAATCTCGGAAGAGGAAAAAGTCCTGACTATAACAAGTCAGGACCAAGGATGGATGACCCCTATAGCCAACTACCTCAGAACAGGAATGCTCCTCACAGAAGAAAAGGACGCAAAAAGGTTAAAAAGGGAGGCACAGTACTACACTATCATAAACAACATCCTATACAAAAGAGGAATCTCAACACCTTTACTAAAATGCGTGCCAACCTCCAACACAAGAGAAGTACTAGAGGAAATACACGGTGGTATCTGTGGCAATCATCTCGGAGCACGAGCTCTCGCCAAAAAAGTGCTTCGGGCGGGATTTTATTGGCCAACTCTACAGAAAGAAGCCACAGAATTTGTAAGGACATGCCCACCATGTCAGAAACATGTCAACTTTCACATCGCCCTGCCAGAAGAGCTCATCAGCGTGACCTCGCCTTGGCCGTTCGGAAAATGGGGACTCGATCTTCTCGGCCCCTTCCCACAGGGATCAGGACAAGTTAAATTCCTCATAGTAGGGGTAGATTACTTTACAAAATGGATCGAGGCAGAGCCCCTGGCCAATGCCACCGCTCAAAGAAGCCGGAAATTCTTATATAGAAACATTGTCACAAGGTTCGGGGTTCCATATTCAATAACCACAGACAATGGCACCCAATTCACAGATGCAGGCTTCAGAAAACTAGTAGCCGACTTGAATATAAAGCACCAGTACACCTCCGTCGAACATCCACAAGCCAATGGGCAGTCCAAAGCTGCTAACAAATTCATACTGGCCGGATTAAAACGGAGATTACAAGATGCAAAGGGAGCCTGGGCAGTAGAGCTTCCACAGGTCTTATGGGCATATCGAACAACGCTGCATTCCACTACGAAGAAATCCCCCTTCCGATTAGCATACGGAATAGAGGCAAAGATTCCAGTAGAAATCGAGGAAGGGTCGCCCAGAGTAGCTCACTACAATGAGGGAGCAAACTCCCAACTTCAGAGAGAAGATCTCGACTTGTTACCCGAACTCCAGGAAAGAGCTCGGATCAGGGAAGAAGCTCTAAAGCGCCGAATGGCTTCCAGATATAATCAAAATGTAGTACCGAGAAGTTTTGCAGAGAATGATCTCATCCTAATCCGAAACGATATCGGAACAACTCAACCAGGAGAAGGAAAGATGGCAGCAAACTGGAAAGGACCCTACCGAGTTGTAGAAGTGCTGGGAAAGGGCTACTACAGACTGTCTGAACTCGATGGACGAGAGCTTCCTAGGTCGTGGCACGCTTGCAACCTAAGAAGGTACTACAGTTAAGAAGAGATAAAAGACCTCATCATTGGATGCACTCTTTTTCCTGAAAAGGTTTTTTAATGAGGCACCAAGCTGAGACTCAGACAATCCCATATGTATCTATTTGCACTTTTCCTTTAAATAAAATATATTTTAGATATTCTACAAAAGATTTCAAGACGCATTAATCTGAAGCATTCATCGTCCGATTATAAAGCAACAGATCGGCAGAAAGTGAAAAAGAATTTCACTGCACGATCACGATAAAGACAACCGTCCGATAAAGGTGAAAACGCAATTCACCCAAAGGACGATCTAGAGATGACACCCACTTTCTACAAATCGGCAAAGATGAACACAGAATAATGTAAGAAGTTATCGAAAGTGATCTAAAAAAGAACCTGACGAGGTCTTACGGATCGCTAAAATAATAACTTAAAGATTGGTCGAACGTTAAGAAGTCGAACCAAGTCAAACCAAGTTATAAGTAAACCCTGGAAAGAGGTCTGGCCAACCCTATTAAAGAGGATTACTTTAACTTAGAAGGGCCCGACATAACAAAGTCAGCCCAAAACGAAAAGTTATCAAAGTAGTCCCTGAAAGAGATCTGACAAAAATCCAAGAAAGACGACTACAAAAAATAACTTAAGGGAGACCGACATAACCAAGTCGGACTCCTACTACTAAAAAGTTATCAAAGTAGTCCTTGAAAGAGATCTGACAAAGATCCAAGAAAAAGGACTACAAAAAATAACTTAAGGGAGACCGACATAACCAAGTCGGACTCCTACTACTAAAAAGTTATCAAAGTAGTCCCTGAAAGAGATCTGACAAAGATCCAAGAAAGAGGACTACAAAAAATAACTTAAGGGAGACCGACATAACCAAGTCGGACTCCTACTACTAAAAAGTTATCAAAGTAGTCCCTGAAAGAGATCTGACAAAGATCCAAGAAAGAGTACTATAAAAAATAAATTAAGGGAGACCGACATAACCAAGTCGGACTCCTACTACTAAAAAGTTATCAAAGTAGTCCCTGAAAGAGATCTGACAAAGATCCAAGAAAGAGGACTACAAAAAATAACTTAAGAGAGACCGACATAACCAAATCGGACTCCTACTACCAAGAAGTTATCAAAGTATTCCCTGAATGAGACCTGACAAAGGTCCAAGAAAGAGGATTACAAAAATAACTTAAAAAGATATTGACCTGACGAAGTCAATGTCCTACAAACAAGTTATAAAAGTAATCTCTGAAAGAGGGGATTACAATAATAACTTAGAAAGGGACCAACGCAAAGAAATTGGCCACAAATTCGGAAAACCGAGAAACAAGTTGGACTCCACAAATCGGAACCTCAAAGGATTCAAGCTACAAACAACAAAGTAATCCAAGGAGGTCGAGCAGCAAGATTTCGAACATCAATAGAAAAACAAAAAAGATGTCAAGTCAAGCAACTACTTCTACTTTATAAAGTTATAAGGCCTGGAAGGCCACTAAAACCTACCACAAAAGAGATAACAAGTTACCTTTTGTTTTTCAAAATAAAAAGTTGCTAGACAAGCAACTAGAAAGCGTCAGCAAATAAATAAAAAAGTTCTAAAAGAGCCCACAAGCCGGGCCAACTACACAAATTTTCAAGAAGAGATTAGCAAGCATCAGGAACCTTCTTGGCAGCATCAGGACAAGGAGAAAGAAGGCGAGTCTGGATTGGCACAGCATCCACAGTTCCATCCTCCCGATTCAGGATCTTGCAATCCGAGTCGGGCACAGCAGGAGGACATGAAGAGGTCGGCACTTTGGTAGAAGACAAAGAGGGAGGAACAACATCATCATCATCACCCTCATCATCAGGGACAATCTTGCCATCCCTGACTATATTATCCAGGCTAAAAAGGGTGAGATCGGCCTCGGGAGCAATGACCCGAACTTGCTCCTTCAAGTTCTCGTAAGCAGCAGTCACGCTACCAACGAGATGACCTTGAAGCTCAGAATAATCTTTCCGGGCATGGTCGAGCTCCTCCCTCAGGTGCAGCACCTCTCGATAAGAGGTAACATAACTATCCTTGTGCATCAAGACTGCGTCCTCAGCCAACCTCAACGAAGCTGCCAATGACTGAGAACTCGCCTCCTCATTCTTCAAGTCCTTCTCCAGCTTGGCCACCTTCGTCTCAAGCTCCTCCTTTAACTCCTTCATCCGAACAAACTCTTGTTTCGCCTCATCCATAAATGTTTTAGTGGCATGGAGAGGGAGATTCTGATCAGTCCGATATATGGCAGCCGACATATATGCCATCTTCACATGATTTCGGGCCATGAATTCCAAGTGATGAAGGATGGACACATCGTCCATGGAGAGAGCACCGTAGGGACCGATTTGTTGATCCACGAATTCAATAGCATTAAAATCAGGAGCATCGAGGTCGAAGGGCTCAGCAGTCTTTTGTTTTTTATTAGGAGGAGCAACAGAAGGAGCAGCAGAGGCGACGTGAGGATCTACCAAATGAACTCGGGGTGTAGGGATCACTTTCTTCACCCCGGCGGAACTCTGTACTGATGGCTTCTCACGCGCCTGGGAGGATCCCTCCCCAGCTGCCCTGGCAGTAACATTTCTGGCAACAGTCGCCCTCTGTGCCCTCTTAAAAGCTTTCATAGCTTCATTATTTTTCATTGCCTCTGCAAGCAAAACAGAAAATTCAGCTACAAGTCAGATAAGTCTGAAAAGACAGATACAAGAAATATAAACAAGAAACACAAGATACCCAGTTCAGTTTGAAGAAGAGAAGGATTAGTCAGAAATTTCTGTGTCAAGATGGGGAGGTTGACCCCAGCGTTCTTCCAAGATAGTCACAAAGGCTCGCTCGGCCTCATCCAACATCTCCCACGAATACCGGGAGACCCTCACATTTTTTTGCCATTCCAAGGGAAAAGCAGGTTCGTCATTCTCATCCAGAAAAAAGGGCCGAGCTCCTTCAACAGCTCGGACCTTGAAAAAGTAGTTCTTAAAATCACGGAACGACTCGTCAAACATGGAAAAAACCTTCTTTCCTTGGGTAGAACGAAAGGAGACCCAAGCCGACTTCTTTTTTACCACACCGGGCTTAGTCAAAACAAACAGATAGAAAAAGAGAGATTGGGAAGCAGGAATACCAAAACCGTCGCACAGCAATTGGAAAATTTTTATGAAACCCCAGGAGTTGGGGTGAAGTTGAGAAGAGGCAACATTACAAGACCATAACAGGTCGGTTTCAAATTGAGTAAAAGGAAGGGTAATACCCAGCTGACCAAAGAAAAAATCGTAAGCATAAAAGAAGGGGCGATTGTCAACAACTCGAGCCGAGAAGCAGACTCTCTCATCAGAAGAAGGAGGAACAAGCTCATAGTTTTTCTCGTCACCAGAATTACTACAGACAATATGAAACTGCCTAAGCTAAGCACAAAACTCAGAATCAACCAGCGAGACACACATGAGAACCATGGAGTCCACCCAATCGGCCATACCCGCAGGGACCTGGGAAGGCATCTCTACAACGTTATTTCGGGAAGACATGAGGTCAACTAAATCCTACAAAAAGAAAAGAAGAATGGATTACTTAAAAACATCTCGGACAGGGGACAAAACATCTCGACGGGCGGATAAACAAAAAAGGGAAAACCCCAAGACTTAAGACAAAAAGTCTCGGGGCATCCCTTCGAGGCAGTAAACAAGCAAGGTTTTCAAGTTATTTCTACGGCCTACATCCTAGCACTCATCAAAATAAAATCCAGAAAACAAAGGAAGCAAAAACGCAAAAGGACCACACTTCTACAGTTTACCAGCAAAAAACACTACTTCTACAGTATATCAGAAATATCAAAAAAGGCCAAGCAGCAAAGGTGCAAACTTTCTTTTGAAATCAAGCAAAAAATCATCAGCCAAGGCACAAACAGAAATGGCGGCAACATGCAAAAGAAAAGGATTCAAGCAACAAGAAAAAGATTCACACCAAAAAACAAAGAAATTCCAGAGCATGCAACAAGTCAAGCATGATAAAAAACAGAAAGATCCAAACTTTCTCCAAAAAGAAGATCAAAAGGAAAACCCCATCGCAAAGTCAAAAAACAATGAGGAAAATACGAAATGGGACTAACCTGGAGATGGAAGAAGCTTCGAGGAAGAATGGAAGCGCAAAGACAAAGGCTGCCCAGAAAAATGCCAAGCGACGAAAGCAGAAGCGCGAGCGAAAGACAGAGAGCAGATGAGAGAAACAGAAAACGAGAGAGTAAAGGGAGAAGTTACGAAGAAGAAATGAAGAAGAGAAACCATTTTTGATCGCGAAATTCAAAATAAAAGCCAAGAGAGAATGAAGGGCAAATTAATGCCAATTAAATGCGGATATTAAAACCGCTTGCATTCCCAAAAAAGTGCTAATACAAAAGCGCGCGCTTTTAGAGGAAAACGTTCTACATTCAAAAAAGACTCTACAAAAAATGGAATCGACAAATGCTTGAGTTCGACTTTAAGAAGGACTGAAGTCAAGGACTCGACCTCAAAAAGAAGATCGAGCTCAAGCAGGGGCACTGTTCATACCCTGGGTCGAGCTATCCGACCTAGGATGATTCGAGATAGAGCGACCAACCTCTTCAGGTCAGACTATCCGACCACTTTTCAAAGAGCTCGGCCAAATCAACAAGAGAGCCCAGATTAAGGGCCCAAATAGAGGAGCACGACTCGAATCCTAAGGCGGCCTAAGTCTATAGAGATGAAGGCGGTTCCGTTGAAGATATGCTGACCTCAACTCAAAGATAAAGATAAGATAAGATAACTAACTTATCTTATCCAAAAAGGTCACATCTCACCATTATAAATACACTGGAGCATCCAGGTATAACTCACACTCTGATTCTACATAACACCTGTTTAATACCTATGCTAACTTAAGCATCGGAGTCTCTTGCAGGTACCCCCCATCCTCCAGTGGCCAAGGATCAGCAGTGCAGCAAGTCCAACAAGTCGAACACAACAGCTCCGGCCGCCACCAGCCAGCCGGACACGTCATCTTCGACCAGTATCGAAGATCTCATCTGAGATCGACCTCTAGTTTCAGGTAACCCTCGGAACAGAAGATGAAACCACTCAAAATAATGAAAAAGGAAATTCTGGTCAAACTGAACCAGAAACTGCAACTGCTGAAAATTCGAGAGACAATTTCATTTTGTCTCATGAATCTGAAGGAAATCCTGAAGCTAGCAGCACCCAGAATCCCTTGGTATCTCAATCTGCCTCCAAGTCCACCAGACCTCATGAATGGAGATTCTTAAAGAATTATCCTGAGGAATTTGTCGTTGGGGACGTCTCTCATGGAGTGCAAACAAGGTCTTCTACTAGAAAGGCAAATGAAGGATCAAGCATAGCCCTTCTTTCACAAATAGAGCCTTAAAACATCAAGAAAGCACTTAGTGACCCTTCTTGGGTTAAAGCTATGGAGGATGAGCTTCTTGAGTTTGAAACGAACCAAGTATGGACTTTGGTTCCAAGGCCAAGTGGAAAGAAAGTAACCGGCACCAAGTGGATTTTTCGGAACAAGTTGGGAGAAGATGGTAGGATTGCAAGAAACAAGGCAAGGCTAGTGGCACAAGGATATGACCAAGAAGAAGGAATAGACTTTGATGAATCCTTTGCCCCTGTTGCCCAAATGGAAGCCATAAGACTTCTCTTAGCTTATGTTGCACATTGTGGTTTTAAATTATATCAAATGGATGTGAAATGTGCATTTTTGAATGGAGTGATAGATAGAGAAGTGTACGTGGAGTAGCCTCCTGGTTTTGAAAATAAAGAGCATTTTGATCATGTTTTCAATTTTTCTAAAGCTCTCTATGGTTTAAGACAAGCTCCTAGAGCTTGGTATGAGAGACTTAGCTCTTTTCTTTTGAAAAATGGTTTTCAAAGAGGCACCACTGACACAACTCTATTTATCAAGAACTCTAATGATTCTTTTATTCTAGTCCAAATATATGTTGATGACATTATTTTTGGATCAGCCAATGAATCCCTTTGTTTTGAATTTGGAAAACTCATGACAAGTGAATTTGACATGATTATGATGGGTGAACTTAATTTCTTCCTTGGGCTGCAAATTAAACAAACTGAAAAAGGTATTTTCATTCATCAAGAAAAGTATGCCAAGGAATTAGTTAAGAAATTTGGTATGGAAAATGCCAAACCCATGGGAACTCCCATGCATCCTAGTTCTAAATTAGATAAGGGAGAAACTGAGAAAGATGTTAATGATACTAGGTATAGAGGAATGATTGGCTCTCTTATGTACTTAACTTTCTCTAGGCCCGATATTGTGCAAAGTGTTGGATTATGTTCTAGGTTCCAATCCAAACCTAAAGAGTCACATCTTTCTGCAGTTAAAAGGATCATTAGATATATTCATGACACATCCAATTTTGGTCTTTGGTATCCTAAGATTGATGATTTTTCTGCAGTTGGCTATTGTGATGCAGATTTTGCTGGTGATAGAGTTGATAGAAGGAGTACTTCAGGCCTATGTTGCTTTCTTAGAAAGTCATTGAATGTTTGGTCAAGTAAAAAGCAACCAACTGTGGCTCTGTCCACTACTGAGGCTGAGTATATAGCTGCTTCTTCATGTTGTTCTCAGCTTTTATGGTTAAGAACACAGCTTGCCGATTACAAATTAAATGCTGAAAATATTCCTTTGATGTGTGATAATATGAGTGCCATTAATATTTCTAAAAATCCAGTTTTGCACGCTAGGACTAAACATATTGAAGTGAAGTTTCACTCAATAAAAGAGCATGTCCAAAAGGGAGATATTAACATTCAATTTGTTAAATCAGAGGAGCAATTAGCAGATATTTTCACAAAATCATTAGTTGAGGATAGATTCTGCATACTTAGGACTTGTCTAGGAATTTTGAGTTATGATTCTTTATTTGAAAAATGCTGATGTGTTTGCTGGAGCCTTTTGTCTCATAAACAGGTATGAGACAATTCTGGGCAGAAGAAGAGCGTTCCCCTCTTAACCAGCATGATCTGGGCTTGTTTCAAGTGAAAGTTAATCTGGGCCAACCTTAAGTCAGATCTGGGTAGCCCTATGTGTTTCCTTAAGTCCAACCATCTCTGGGCCCAAAATATGAATGTTATAATTTTTGGTTAATAATTTTTGTTGGCGAGCACGACTCGAATCCTAAGGCGGCCTAAGTCTATAGAGATGAAGGCAGTTCCGTTGAAGATACGCTAACCTCAACTCAAAGATAAAGATAAGATAACTAACTTATCTTATCCAAAAAGGTCATATCTCACCATTATAAATACACTCGAGCACCCAGGTATAACTGATACTCTGATTCTACATAACACCTGTTTAATACCCATGCTAACTTAAGCATCGGAGTCTCTTGCAGGTACCCCCCCCCTTCGGTGACGGAGGATCAGCAGCACGTTCAAGGCCAAACAAGTCGGACGCACCAGCTCCAGTCACCATTCACCAACCGGACACATCGGTTCCGACCAGCATAGAAGATCTCGTCCGAGATCGACCTACAGTTTCTGGTAACCCTCGGAACATTGGAGCCATTGACCGGGAACCTGGAAGTTATCCCATCACCATGGCGGACAACCATGACAACGACCACGACTCAGATCTAGAGAATAGAACACCGCACAAAAATGCGGACGCTCCACCAAAAGACACTCTGGAATCCAATGGAGACAAAAATTCAGCTAAACCGGGAGCAATAGAAGCCCTTCAAGATCGCTTGAAACAACTTGAAGAAGAAACCCAGTCTACTAGGAATCAAGCAAGGAGATCGGGAAAGCCTCCGCAACTACATGGAAAGATTCAACAAAACATGCATGGACATACAAAGCTTACCCACAGAGGCCGCCATCATGGGACTTATCAACGGCCTACGAGAGGGACCTTTCAGCCAGTCTATATCAAAAAAGTACCCGACCTCCTTAGACGAAGTGCAGGAACGGGCAGAAAAATACATCAACATGGAAGAAAATGCTCGGTCAGGAGAGACCTCAAAATCGGGGGCCTCCTACCGTGACAAAGACAAAGAATCTAAACGAAAAGAAGTCCGACAAGGGGAGAAAATTAAAAAATACCATAATTATACTCCCCTCAGAGCATCCCTAGTAGAAATAAACAAAGAGGTCTGCCATACAGAAAAAATTCCCCCAGCACGGCCCCTCAAAGGAAAAAGGGGAGGAGGAAATCAGAAGGAATATTGTGAATATCATCGGGTCAGAGGACACGCAACCAACGAATGCTTCGACTTAAAAAATATCATAGAAAAATTGGTAAGGGAAGGAAAATTAGATCGATTCCTGGCCACCCAAGATGATGATCAAAGAAAAAGACAAATGGATGAAGATACCGAGCGAACAGAACGATCACCTCGGACACCAGAAAGACATGTCCACATGATACATGGCGGATTCGCAGTAGGAGGGATCTCCAAATCTTCCCGCAAAAGGTATCTCAAAGAAGTATACCATGTCGAAGGAGAGGAGGAAGCACTCATCATCCCAGCGATAACATTCACTAAGGAGGACACGTCCGGCATCATCACAGGACACGACGATCCCATGGTCATCACCATCATATTGGCAAACGCCAACCTACACCGCACCTTAATAGACCAAGGGAGTTCTGCCGACATCTTATTCAAGACAGCCTTTGACAAACTCGGCTTAGAAGAAAAAGAACTTAAGGCATATCCAAACAGCCTGTTCGGGTTAGGAGATACCCCGGTTCGACCACTAGGATATATATCACTACATACAACCTTCGGAAAAGGAGACCAATCCAAGACCCTCAAAATAGACTACATCGTGGTCAATGTAAGTTCAGCTTACAATGCTCTCATAGGTCGGACAACACTCAACCAACTCGGCGCAATAGTCTCGACCCCACACCTATGTATGAAGTTCCCAACTCCAAAAGGAATAGCCACGATAAAAGCTGACCAAAAGATGGAACGTTGCTATTATAACGTAAGCCTAAACCTCAGAGGCAAAGGAGAAGAGTTCCACGCAATCGAGTTGGGCGGAGTTCAACGACGAGAAGATCTTCGCCCCCAACCAGAGGGCGAGATAGAAAGAATTCAGATCGGGGACACCTCGGAAAAAACAACTAATATCGGCACAATCCTCAAAGGAGATTTAAAAGAATTGCTAATACAATTCTTGCGAGATAATGTCGACCTCTTTGCATGGAAAGCCGCGGACATGCCAGACATAGACCCTAAGCTAATGTGCCACAAGTTGGCGGTCTACCCAGGATCTCGACCGGTACAGCAGAGACGAAGAAAGCTTGGGCCAGAGCGATCCCAGGCTGTGGAAGAGCAAGTACAGGCACTACAGGGATCCGAGCTGAACTACCAGAAAATAAAAAAATTTGCCTATACTCTTATCCTAACATCTCGACGACTCCGCCCGTACTTCCAGGCTCACACCATTAAGGTTCGAACTAATCAGCCCATAAAAGGAATATTGCAGAAAACAGATCTAGCAGGCAAAATTCTACAATGGGCAGTCGAGTTGTTAGAGTTTGACCTCCAATATGAAGCTCGGACGGCCATCAAATCATAGTATCTGACCGATTTTATCGCAGAATTCACAGATGCCCTAGAAACCCCCACAGAATGGAACCTTTATGTGGACGGTTCTTCAAATAAAATTGGAAGCGGTGCGGGCGTCGTAATAGAAAGCAACCAAGGAACCCAGGTTGAGCTCTCCCTCAAGTTCGGGTTCCCGGCCTCAAACAACCAGGCAGAATATGAAGCATTATTAGCTGGTTTGAAGCTGGCTAAAGAAGTCGGAGCTCAAAAACTTAACATTTACAGCGATTCACAAGTGGTCACATCACAAATAACAGGGAGCTACCAAGCCAAAGATCCCACCATGAAAAAGTATTTGGATAAAACCAAGGAACAGCTCGGACAAATAGGGGAGTATAAGATCTGCCACATACCCCCCGAACAAAATGCCCAAGCTGACACACTCTCAAAACTAGCCAGCACCAAACCAGGGGGCAACAATAGAAGCCTCATCCAGGAAATGTTGCAGAACCCGTCAATCTCAGAAGAGGAAAAAGTCCTGACTCCTATAGCCAACTACCTCAGAACAGGAACGCTCCTCACAGAAGAAAAGGACACAAAAAGGCTAAAAAGGGAGGCACAGTACTACACCATCATAAACAACATCCTATACAAAAGAGGAATCTCAACACCTTTACTAAAATGCGTGCCAACCTCCAACACAAGAGAAGTACTAGAGGAAATACATGGTGGTATCTGTGGCAATCATCTAGGAGAGCGAGCTCTCGCCAAAAAAGTGCTTCGGGCGGGATTTTATTGGCCAACTCTACAGAAAGAAGCCACAGAATTTGTAAGGACATGCCCACCATGTCAGAAACATGTCAACTTTCACATCGCCCCGCCACAAGAGCTCATCAGCGTGACCTCGCCTTGGCCGTTCGGAAAATGGGGACTCGATCTTCTCGGCCCCTTCCCACAGGGATCAGGACAAGTTAAATTCCTCATAGTAGGGGTAGATTACTTTACAAAGTGGATCGAGGGAGAGCCCCTAGCCAATGCCACCGCTCAAATAAGCCGGAAATTCTTATATAGAAACATTGTCACAAGGTTCGGGGTTCCATATTCAATAACCACAGACAATGGCACCCAATTCACAGACGCAGGCTTCAGAAAACTAGTAGCCGACTTGAATATAAAGCACCAGTACACCTCCGTTGAACATTCACAAGCTAACGGACAGGCCGAAGCTGCCAACAAAGTCATACTGGCCGGATTAAAACGGAGATTACAAGATGCAAAGGGAGCTTGGGCAGAAGAGCTTCCACAGGTCTTATGGGCATATCGAACAACGCCGCATTCCACAATGAAGGAATCCCCCTTCCGATTAGCATACGGAATAGAGGCAATGATTCCAATAGAAATCGAGGAAGGGTCGCCCAGAGTAGTTCACTACAATGAGGGAGCAAACTCCCAACTTCAGAGAGAAGAGCTCGACTTGTTACCCGAACTCCAGGAAAGAGCTCGGATCAGGGAAGAAGCTCTAAAGCGCCGAATGGCTTCTAGATATAATCAAAAGGTAGCGCCGAGAAGTTTTTCAGAGAATGATCTCATCCTAATCCGAAACGATATCGGAACAACTCGACCAGGAGAAGGAAAGCTGGCAGCAAACTGGAAAGGACCCTACCGAGTTGTAGAAGTGCTGGGAAAGGGCTACTACAGACTGTCTGAACTCGATGGACGAGAGCTTCCCAGGTCGTGGCACGCTTGCAACCTAAGAAGGTACTACAGTTAAGAAGAGATAAAAGATCTCATCATTGGATGCACTCTTTTTCCTGAAAAGGTTTTTTAATGAGGCACCAAGCTGAGACTCAGACAATCCCATATGTATCTATTTGCACTTTTCCTTTAAATAAAATATATTTTAGATATTCTACAAAAGATTTCAAGACGCATTAATCTGAAGCATTCATCGTCCGATTATAAAGCAACAGATGGGCAGAAAGTGAAAAAGAATTTCACTGCACGATCACGATAAAGAAAACCGTCCGATAAAGGGGAAAACGCGATTCACCCAAAGGACGATCTAGACATGACAACCACATTCTACAAATCGGCAAAGATGAACACAGAATAATGTAAGAAGTTATCGAAAGTGATCTAAAAAAGAACCTGACAAGGTCTTACGGATCGCTAAAATAATAACTTAAAGACTGGTCGAACGTTAAGAAGTCAAACCAAGTCAAACCAAGTTATAAGTAAACCCTGGAAAGAGGTCTGGCCAACCATATTAAAGAGGATTACTTTAACTTAGAAGGGCCCGACATAACAAAGTCAGCCCAAAACGAAAAGTTATCAAAGTAGTCCCTGAAAGAGATCTGACAAAGATCCAAGAAAGACGACTACAAAAAATAACTTAAGGGAGACCGACATAACCAAGTCAGACTCCTACTACTAAAAAGTTATCAAAGTAGTCCCTGAAAGAGATCTGACAAAGATCAAAGAAAAAGGACTACAAAAAATAACTTAAGAGAGACCGACATAACCAAGTCAGACTCCTACTACTAAAAAGTTTTCAAAGTAGTCCCTGAAAGAGATCTGACAAAGATCCAAGAAAGAGGACTACAAAAAATAACTTAAGGGAGACCGACATAACCAAGTCAGACTCCTACTACTAAAAAGTTTTCAAACTAGTCCCTGAAAGAGATCTGACAGAGATCCAAGAAAGAAGACTACAAAAAATAACTTAAGAGAGACCGACATAACCAAGTCAGACTCCTACTACTAAAAAGTTTTCAAACTAGTCCCTGAAAGAGATCTGACAGAGATCCAAGAAAGAAGACTACAAAAAATAACTTAAGAGAGACCGACATAACCAAGTCAGACTCCTACTACTAAAAAGTTTTCAAACTAGTCCCTGAAAGAGATCTGACAGAGATCCAAGAAAGAAGACTACAAAAAATAACTTAAGAGAGACCGACATAACCAAGTCAGACTCCTACTACTAAAAAGTTTTCAAACTAGTCCCTGAAAGAGATCTGACAGAGATCCAAGAAAGAAGACTACAAAAAATAACTTAAGAGAGACCGACATAACCAAGTCAGACTCCTACTACTAAAAAGTTTTCAAACTAGTCCCTGAAAGAGATCTGACAGAGATCCAAGAAAGAAGACTACAAAAAATAACTTAAGAGAGACCGACATAACCAAGTCAGACTCCTACTACTAAAAAGTTTTCAAACTAGTCCCTGAAAGAGATCTGACAGAGATCCAAGAAAGAAGACTACAAAAAATAACTTAAGAGAGACCGACATAACCAAGTCAGACTCCTACTACTAAAAAGTTTTCAAACTAGTCCCTGAAAGAGATCTGACAGAGATCCAAGAAAGAAGACTACAAAAAATAACTTAAGAGAGACCGACATAACCAAGTCAGACTCCTACTACTAAAAAGTTTTCAAACTAGTCCCTGAAAGAGATCTGACAGAGATCCAAGAAAGAAGACTACAAAAAATAACTTAAGAGAGACCGACATAACCAAGTCGGACTCCTCTACTAAAAAGTTATCAAAGTAGTCCCCGAAAGAGATCTGACAAAGATCCAAGACAGAGGACTACAAAAAATAACTTAAAGGAGACCGACATAACCAAGTCGGACTCCTACTACTAAAAAGTTATCAAAGTAGTCCCCGAAAGAGATCTGACAAAGATCCAAGAAAGAGGACTACAAAAAATAACTTAAGGGAGACTGAATTAACCAAGTCGGACTCCTACTACTAAAAAGTTATCAAAGTAGTCCCTGAAAGAGATCTGACAAAGATCCAAGAAAGAGGACTACAAAAAATAACTTAAGGGAGACCGACATAACCAAGTCGGACTCCTACTTCTAAAAATTTATCAAACCCTATTAAATAGGAATAATTTAATTTAGAAGGGCCCGACATGACAAAGTCAGCCCAAAACTAAAAAGTTATAAAAGTAGTCCCTGAAAGAGATCTGACAAAGATCCAAGAAAGAAGACTACAAAAAATAACTTAAGGGAGACCGACATAACCAAATCGGACTCCTACTACTAAAAAGTTATCAAAGTAGTCCCTGAAAGAGATCTGACAAAGATCCAAGAAAGAGGACTACAAAAAATAACTTAAAGGAGACCGACATAACCAAGTCAGACTCCTACTACTAAAAAGTTATCAAAGTAGTCCCTGAAAGAGATCTGACAAAGATCCAAGAAAGAGGACTACAAAAAATAACTTAAGGGAGACCGACATAACCAAGTCGGACTCCTACTACTAAAAATTTATCAAAGTAGTCCCTGAAAGAGATCTGACAAAGATCCAAGAAAGAGGACTACAAAAAATAACTTAAGAGAGATTGGCATAACCAAATCGGACTCCTACTACCAAGAAGTTATCAAAGTAATCCCTGAAAGAGACCTGACAAAGGTCCAAGAAAGAGGATTACAAAAATAACTTAAAAAGAGATTGACCTGACGAAGTTAATCTCCTACAAACAAGTTATAAAAGTAATCTCTGAAAGAGGGGATTACAATAATAACTTAGAAAGGGACCAACGCAAAGGAACCGGCCACAAATACGAAAAACCGAGAAACAAGTTGGACCCCACAAATCGGAACCTCAAAGGATTCAAGCTACAAACAACAAAGTAATCCAAGGAGGTCGAGCAGCAAGATTTCGAACATCAATAGAAAACAAAAAAGATGTCAAGTCAAACAACTACTTCTACTTTATAAAGTTATAAGGCCTGGAAGGCCACCAAAACCTACCACAAAAGAGATAACAAGTTACCTTTTCTTTTTCAAAATAAAAAGTTGCTAGACAAGCAACTAGAAAGCGTCAGCAAATAAATAAAAAAGTTCTAAAAGAGCCCACAAGCCGGGCCAACTACACAAATTTTCAAGAAGAGATCAGCAAGCATCAGGAACCTTCTTGGCAGCATCAGGACAAGGAGAAGGAGGGCGAGTCTGGATCGGCACAGCATCCACAGTTCCATCCTTCCGATTCAGGATCTGACAATCCGAGTCGGGCACAGCAGGAGGAACCGAAGAGGTCGGCACTTTTGGTAGAAGACACAGGGGGAGGAACAACATTATCATCATCACCCTCATCATCAGGGACAATCTTGCCATCCCTGACTATATTATCCAGGCTAAAAAGGGTGAGATCGGCCTCGGGAGCAATGACCCGAACTTGCTCCTTCAAGTTCTCGTAAGTAGCAGTCACGCTGCCAACGAGATGACCTTGAAGCTCAGAATAATCTTCCTGGGCATGGTCGAGCTCCTCCCTCAGGCGCAGCACCTCTCGATAAGAGGTAACATAACTATCCTTGTGCATCAAGACTGCGTCCTCAGCCAACCTCAACGAAGCTGCCAATGACTGAGAACTCGCCTCCTCATTCTGCAAGTCCTTCTCCAACTTGGCCACATTTGTCTCAAGCTCCTCCTTTAACTCCTTCATCCGATCAAACTCTTGTTTCGCCTCCTCCATAAACGCTTTAGTGGCGTGGAGAGGGAGATTCTGAGCAGTCCGATATATGGCAGCCGACATATATGCCATCTTCACATGATTTCGGGCCATGAATTCCAAGTGATGAAGGATGGACACATCGTCCATGGAGAGAGCACCGTAGGGACCGATTTGTTGATCCACGAATTCAATAGCATTAAAATCAGGAGCATCGAGTTCGAAGGGCTTAGCAGTCTTTTGTTTTTTATTAGGAGGAGCAACAGAAGGAGGAGCAGAGGCAACGTGAGGATCTACCAAATGAACTCGGGGTGTAGGGATCACTTTCTTCACCCCGGCGGAACTCTGCACTGATGGCTTCTCGTGCGCCTGGGAGGATCCCTCCCCAGCTGCCCTGGCAGCAACATTTCTGGTAGCAGTCTCCCTCTGTGCCCTCTTAAAAGCTTTTATAGCTTCATTATTTTTTATTGCCTCTGCAAGCAAAACAGAAAATTCAGCTACAAGTCGGAAAAGACAGATACAAGCAATATAAACAAGAAACACAAGATACCCAGTTCAGTTTGAAGAAGAGAAGGATTGGTCAGAAATTTCTTTGTGTCAAGATGGGGAGGTTGACCCCAGCGTTCTTCCAAGATAGTCACAAAGGCTCGCTCGGCCTCATCCAACATCTCCCACGAATACTGGGAAACCCTCACATCCTTTTGCCATTCCAAGGGAAAAGCAGGTTCGTCATTCTCATCCAAAAAAAAAGGGTCGAGCTCCTTCAACAGCTCGAACCTTGAAAAAGTAGTTCTTAAAATCATGGAACGTCTTGTCAAACATGGAAAAAACCTTCTTTCCTTGGGTAGAACGAAAGGAGACCCAAGCCGACTTCTTTTTTACCACACCGGGCTTAGTCAAAACAAACAGATAGAAAAAGAGAGATTGGGAAGCAGAAATACTGTTCCGAGGGTTACCTGAAACTGTAGGTCGATCTCGGACGAGATCTTCTATGCTGGTCGAAACCGATGTGTCCGGTTGGTGAATGGTGACCGGAGCTGGTGCGTCCGACTTGTTTGGACTTGAACGTGCTGCTGATCCTCCGTCACCGAAGGGTGGGGGGTACCTGCAAGAGACTTCGATGCTTAAGTTAGCATGGGTATTAAACAGGTGTTATGTAGAATCAGAGTATCAGTTATACCTGGGTGCTCCAGTGTATTTATAATGGTGAGATGTGACCTTTTTGGATAAGATAAGTTAGTTATCTTATCTTATCTTTATCTTTGAGTTGAGGTCAGCGTATCTTCAACGGAACCGCCTTCATCTCTATACACTTAGGCCGCCTTAGGATTCGGATCGTGCTCCTCTATTTGGGCCCTTAATCCGGGCTCTCCTGTTGATTTGGCCGAGCTCTTTGATAAGAGGTCGGATAGTCTGACCTGAAGAGGTTGGTCGCTCTATCTCGAATCATCCTAGGTCGGATAGCTCGACCCAGGGTATAAACAGTGCCCCTGCTTGAGCTCGATTTTCTTTTTGAGGTCGAGTCCTTGACTTCAGTCCTTCTTAAAGTTAAACTCAAGCATTTGTCGATTCCTTTTTTTTGTAGAGTCTTTTTTGAATGTAGAACGTTTTCCTCTAAAAGCGCGCGCTTTTGTATTAGCGCTTTTTTGGGAACGCAAGCAGTTTTAATATCCGCATTTAATTGGCATTAATTTGCCTTTCATTCTCTCTTGGCTTTTATTTTGAATTTCGCGATCAAAAACGGTTTCTCTTCTTCATTTCTTCTTTGTAACTTCTCCCTTTACTCTCTCATTTTCTGTTTCTGCTTTCTGTCTTTCGCTTTCTGCTTTCTTGTGTTTGCGGCGTCGCTTGGCGTTTTTCTGGGCAGCCCTTATCTCTGCACTTCCACTCTTCCTCGAAGCTTCTTCCGTCTCCAGGTTAGTCCCATTTCGTATTTTCCTCGTTGTTTTTGACTTTGCGATGGAGTTTTCCTTTTGATCTTCTTTTTGGAGAAAGTTTGGATCTTTCTTTTTTTTATCATTCTTGATTTGTTGCATGCTCTGGAATTTCTTCATTATTTTTTGTGCGAATTTTTTTCTTGTTGCTTGAATCTTTTTTTTTTTTGCATGTTGCCGCCGTTTCTGTTTGTGCCTTGGCTGATGATTTTTTGCTTGATTAAAAAAAATTTGCGCCTTTGCTCCTTGTAATGGCAAAAAGATGTGAGGGTCTCCCGGTATTCGTGGGAGATGTTGGATAAGGCTGAGCGAGCCTTTGTGACTATCTTGGAAGAACGCTGGGGTCAACCTCCCCATCTTGACACAAAGAAATTTCTGACAAATCCTTCTCTTCTTCAAACTGAACTGGGTATCTTGTGTTTCTTGTTTATATTGCTTGTATCTGTCTTTTCTGACTTATCCGACTTGTAGCTGAATTTTCTGTTTTGCTTGCAGAGGTAATGAAAAATAATGAAGCTATGAAAGCTTTTAAGAGGGCACAGAGGGCAACTGCTGCCAGAAATGTTGCTGCCAGGGCAGCTGGGGAGGGATCCTCCCAGGCGCGCGAGAAGCCATCAGTGCAGAGTTCCGCCGGGGTGAAGAAAGTGATCCCTACATCCCGAGTTCGTTTGGTAGATCCTAACGTTGCCTCTGCTGCTCCTTCTGTTGCTCCTCCTAATAAAAAACAAAAGACTGATGAGCCCTTCGACCTCGATGCTCCTGATTTTAATGCTATTGAATTCGTGGATCAACAAATCGGTCCCTACGGTGCTCTCTCCATGGACGATGTGTCCATCCTTCATCACTTGGAATTCATGGCCCGAAATCATGTGAAGATGGCATATATGTCGACTGCCATATATCGGACTGCTCAGAATCTCCCTCTCCACACCATTAAAGCGTTTATGGAGGAGGCGAAACAAGAGTTTGATCGGATAAAGGAGTTAAAGGAGGAGCTTGAGACAAAGGTGAGCAAGTTGGAGAAGGACTTGAAGAATGAAGAGGCGAGTTCTCAGTCATTCGCAGCTTCGTTGAGGTTGGCTGAGGACGCAGTCTTGATGCACAAGGATAGTTATGTTACCTCTTATCGAGAGGTGCTGCGCCTGAGGGAGGAGCTCGACCATGCCCGGGAAGATTATTCTGAGCTTCAAGGTCATCTCGTTGGCAGCGTGACTGCTGCTTACGAGAACTTGAAGGAGCAAGTTCGGGTCATTGCTCCCGAGGCCGATCTCACCCTTTTTAGCCTGGATAATATAGTCAGTGATGGCAAGATTGTTCCTGATGATGAGGGTGATGATGATAACGTTGTTCCTCCCCCTGTGTCTTCTACCAAAGTGCCGACCTCTTCAGTTCCTCCTGCTGTGCCCGACTCGGATTGCCAGATCCTGAATCGGGAGGAAGGAACTGTGGATGCTGTGCCGATCCAGACTCGCCCTCCTTCTCCTTGTCCTGATGCTGCCAAGAAGGTTCCTGATGCTTGCTGATCTCTTCTTGAAAATTTGTGTAGTTGGCCCGGCTTGTGGGCTCTTTTAGAACTTTTTTATTTATTTGCTGACGCTTTCTAGTTGCTTGTCTAGCAACTTTTTATTTTGAAAAACAAAAGGTAACTTGTTATCTCTTTTATGGTAGGTTTTGGTGGCCTTCCAGGCCTTATAACTTTATAAAGTAGAAGTAGTTATTTGACTTGACATCTTTTTTGTTTTTCTTTTGATGTTCGAAATCTTGCTGCTCGACCTCCTTGGATTACTTTGTTGTTTGTAGCTTGAATCCTTTGAGGTTCCGATTTGTGGGGTCCAACTTGTTTCTCCGTTTTCCGTATTTGTGGCTGGTTCCTTTGTGTTGGTCCCTTTCTAAGTTATTATTTTAATCCCCTCTTTCAGAGATTACTTTTATAACTTGTTTGTAGGAGATTGACTTCGTTAGGTCAATCGCTTTTTAAGTTATTTTTGTAATCCTCTTTCTCGGACCTTTGTCAGGTCTCTTTCAGGGATTACTTTGATAACTTCTTGGTAGTAGGAGTCCGATTTGGTTATGTCGTTCTCTCTTAAGTTATTTTTCGTAGTCCTCTTTCTTGGATCTTTGTCAGATCTCTTTCAGGGACTACTTTGATAACTTTTTACTAGTAGGAGTCCGACTTGGTTATGTCGGTCTCCCTTAAGTTATTTTTTGTAGTCCTCTTTCTTGGATCTTTGTCAGATCTCTTTCAGGGTCTACTTTGATAACTTTTTAGTAGTAGGAGTCCGACTTGGTTATGTCGGTCTCCCTTAAGTTATTTTTTGTAGTCTTCTTTCTTGGATTTTTGTCAGATCTCTTTCAGCGACTACTTTGATAACTTTTTAGTAGTAGGAGTCCGACTTGGTTATGTCGGTCTCCCTTAAGTTATTTTTTGTAGTCCTCTTTCTTGGATCTTTGTCAGATCTCTTTCAGGGACTACTTTGATAACTTTTTAGTAGTAGGAGTCCGACTTGGTTATGTCGATCTCCCTTAAGTTATTTTTTGTAGTCCTCTTTCTTGGATCTTTGTCAGATCTCTTTCAGGGACTACTTTGATAACTTTTCGTTTTTGGCTGACTTTGTTATGTCGGGCCCTTCTAAGTTAAAGTAATCCTCTTTAATAGGGTTGGCCAGACCTCTTTCCATGGTTTACTTATAACTTGGTTTGACTTGGTTCGACTTCTTAACGTTCGACCAGTCTTTAAGTTATTATTTTAGCAATCCGTAAGACCTCGTCAGATTCTTTTTTAGATCACTTTCGATAACTTCTTACATTATTCTGTGTTCATCTTTGCCGATTTGTAGAAAGTGGTTGTCATCTCTAGATCGTCCTTTGGGTGAATCGCGTTTTCACCTTTATCGGACGGTTGTCTTTATCGTGATCGTGCAGTGAAATTCTTTTTCACTTTCTGCCGATCTGTTGCTTTATAATCGGACGATGAATGCTTCAGATTAATGCGTCTTGAAATCTTTTGTAGAATATCTAAAATATATTTTATTTAAAGGAAAAGTGCAAATAGATACATATGGGATTGTCTGAGTCTCAGCTTGGTGCCTCATTAAAAAACCTTTTCTGGAAAAAGAGTGCATCCAATGATGAGATCTTTTATCTCTTCTTAACTGTAGTACCTTCTTAGGTTGCAAGTGTGCCACGACCTGGGAAGCTCTCGTCCATCGAGTTCAGACAGTCTGTAGTAGCCGTTTCCCAACACTTCTACAACTCGGTAGGGTCCTTTCCAGTTTGCTGCCAGCTTTCCTTCTCCTGGTCGAGTTGTTCCGATATCATTTCGGATTAGGATGAGATCATTCTCTGCAAAACTTTTCGGCACTACCTTTTGATTATATCTGGAAGCCATTCGGCGCTTTAGAGCTTCTTCCCTGATCCGAGCTCTTTCCTGGAGTTCGGGTAACAAGTCGAGCTCTTCTCTCTGAAGTTGGGAGTTTGCTCCCTCATTGTAGTGAACTACTCTGGGCGACCCTTCCTCGATTTCTACTGGAATCATTGCCTCTATTCCGTATGCTAATCGGATGGGGGATTCCTTCGTGGTGGAATGCGGCGTTGTTCGATATGCCCATAAGACCTGTGGAAGCTCTTCTGCCCAGGCTCCCTTTGCATTTTGTAATCTCCGTTTTAATCCGGCCAGTATGACTTTGTTGGCAGTTTCGGCCTGTCCGTTAGCTTGTGGATGTTCAACGGAGGTGTACTGGTGCTTTATATTCAAGTCGGCTACTAGTTTTCTGAAGCCTGCGTCTGTGAATTGGGTGCCATTGTCTGTGGTTATTGAATATAGAACCCCGAACCTTGTGACAATATTTCTATATAAGAATTTCTGGCTTCTTTGAGCGGTGGCATTGGCTAGGGGCTCTGCCTCGATCCACTTTGTAAAGTAATCTACCCCTACTATGAGGAATTTAACTTGTCCTGATCCCTGTGGGAAAGGGCCGAGAAGATCGAGTCCCCATTTTGCGAACGGCCAAGGCGAGGTCACGCTGATGAGCTCTTCTGGTGGGGCGATGTGAAAGTTGGCATGTTTCTGACATGGTGGGCATGTCCTTACAAATTCTGTGGCTTCTTTCTGTAGAGTTGGCCAATAAAATCCCGTCCGGAGCACTTTTTTTGCGAGAGCTCGCGCTCCGAGATGATTGCCACAGATACCACCATGTATTTCCTCTAGTACTTCTCTTGTGTTGGAGGTTGGCACGCATTTTAGTAAAGGTGTTGAGATTCCTCTTTTGTATAGGATGTTGTTTATGATGGTGTAGTACTGTGCCTCCCTTTTTAGCCTTTTAGCGTCCTTTTCTTCTGTGGGGAGCGTTCCTGTTCTGAGGTAGTTGGCTATAGGGGTCATCCATCCTTGGTCCTGAATTGTTATAGTCAGGACTTTTTCCTCTTCCGAGATTGACGGGTTCTGCAACATTTCCTGGATGAGGCTTCTATTGTTGCCTCCTAGTTTGGTGCTGGCTAGCTTTGAGAGTGCGTCAGCTCGGGCATTTTGTTCGCGGGGTATGTGGCAAATCTTATATTCCCCTATTTGTCCGAGCTGTTCCTTGGTTTTATCCAAATACTTTTTCATGGTGGGATCTTTGGCTTGGTAGTTCCCTGTTATTTGTGATGTGATTACTTGTGAATCACTGTAAATGTTGAGTTTTTGAGCTCCGACTTCTTTAGCCAGCTTTAAACCAGCTAATAATGCTTCATATTCCGCCTGGTTGTTTGAGGCCGGGAACCCGAACTTGAGGGAGAGCTCAACTTGGGTTCCTTAGTTGCTTTCTATTATCACGCCCGCACCACTTCCAGTTTTATTTGAAGAACCGTCCACGTACAGATTCCATTCTGTGGGGGTTTCTAGGGCATCTGTGAATTCTGCGATAAAATCGGCCAGATACTGTGATTTGATGGCCGTCTGAGCTTCATATTGGAGGTCAAACTCTGACAACTCAACTGCCCATTGTAGAATTCTTCCTGCTAGATCTGTTTTCTGCAATATTCCATTTATGGGCTGGTTAGTTCGAACCTTAATGGTGTGAGCCTGGAAGTACGGGCGGAGTCGTCGAGATGTTAGGATAAGAGTATAGGACAATTTTTCTATTTTCTGGTAGTTCAGCTCGGATCCCTGTAGTGCCTTGCTAATGAAGTAGACGGGTTGTTGCCCATTTTCGTCTTCTCTGACTAGTGCTGAGGCTATTGTCTGACTCCCTACTGTGAGATATAATATGAGCGGTTCTCCTTCTCGTGGTCGAGATAAGATAGGTGGCCGTCCTAAGAACTCCTTGAAGTCTTTGAATGCTTGCTCACATTCTGTCGTCCATTCGAACTGTTTTCCCTTTCTTAAAGTAGCATAGAAGGGGAGAGATCTTATCGCAGCTCCTGCTAAGAATCGGGATAGGGCGGCCAATCTCCCGTTGAGTTGTTGTACTTCTTTGACACAGGTTGGGGTCTTCATGTTGAGTATGGCTTGACATTTGTCTGGATTTGCTTCAATTCCTCTTTGTGTGAGCATGAAGCCTAAGAATTTTCCTGCTTCTACTGCGAAGGTACATTTTGCGGGATTGAGTCGCATGTTGTGTTTCCTTATGGTGTCAAACACTTGAGCTAGGTCGGATAATAATGTATCTTCAGTTTGTGTTTTTATTAGCATGTCGTCCACATAGACCTCCATGATGTTTTCGATGTGATCTGAAAAAACTTTATTCATTAGTCTTTGATAAGTAGCTCCTCCGTTCTTGAGACCGAAGGGAGTCACGATGTAACAGTAGTTTGCCTTTGGTGTTAAAAACGAGGTCTTTTCTTGGTCTGGTGGATACATGGGGATTTGGTTGTATCCTGAATACGCGTCCATAAACGAGAGATATTTATATCCAGAGGAAGCATCTACCAGGGCGTCAATACTTGGGAGTGGGTATGGATCTTTTGGGCAAGCTTTGTTGAGATCGGTGTAATCGGTGCACATTCGCCACTTCCCATTCGATTTTTTCACCAAGACGACGTTGGCTAGCCATAGCGGGTATTTAACTTCTCTTATAAATCTGGCTTCCAGTAGTGCCTGTACTTGCTCTTCCACAGCTTGGGATCGCTCTGGCCCAAGCTTTCTTCGTCTCTGCTGTACCGGTCGAGATCCTGGGTAGACCGCCAACTTGTGGCACATTAGCTTAAGGTCTATGCTTGGCATGTCCGCGACTTTCCATGCAAAGAGGTCGACATTATCTCGCAAGAATTGTATTAGCAATTCTTTTAAATCTCCTTTGAGGATTGTGCCGATATTAGTTGTTTTTTCCAAGGTGTCCCCGATCTGAATTCTTTCTATCTCGCCCTCTGGTTGGGGGCGAAGATCTGCTCGTCGTTGAACTCCGCCCAACTCGATTGCGTGGAACTCTTCTCCTTTGCCTCTGAGGTTTAGGCTTTTGTTATAACAGCGACGTGCCATCTTTTGGTCAGCTTTTATCGTGGCTATCCCTTTTGGAGTTGGGAACTTCATACATAGGTGTGGGGTCGAGACTATTGCGCCGAGTTGGTTGAGTGTTGTCCGACCTATGAGAGCGTTGTAAGCTGAACTTACATCGACCACTATGTAGTCTATTTTGAGGGTCCTGGATTGGTCTCCTTTTCCGAAGGTTGTATGTAGTGATATATATCCTAGTGGTCGAACCGGGGTATCTCCTAACCCGAACAGGCTGTTTGGATATGCCTTAAGTTCTTTTTCTTCTAAGCCGAGTTTGTCAAAGGCTGTCTTGAATAAGATGTCGGCAGAACTCCCTTGGTCTATTAAGGTGCGGTGTAGGTTGGCGTTTGCCAATATGATGGTGATGACCATGGGATCGTCGTGTCCTGTGATGATGCCGGACGCGTCCTCCTTAGTGAATGTTATCGCTAGGATGATGAGTGCTTCCTCCTCTCCTTCGACATGATATACTTCTTTGAGATACCTTTTGCAGGAAGATTTGGAGATCCCTCCTGCTGTGAATCTGCCATGTATCATGTGGACATGTCTTTCTGGTGTCGGAGGTGATCGTTCTGTTCGCTCGGTATCTTCATCCCTTCGTCTTTTTCTTTGATCATCATCTCGGGTGGCCAGGAATCGATCTAATTTTCCTTCCCTTACCAATTTTTCTATGATATTTTTTAAGTCGAAGCATTCGTTGGTGGCGTGTCCTCTGACCCGATCAGAAGAGCTCAAGGACATCATTGATTTCTCAAGAAGGAAACGCCACCATCACTAAGGTGGATTCATTCCTTGTTCTTATTTCTTCTGCGCCTAAAGGAATAAAATCCTGGTCTAAGCGGCTAAACCAAGCTGTCCCTAACCATGTGCTTGTGGCGTGTAGGTGTCAAGTGAAAACTTGAGACTAAGCGGTTAAAGTCAAGATCCAAAGCAAAAGAAGAGTGTGCTTAAGAACCCTGAACACCTCTAATTGGGGACTTTAGCAAAGCTGAGTCACAATCTAAAAAGGTTCACCCAATTATGTGTCTGTGGCATTTATGTATCCGGTGGTAATACTGGAAAACAAAGTGCTTAGGGCCACGGCCAAGACTCATAAAGTAGCTGTGTTCAAGAATCATCATACTGAACTAGGAGAATCAATAACACTATCTGAACTCTGAGTTCCTATAGATGCCAATCGTTCTGAACCTCAATGGATAAAGTGAGATGCCAAAACTATTCAAGAGGCAAAAAGCTATAAGTCCCGCTCATTTAATTGGAGCTATGTTTCATTGATAGTTTGGAATTTAGAGTATATTCTCTTCTTTTTATCCTATTTGATTTTCAGTTGCTTGGGGACAAGCAACAATTTAAGTTTGGTGTTGTGATGAGCGGATAATTTATACGCTTTTTGACAGTTTTTAGTATGTTTTTAGTAGAATCTAGTTACTTTTAGGGATGTTTTCATTAGTTTTTATGTTAAATTCACATTTCTGGACTTTACTATGAGTTTGTGTGTTTTTCTGTGATTTCAGGTATTTTCTGGCTGAAATTGAGGGACTTGAGCAAAAATCAGATTCAGAGGTTGAAGAAGGACTGCTGATGCTGTTGGATTCTGACCTCCCTGCACTCAAAGTGGATTTTCTAGAGCTACAGAACTCGAAATGGCGCGCTTCCAATTGAGTTGGAACGTAGACATCCAGGGCTTTCCAGCAATATATAATAGTCCATACTTTGGCCAAGTTTAGACGACGCAAACTGGCATTCAATGCCAGTTCTCTGCCCAATTCTGGCGTCCAGCGCCAGAAAAGGATCCAGAACCAGAGTTGAACGCCCAAACTGACACAAAAGCTGGCGTTCAACTCCAAGGAGGACCTCTACACGTGCAACACTCAAACCTCAGCCCAAGCACACACCAAGTGGGCCCCGGAAGTGGATTTATGCATCAATTACTTACTTCTGTAAACCCTAGTAGCTAGTTTATTATAAATAGGATATTTCACTATTG
>NC_029787.2:79661336-79678973 GCF_000816755.2 Arachis ipaensis
GTCTAAACCTTGTCTGTGGTATTCCGAGTAGGATTCAATGATTGAATGACTGTGACGAGCTTCAAACTCGCGATTGTCGGGCGTGGTGACAGACGCAAAAGGATAGTAAATCCTATTCCAGCATGATCGAGAACCGACAGATGAATAGCCGTGCCGTGACAGGGTGCGTTGACCATTTTCACTGAGAGGATAAGATGAAACCATTGACAAGGGTGATGCCTCCAGACGATTAGTCGTGCCGTAACAGGGCATTTGGATCATTTTCCCGAGAGAAGACCGAAAGTAGCCATTGACAATGGTGATGTATCACATAAAGCCAGCCATGGAAAGGAGTAAGACTGATTGGATGAAGAGAGCAGGAAAGCAGAAGTTCAGAGGAACGAAAGCATCTCTATTCGCTTATCTGAAACTCTCACCAATAAATTACATAAGTATTTCTATCCCTATTTTATTAATTATTTTCGAAAACTCCATTACTATTTTATATCCACCTGACTGAGATTTACAAGGTGACCATAGCTTGCTTCATACCAACAATCTCCGTGGGATTCGACCCTTACTCACGTAAGGTATTACTTGGACGACCCAGTGCACTTGCTGGTTAGTTGTGCGAAGTTGTGAACCATGGTATTGGCATCATGTTTTTGGCGCCATTACCAGGGAAAGAAAGAGCGATGAATTTTACATAATCAAAGTGTAATCACAATTTCTGCGCACCAAGTTTTTGGCGCCGTTGCCGGGGATTGTTCGAGTTTGGACAACTGACGGTTCATCTTGTTGCTCAGATTAGGTAATTTTCTTTTTGTTTTCTTTTCAAAAAAATTTTCAAAAATCTTTCAAAAATTTCTCCTGTGTTTTCGAAAAAATTTTTAAAAATTAAAAATTTGTTTTCAAAAATATATTTTTCTTCAGAATTTTTAAGAATGAATTCTAGTATTTCATGAAGCATGTTGAAGCCTGGCTGGCTATAAAGCCATGTCTAAATTCATTTGGACTGAGGCTTCCAAGTTGTTATCAAGAGCAAGCTAGTTGGTGCTAATCCACCTACTGCTGATTCATGATCTACCTGCTACATGCTAAAGCTTGGCTGGCTATTAAGCCATGCCTGACCCTTTGATTGGAGCTTTAGATTAAGAACATAAGATTCCTGGAATTCATATTAAAAATTTTGGAATCCTTATTTTTCTTTTTCAAAGGTTAAGAAAGATTCAAACTTTAAGTTCTAGAATCATGTTTTGTGATTTCTTGTGAATCAAGTCATTAATTGTGATTTTAAAAATCAAATCTTTTTCAAAACTAATTTCAATCATATCTTTTTAAAATATCTTCTTATCATATCTTTTTCAAAAACTTGATTTCAAAATATCTTCTCTAACTTCTCAACTCCTTATCTTTTCAAAATTTGTTTCAACCAACTAACTAACTTTTTGTTTGTTTCTTATCTTTTTCAAAACTACCTAACTAACTCTCTCTCTCTCTCTCTCTCTAATTTTCGAAAATATCTCCCCCCTTTTTCAAAATTTCTTTTTAATTAACTAATTATTTCAATTTTTAAATCTTAATTTTCGAAAATTACTAACATTTTTCAAAAACTATTTTCAAAAATCACTAACTCTTTTTCAAAAATAATTTTCGAAAATTCTCCTTCTCTCTCATCTTATTCTATTTATTTATTCATCTACTAACATCTCTTCCTCACATCACTCACCAAATTCGAACCCCCTCTTCCATCTGTGTTCGAATTTCTTCTTCTTCTTTTCTTCTACTCACACTGGGACCTCTATACTGTGGTAAAAAGGACCCCTATTATTATTATTTTTCTGTTCTCTCTTTTTCATATGAGTAGGAGCAAGGACAAGAACATTCTTGTTGAAGCAGATCCAGAACCTGAAAGGACTCTAAAGAGGAAATTAAGAGAAGCTAAAATACAACAATCCAGAGATAACCTTTTAGAAATTTTCAAACAGGAAGAGGAGATGGCAGCCGAAAATAATAATAATGAAAAGAGGATGCTTGGTGACTTTACTGCACCTAATTCCAATTTACATGGAAGAAGCATCTCCATTCCTGCCATTGGAGCAAACAACTTTGAGCTGAAACCTCAATTAGTTTCTCTGATGCAGCAAAACTGCAAGTTTCATGGATTTCCATCTGAAGATCCTTTTCAGTTCTTAACTGAATTCTTGCAGATATGTGATACTGTTAAGACTAATGGAGTAGATCCTGAAGTCTACAGGCTCATGCTTTTCCCTTTTGCTGTAAGGCCACAACCAAACTCTAAGTTTGGTGTTGAACTCCCATATCCAAACTCTAAGTTTGGTGTTGGAGAGTCTCAACCATGCTCTGAACATCTGTGAGGCTCCATGAGAGCCCACTGTCAAGCTATTGACATTAAAGAAGCGCTTATTGGGAGGCAACCCAATGTTTATTTATCTAACTAAATTTTTGTTTTTCATGTTTTCTTAGGTTCATGATCATGTGGAGTCACAAAATAAATATAAAAATTGGAAACAGAATCAAAAACAGCAAAAGAAAAATCACACCCTAGAGGAAGCACCTGCCTGGCGTTCAACGCCAGAACAGAGCATGGTTCTGGCGCTGAACGCCCAAAATGGGCAGCATCCTGGCGCTGAACGCCCAGAACAAGCATGCTTCTGGCGTTCAACGCCAGAAATGGCAACAAATGGGCATTGAACGCCCAAAATGGGCACCAACCTGGCGCTGAACGCCCAGAGTTTTGTGCAAAGGCATTTTACATGCCTAATTGGTGAAGGGATGCAAATCCTTGACACCTCAGGATCTGTGGACACCACAGGATCATCTCAGGATCTGTGAATTCCACAGGATCCCCACCCACCTCACCCTCTCTCTCTCTCTCCATTCATGATCATCCCTTCTGTTCTCCATTCACCACTCACATCCATACACACATCCCTCCATCTCCTCCATATCTTCTTCTTCTTCTATTCTTTCTTCTTTTGCTCGAGGGCGAGCAACATTCTAAGTTTGGTGTGGTAAAAGCATAAGCTTTTTGTTTTTCTATTACCATTGATGGCACCTAAACCTCTAAAAGAGGGGAAGGGAAGACAAAGGCTTCCACCTCCGAGTCATGGGAGATGGAAAGATTCATTTCAAGGGTCTATAGCTCAGTGGTAGAACATGTGGCTACAAATCAAGAGATCCTTTAGATACCTCAGGGGATGCACTTCCCTCCATATAAATATTAGGAGCAAATCAACACCTCCCTAGGAGAATTGAGTTCCAATATGGGACAACTAAGGGTGGAACATCAAGAGCACTCCATCATCCTTCATGAAATAAGAGAAGATCAAAAAGCAATGAGGGAGGAGCAACAAAGACAAGGAAGAGACGTAGAAGAGCTCAAGGACATCATTGGTTCCTCAAGAAGGAAACGCCACCATCACTAAGGTGGATTCATTCCTTGTTCTTACTTCTTCTGCTTATCATTTTCTATGTTATGTGCTTATCTATGTTTGTGTCTTCATTACATGATCATTAGTAGTTAGTAACTTTGTCTTAAAGTTATGAATGTCCTATGAATCCATCACCTCTCTTAAAATAAAAACTGTTTTAATTCAAAAGAACAAGAAGTACATGAGTTTCGAATTTATCCTTGAACCTAGTTTAATTATATTGATGTGGTGACAATGCTTCTTGTTTTCTGAATGTATGCTTAAACAGTGCATATGTCTTTTGAATAACAAAGTCAGCCCAAAACGAAAAGTTATCAAAGTAGTCCCTGAGACTGAGCGGTTAAAGTCAAGATCCAAAGCAAAAGAAGAGTGTGCTTAAGAACCCTGGACACCTCTAATTGGGGACTTTAGCAAAGCTGAGTCACAATCTGAAAAGGTTCACCCAATTATGTGTCTATGGCATTTATGTATCCGGTGGTAATACTGGAAAACAAAGTGCTTAGGGCCACGGCCAAGACTCACAAAATAGCTGTGTTCAAGAATCATCATACTGAACTAGGAGAATCAATAACACTATCTGAACTCTGAGTTCCTATAGATGCCAATCATTCTGAACTTCAATGGATAAAGCGAGATGCCAAAACTATTCAAGAGGCAAAAAGCTATAAGTCCCGCTCATTTAATTGGAACTATGTTTCATTGATAGTTTGGAATTTATAGTATATTCTCTTCGTTTTATCCTATTTGATTTTCAGTTACTTGGGGACAAGCAACAATTTAAGTTTGGTGTTGTGATGAGCGGATAATTTATACGCTTTTTGGCATTGTTTTTAGTATGTTTTTAGTAGGATCTAGTTACTTTTAGGGATGTTTTCATTAGTTTTTATGTTGAATTCACATTTCTGGACTTTATTATGAGTTTGTGTGTTTTTCTATGATTTCAAGTATTTTCTGACTGAAATTGAGGGACTTGAGCAAAAATCAGATTCAGAGGTTGAAGAAGGACTGCTGATGCTGTTGGATTCTGACCGCCCTGGACTCAAAGTGGATTTTCTGGAGCTAAAGAACTCGAAATGGCGCGCTTCCAATTGCGTTGGAAAGTAGACATCTAGGGCTTTCCAGCAATATATAATAGTTCATACTTTGGCCAAGTTTAGATGACGCGAACTGGCGTTCAACGCCAGTTCTCTGCCCAATTCTGGCGTCCAGCGCCAGAAAAGGATCCAAAACCAGAGTTGAACGTCCAAACTGGCACAAAAGCTGGCGTTCAACTCCAAGGAGGACCTCTATACGTGCAACACTCAAAGCTCAGCCCAAGCACACACCAAGTGGGCCCCGGAAGTGGATTTATGCATCAATTACTTACTTCTGTAAACCCTAGTAGCTAGTTTATTATAAATAGGACATTTCACTATTCTATTTGGTATCTTTTGATCATCTTAGGATCTTTTGATCATTTTTAGATCTCTAGACCTCCATGGGAGGCTGGCCATTCGGCCATGCTTACCCTCTATTCACTTATGTATTTTCAACAGTAGAGTTTCTACACTCCATAGATTAAGGTGTGGAGCTCTGCTGTTCCTCAAAGATTAATGCAAAGTACTACTGTTTTCTATTCAACTCATCTTATTTCACTTCTAAGATATTCATTCGCACTTCAACCTGAATGTGATGAACGTGACAATCATCATCATTCCCTATGAACGCGTGCCTGACAACCACTTCCGTTCTACATTAGATTGAATGAGTATCTCTTAGATCTCTTAATCAGAATCTTCATGGTGTAAGCTAGAATGATGGCGGCATTCAAGAGAATCCGGAAAGTCTAAACCTTGTCTGTGGTATTCCGAGTAGGATTCAATGATTGAATGACTGTGACGAGCTTCAAACTCGCGATTGCCGGGCGTGGTGACAGACGCAAAAGGATAGTAAATCCTATTCCAGCATGATCGAGAACCGAAAGATGAATAGCCGTGTCGTGACAGGGTGCGTTGACCATTTTCACTGAGAGGATAAGATGAAACCATTGACAAGGGTGATGCCTCCAGACGATTCCAAGAAAAAGGACTACAAAAAATAACTTAAGGGAGACCGACATAACCAAGTCGGACTCCTACTACTAAAAAGTTATCAAAGTAGTCCCTGAAAGAGATCTGACAAAGATCCAAGAAAGAGGACTACAAAAAATAACTTAAGGGAGACCGACATAACCAAGTCGGACTCCTACTACTAAAAAGTTATCAAAGTACTCCCTGAAAGAGATCTGACAAAGATCCAAGAAAGAGGACTACAAAAAATAACTTAAGGGAGACCGACATAACCAAGTTGGACTCCTCCTACTAAAAAGTTATCAAAGTAGTCCCTGAAAGAGATCTGACAAAAGATCCAAGAAAGAGGACTACAAAAGATAACTTAAGAGAGACCGACATAACCAAATCGGACTCCTACTACCAAGAAGTTATCAAAGTAATCCGTGAAAGAGACCTGACAAAGGTCCAAGAAAAAGGATTACAAAAATAACTTAAAAAGAGATTGACCTGACGAAGTCAATCTCCTACAAAAAAGTTATAAAAGTAATCTCTGAAAGAGGGGATTACAATAATAACTTAGAAAGGGACCAACGCAAAGGAACCGGCCACAAATACGGAAAACTGAGAAACAAGTTAGACCCCACAAATCGGAACCTCAAAGGATTCAAGCTACAAACAACAAAGTAATCCAAGGAGGTCGAGCAGCAAGATTTTGAACATCAATAGAAAAACAAAAAAGATGTCAAGTCAAAAAACTACTTCTACTTTATAAAGTTATAAGGCCTGGAAGGCCACCAAAACCTACCACAAAAGAGATAACAAGTTACCTTTTATTTTTCAAAATAAAAAGTTGCTAGACAAGCAACTAGAAAGCGTCAGCAAATAAATAAAAAAGTTCTAAAAGAGCCCACAACCCCGGCCAACTACACAAATTTTCAAGAAGAGATCAGCAAGCATCAGGAACCTTCTTGGCAGCATCAGGACAAGGAGAAGGAGGGCGAGTCTGGATCGGCACAGCATCCACAGTTTCATCCTCCCGATTCAGGATCTGGCAATCCGAGTCGGGCACAGCAGGAGGAACCGAAGAGGTCGGCACTTTGGTAGAAGACACAGGGGGAGGAACAACATCATCATCATCACCCTCATCATCAGGGACAATCTTGCCATCCCTGACTATATTATCCAGGCTAAAAAGGGTGAGATCGGCCTCGGGAGCAATGACCCAAACTTGCTCCTTCAAGTTCTCGTAAGCAGCAGTCACGCTTCCAACGAGCTGACCTTGAAGCTCAGAATAATCTTCCCAGGCATGGTCGAGCTCCTCCCACAGGCGCAGCACCTCTCGATAAGAGGTAACATAACTATCCTTGTTCATCAAGACTGCATCCTCAGCCAACCTCAACGAAGCTGCCAATGACTGAGAACTTGCCTCCTCATTCTTCAAGTCCTTCTCCAGCTTGGCCACCTTCGTCTCAAGCTCCTCCTTTAACTCCTTCATCCGATCAAACTCTTGTTTCGCCTCCTCCATAAATGCTTTAGTGGCGTGGAGAGGGAGATTCTGAGCAGTCCGATATATGGCAGCCGACATATATGCCATCTTCACATGATTTTGGGCCATGAATTCCAAGTGATGAAGGATGGACACATCGTCCATGGAGAGAGCACCGTAGGGACCGATTTGTTGATCCACGAATTTAATAGCATTAAAATCAGGAGCATCGAGGTCGAAGGGCTCAGCAGTCTTTTGTTTTTTATTAGGAGGAGCAACAGAAGGAGCAGCAGAGGCGACGTGAGGATCTAACAAACGAACTCGGGGTGTAGGGATCACTTTCTTCACCCCGGCGGAACTCTGCACTGATGGCTTCTCGCGTGCCTGGGAGGATCCCTCCCCAGCTACCCTAGCAGCAACATTTCTGGCAGCAGTTGCCCTCTGTGCCCTCTTAAAAGCTTTGATAGCTTCATTATTTTTCATTGCCTCTACAAGCAAAACAGAAAATTCAGCTACAAGTCGGATAAGTCAGAAAAGACAAATACAAGCAATATAAACAAGAAACACAAGATACCCAGTTCAGTTTGAAGAAGAGAAGGATTGGTCAGAAATTTCTTTTTGTCAAGATGGGGAGGTTGACCCCAGCGTTCTTCCAAGATAGTCACAAAGGCTCGCTCGGCCTCATCCAACATCTCCCACGAATACCGGGAGACCCTCACATCTTTTTGCCATTCCAAGGGAAAAGCAGGTTCGTCATTCTCATCCAGAAAAAAGGGCCGAGCTCCTTCAACAGCTCGGACCTTGAAAAAGTAGTTCTTAAAATCATGGAACGACTCGTCAAACATGGAAAAAACCTTCTTTCCTTGGGTAGAACAAAAGGAGACCCAAGCCGACTTCTTTTTTACCACACCGGGCTTAGTCAAAACAAACAGATAGAAAAAGAGAGATTGGGAAGCAGGAATACCAAAACCATCGCACAGCAATTAGAAAATTTTTACGAAACCCCAGGAGTTGGGGTGAAGTTGAGAAGGGGCAACATTACAAGACCATAACAGGTCGGTTTCAAATTGAGTAAAAGGAAGGGTAATACCCAGCTGACCAAAGAAAAAATCGTAAGCATAAAAGAAGGGGCGATTGTCAACAACTCGAGTCGAGAAGCAGACTCTCTCGTCAGAAGAAGGAGGAACAAGCTCATAGTTCTTCTCGTCACCAGAATTACTACAGACACTATGAAACTGCCTAAGCTGAGCACAAAACTCAGAATCAACCAGCGAGACACACATGAGAACCATGGAGTCCACCCAATCGGCCATACCCGCAAGGACCTGGGAAGGCATCTCTACAACGTTATTTCGGGAAGACATGAGGTCAACTAAATCCTACAAAAAGAAAAGAAGAATGGATTACTTAAAAACATCTCGGACAGGGGGCAAAACATCTCGACGGGCGGATAAACAAAAAAGGGAAAACCCCAAGACTTAAGACAAAAAGTCTCGGGGCATCCCTTGGAGGCAGTAAACAAACAAGGTCTTCAAGTTATTTCTACAGCCTTCATCCCAGCACTTATCAAAATAAAATCCAGAAAGAAAACAAAGGAAGCAAAAACGCAAAAAGGTCCACCCTTCTACAGTTTATCAGGAAAAGCATTGCTCCTACAGTTTACCAGCAAAAAGCACTACTTCTACAATATATCAGAAATACCAAAAAGGCCAAACAGCAAAGGCGCAAATTTTTTTTAATCAAGCAAAAAATCATCAGCCAAGGCACAAACAGAAACGGCGGCAACATGCAAAAGAAAAAAGATTCAAGCAACAAGAAAAAGATTCGCACCAAAAATAACGAAGAAATTCCATAGCATGCAACAAATCAAGAATGATAAAAAAAGAAAGATCCAAACTTTCTCCAAAAAGAAGATCAAAAGGAAAACTCAATCGCAAAGTCAAAAACAACGAGAAAAATACGAAATGGGACTAACCTGGAGACGGAAGAAGCTTCGAGGAAGAGTGGAAGCGCAGAGATAAGGGCTGCCCAGAAAAACGCCAAGCGACGACGCAAACACAAGAAAGCAGAAAGCGAAAGATAGAGAGCAGAAACAGAAAACGAGAGAGTAAAGGGAGAAGTTACGAAGAAGAAATGAAGAAGAGAAACCGTTTTTGATCGCGAAATTCAAAATAAAAGCCAAGAGAGAATGAAGGGCAAATTAATGCCAATTAAATGCGGATATTAAAACCGCTTGCGTTCCCAAAAAAGCGCTAATACAAAAGCGCGCGCTTTTAGAGGAAAACGTTCTACATTCAAAAAAGACTCTACAAAAAAAAGGAATCGACAAATGCTTGAGTTCGACTTTAAGAAGGACTGAAGTCAAGGACTCAACCTCAAAAAGAAGATCGAGCTCAAGCAGGGGCACTGTTCATACCCTGGGTCGAGCTATCCGACCTAGGATGATTCGAGATAGAGCGACCAACCTCTTCAGGTCAGACTATCCGACCTCTTTTCAAAGAGCTCGGCCAAATCAACAGGAGAGCCCAGATTAAGGGCCCAAATAGAGAAGCACGACCCGAATCCTAAGGCGGCCTAAGTCTATAGAGATGAAGGCGGTTCCATTGAAGATACGCTGACCTCAACTCAAAGATAAAGATAAGATAAGATAACTAACTTATCTTATCCAAAAAGGTCACATCTCACCATTATAAATACACTGGAGCACCCAGGTATAACTCATACTCTGATTCTACATAACACCTGTTTAATACCCATGCTAACTTAAGCATCGGAGTCTCTTGCAGGTACCCCCCCCACCCTTCGGTGACGGAGGATCAGCAGCACGTTCAAGTCCAAACAAGTCGGACGCACCAGCTCCGGTCACCATTCACCAACCGGACACATCGGTTCCGACCAGCATAGAAGATCTCGTCCGAGATCGACCTACAGTTTCAGGTAACCCTTGGGAAGGCATCTCTACAACGTTATTTCGGGAAGACATGAGGACAACTAAATCCTACAAAAAGAAAAGAAGAATGGATTACTTAAAAACATCTCGGACAGGGGGCAAAACATCTCGACGGGCGGATAAACAAAAAAGGGAAAACCCCAAGACTTAAGACAAAATATCTTGGGGCATCCCTTGGAGGCAGTAAACAAACAAGGTCTTCAAGTTATTTCTACAGCCTACATCCCAGCACTTATCAAAATAAAATCCAGAAAGAAAACAAAGGAAGCAAAAACACAAAAAGGTCCACCCTTCTATAGTTTATCAGGAAAAGCATTGCTCCTATAGTTTACCAACAAAAAGCACTACTTCTACAATATATCAGAAATTCCAAAAAGGCCAAGCAGCAAAGGCGCAAATTTTTTTAATCAAGAAAAAAATCATCAGCCAAGGCACAAACAGAAACGGCGGCAACATGCAAAAGAAAAAAGATTCAAGCAACAAGAAAAAGATTCGCACCAAAAATAACGAAGAAATTCCATAGCATGCAACAAATCAAGAATGATAAAAAAGAAAGATCCAAACTTTCTCCAAAAAGAAGATCAAAAGGAAAACTCCATCGCAAAGTCAAAAACAACGAGGAAAATACGAAATGGGACTAACCTGGAGACGGAAGAAGCTTTGAGGAAGAGTGGAAGCGCAGAGATAAGGGCTGCCCAGAAAAACGCCAAGCGACGCCGCAAACACAAGAAAGCAGAAAGCGAAAAACAGAGAGCAGAAAAAGAAAACGAGAGAGTAAACAGAGAAGTTACGAAGAAGAAATGAAGAAGAGAAACCGTTTTTGATCGCGAAATTCAAAATAAAAGCCAAGAGAGAATGAAGGGCAAATTAATGCCAATTAAATGCGGATATTAAAACCGCTTGCGTTCCCAAAAAAGTGCTAATACAAAAGCGGGCGCTTTTAGAGGAAAACGTTCTACATTCAAAAAAGACTCTACAAAAAAAAAAAGGAATCGACAAATGCTTGAGTTCGACTTTAAGAAGGACTGAAGTCAAGGACTCGACCTCAAAAAGAAGATCGAGCTCAAGCAGGGGCACTGTTCATACCCTGGGTCGAGCTATCCGACCTAGGATGATTCGAGATAGAGCGACCAGCCTCTTCAGGTCAGACTATCCGACCTCTTTTCAAAGAGCTCGGCCAAATCAACAGGAGAGCCCAGATTAAGGGCCCAAATAGAGGAGCACGACCCGAATCCTAAGGCGGCCTAAGTCTATAGAGATGAAGGCGGTTTTGTTGAAGATACACTGACCTCAACTCAAAGATAAAGATAAGATAAGATAACTAACTTATCTTATCTAAAAAGGTCACATCTCACCATTATAAATACACTGGAGCACCCAGGTATAACTCATACTCTGATTCTACATAACACCTGTTTAATACCCATGCTAACTTAAGCATCGGAGTCTCTTGCAGGTACCCCCCACCCTTCGGTAACGGAGGATCAGCAGCACGTTCAAGTCCAAACAAGACGGACGCACCAGCTCCGGTCACCATTCACCAACCGGACACATCGATTCCGACCAGCATAGAAGATCTCCTCCGAGATCGACCTACAGTTTCAGGTAACCCTCGGAACAGTTACCAACACACTCTCTCTTCCCTCCATAACTTCTCCTCACACTCTTCGGTTTCTTCCCACTCACTTTACTGCTTCTCTTCCCTCAAAAGACTGAAACTAACCAAATGAGGAAGAAAACCATTGCTAAAAGGCCTCCTCGTAAAAAAGTTTACAAGCTTCCCACAAAGCCTTCCACTCGCTCCCAAGACCGGACATTTACCCCATCTTCTTCTCCTCCTACCTCTCCTCCTCGCTGTGACCCCATGGCTCAGACCAAAAACACTCCAAGATACCCTGCCTCTGCTAAGCCGACGCCACCACCAAAGACGACACCCTCCAAACCAAGCTCTTTGAAACCTGGCTCATCCAAGGGTAAGCGTCCTGCTGTTGAAGAACCTGTTCCTGAGACAGCAAAACCTAAGTCAATGTCTGTTCCTGTGTGCTCACAAAGCGGTAACCCTCATCGGCCTCTCAAATCTGTTAGAGAACCAGACATCGATCCTTTTGCTCACAAATCACACTTCATGACATCTCACTCAGACTATAACCCCCATCGTTTCAAATCTGCCATGAATCATGATTTTTATGAGGGAGTTATTCAGTTCGTACTCTATGTCCATCTTTTCTTGCTGATTTACCTGATTTGAAAAAGAAAGGTTTTTCTTTTGTTGAAAATTTGGAGTTTTTAGACTGGAATCACCTTTTCAAAATCAAAAAACCTGTATATCCTCAGTTAGTCAAAGAATTTTATGCAAACATGACTTACCATGAAGGAAGTGTGCATTTTTATGTTAAGGGCAGAGACATTATCTTGAATAATGAAACTATCAGTGATTCCTTGAAGTACACTGATGTTGGGCTGTATGCTTATACATCTGTGAAATGGGATGAAGGTGTTGGTATCTCTTACCATGATGCTTTGGCTCACATTTGTGAACATGTTTCCTTAATTGAAGGCATCACACCCACTCACAAAGTCCTAGGATATGAACGTGCTCAGTTGCACCGTATTGTCAACCACATCTTGATTCCTCAAAGTGGTTCATATCAAAGGGTTTCTTACACTGACACACTTGTTTTGTATACCCTAATCACTAAAACAGAAATCTCTTTTGCCTACTTGATGGCTAGATACATGTTTGATTCTGTTCAAAGTGTAAAAGATAAAGCACTACCTTATGGCATGTTTTTAACTTGCATATTTGAAAATTTTGGTGTTGACCTGTCAAATGAGGATTACGAAAACAGACATTCATACCTAAAAGGGGGTGGTTTAGTGAAACAGCAAAAAGGACCAACTCGATCTGAGAAAGTGGTTCTAGATGATGATGATGAAGAGTTCATTCCTGATGACTCTCTTCCTCCTACCACCGAGGGTACTTCCATTTCCACTGGGAAGAAATCAGCTCTGCTGAATGTGGTCAAGGATGTCGCTCAAGAGTTTGTTTTCTAATCAAATCACATGATTGCCATGAGCAAGGAACAAAGGAAGCTAGCTAGAAAGCATGAGAACTTCCTGAAGAAATCAAGGGATAGGGTGACTGTGCTCATGACCTTCATTGATAACCTTCAAAATGATGAAGACATTGCCACTGATGTTGAAGAGGAAGCTGCTTCAGAGGGGAATGGTTCTGATGCCTAGGATTTGTCTCATGAAGATTGCTGCTACTGCTTTCTTTTTGTCTCATGAATTCTGTTCCTTTTGCTACTATTGAACTGTTTTATCTTAGATGACTGTAATAACTCTAAATACTACTGTACTTCTCTTAGTTTGGTTACACCTTTGGACTGTGTTCTAACATTTTCTTGCAGGATTTATAGTGATATTTTTGTTGATCTTGGTTATTGTCTGCCCTTGATGACAAAAGGGGGAGTAATAGTTAGCTGATTTTAATTGACTTATACTGCAGCTGATTTTTTTTATTAGAACTGAACTTTGTTTTGCAAATTGCTTTTGTTTTATAATATGCTTTTGCTGCTGTCATGATAAAAAATACTGGGCTGAATCTGTGTTGCTGGTTATATAGAATCCCCTAGTCAAGTTACATCTTAAATAGCTCTTTTTAAGCTTAATGTAAACAGGAACAAAAAGGAAAGAGCATAAATTCAGAGGGAGCTACTGTTGAAAAGAAAAGGGGGAGCAACACATCAGCAAGCAACATCATTCAAAGGGAGTTTCTAAATCTTACTCAAACTCAGTCCCTTTTGAATATTTCTTAAATCATGTTTGTCATCAAGGGAGAGATTGTTGAGTTAAAAAATTAACTAAATTAATTAGTGATGACAAACATTATTTTTGGGCAAAATAAATAATTATTGTTGATTAATCATATGTACTTATTACTAATTGTTTATTGTTGCAGGCCAAAATTCCATAGCCCAAATGGAATAAAACGCAATCATCAAGGATGGTGGGCTGAAAGTAAAATTAAAAGCCCAAGGAAAAGCAAACTAGGAAGCCTAAAAAATCAAAACGGGTTGCTTAATGGAAATCCAATCCAAGCCTGTATCCATCCCACAAAGCTTCTCTTGTAAGATTGAAGTCTTCACTCTTTCAATGTGCAACGTTCCTCTCCTCTCCTTCTTCCCAACTCTCTACTATATCCGAAATAGGATACAAGGAAAAGAGGATTTCTGTTCTTCTCTGCTGTGTATCTACGGTCTTAAACAAGACTTGGGGACCAAGTTGATTTTCAAGGGCTCAGATCAAGTTGACCATTGGAAGATTTCTATGGTTGCTGTTTTATGGCTTTCGGTCAAGATGAAGAAGTCAGAAGTAAAGTTTCTACTCTAAGGTTTAATGAGAAAAAGTGATTTTGTGGGTTGGTGAAGCTCAAGGCTCAAGGTGTTGACCTTGGAAGAAGAACCCAGCAACATGCAAGGAGATAAAAGAGGTTTTCTGTTCATTCAGAAACTAAGGAGAGAAAACCAGAGTTTGAGAATAGTGTTCTGCAAAGAAGTTCCTCTACTTGGATAATGCTTTCTTTCAAAGAAGCATTCGGCCAATATTGAAGAACTGTATCGGAGGTTTGCGAATCTGGTTTTGCACATAGCAAAGAGGCTGTCGATGAAGTCAATCTCCTTCATGTTTTACTGATTGTAATGTACTTTTCTAAGTTTATCTTTCTGTAATTTCTTGAGAGAAAAGACATTGTGAGAAAGCTTAAGAAAAAGCCATGAGTGGAAAAAGGTTGAGAGATACACTTGAGAGAAAAGCCTAGAGTTATTTTCTAATTTCTTTAGGTATGTTTATGTCTTGTATCTTGTACCTGTAAGGTATCTCTTTCTTAGTTGGGTTAGCACTAAGAGTGATTAGTTAGGTATTAGCATAGCCAATGTCAAGTTAGGTTAGAACTTGAGAGTGAAAGGATTGGGTCAATTCTGTGAAATTGGTGTATATAATACTGTTAACTATAGTGAAATTCTTCCATAGTTGTGGAGGAGACTGGATGTAGGTTGCATAGCACAAGGCAACCGAACCAGGATACATGCTGGTGTTAGCTTTTCTCTTCTCTGCTGAGTTCTGTTTTCTGATATTCATGAGACAAAAATAAATTGTCTCATAAATTTCCGCTGCTAAGTTCAAATAGAACCTGAATTGAAAGTCAGTTTTAAAAGGGTAATAACAGCAACTTAAAAGGAAGGCATAGATTCAACCCCCCTTCTCTAAACCTACCACAATCTTCAAAATATTATATTGTGTGTGTAAAATTATATTTTTATTATTTTAAATACTATAAAAACTTAATAAGTGATTGTTTGTATATTTCTAGTTCTTATCAATATGTATAGATAGTTCTAATTTAAAATTTTAAATATATCTAAATCAATTTGAATTGATCAAGTGATCAGCTTAGTTGTCCGTTTAAGTAAGTATTGAGATTCAAATTCTGTCATGTATGTGTAGCAACTCGTTGCCGTCCAATTGCAGACTTTTAAATGAAACTCAAATTTACGACAGATTAGTCCTTAACTTGTTGGGTATTCTGGGAAGTCAAAAAGAAAATATCTATACCTAAATTTTATTTTATTTTTGTCCCATTCCTAAATTTTTCTAGGTTCGTCATTACTTTTACTATTAAAAATTTGTCAAGCACACTAAAAAATAAAAAATCCTTTTTTCATTAAAAAAAAGATTTTTTTATCTATTTAATTGAATGGAGCCCAAACAAATAATAATAAGCTTGTTTGCTTCTATTAGGATCCGAAGAATTTGCGATCCGTACGCTACTCTCTCTCTTCTTCCTCTAAGCATCCTATAATTCCTGACCCTAATGTTTTTTTATGGTTTTGCTGTATATTATTGGTGTTAATTTGGGATCTTTGTCTTAGTTGTTTGCTTCAAATCGATCAAAATGAAAACTTGGGGAACATTTTTGCTCCTTCTTTGCTTACAAGCCTTCACTTGTGTAGTGGTAGAAAAAATTATCTTTTTCCTTTTTTATCATTGACATTATATCCGTAACATGACATATGGAAATTGATCATGTTGTTTTATTGAAATTAGATCGGTCAATCTCAAACATGTCCTGTTGAAAATGCCAATAAATGTGACGATTCAGAGTGGGAGGGAGAATTCTTTCCTGCCATTAACAAAATTAAATATGAGGTAGACATATTACAGGTCGATTCCTGGTTTTTATTTAATTTCTTAATCATTTTTTTCTCTCAAAATAAAAGATTTTCTGTACAAAACTAGTTAATGTTAGGTAGACAAAAAAAAATAGCCAGAATTTGTCTTATTTAGCATTAATTAATTATCGCAACAATTAATGAATATTAAATAAGACAAATTATAGCTGTTTTTGGCTGATTTTCTTTAGTTACCAAACATTTTCGTTATCCTATCCTGTTTTATTTTAGAAGTGAAATATTGTTTATGCGATAAAAATAAATAATCATGAATCTTGTTTCTTTAAGTTTATTTTGGATGTCATAATTATTTAGCATATATATATTTATCAATGCATATATTAAGTTTTCAGGGTCCCTCTAGCAAGAACCCACTTTCATTTAAATGGTATAACGCAGAGGAAGAAATTCTTGGAAAAAAGATGAAGGTTGGTTTATTCCAAGACTTGTGCCATGTTAGTCTATATTTTTTTATGTTTTCATTAATATTCTATTCGCTTATAAGTGTGATTCGTTCTGTAACTGCAGGACTGGTTCAGATTTAGTGTTGCATTTTGGCATACATTTCGTGGAACAGGTGCAGACCCGTTTGGTGCACCTACCAAGCACTGGCCGTGGGAAGATGGTACCAATTCTGTTAAAATGGCTAAAAGAAGAAGTATGATAACCTATAAATAAATCTTTATAGTGTGATAGTTGTAATGATAGATTTCTATTTAGCACGAGATAATCTTCTATCGTTAATACAGTGCGAGCTAACTTTGAGTTTATAAACAAACTTGGAATTGATCTGTGGTGCTTCCACGATCGGGATATTGCCCCTGATGGAGAATCTCTGGAGGTGAGTTTTTTTATTTTATGGAAGCCGTATTTAATTAATAGATTAATATATGATAATAAATAATGAGAGGCAATGAAATATAAATGTCCTCATGACCTCATCCATTATATATATAAAATTTTGATGCACGCGGTTAATAGCCTACTATATATGTATTAAGCATTACATGTGCGTTGTAAGCCATATTAAACCTGTGATTATCACAGGAAGCTAATGCAAACTTGGATGAAGTGGTTGCCCTTGCCAAGGAGCTCCAGACTCAGGTAATTTTAGATGAATGGTGTCCTTATTAGTAATAGGCTATGTTTAAGTCATCATTCACTATTAGTAAGAATATCACCTGGACTCTCTCTTTTAATGCATACTATATAAAATGGGACTTTGTGAATAATAGTGTGATTTTTTTATTATATTTACTACTCTTATTAAACACTTGCATGCAAATAATAAAATAATTAAATAGCGCACCAAAAGATAAAATAATTAAATAGATAATTATTTGAATGAAAGTCAATTATCAAAATATAAAATTCAAAGTCAATATTCATGCACGATAACGCTTTACACATATAACATCTAAGTATCATATATAAATTTTAAAGAACAAAAGTATTGTTGGAAACATCAAACATGACAGCGCATATTTATCAAATAGAAGTATTT
>NC_029787.2:79679355-79680137 GCF_000816755.2 Arachis ipaensis
CACATAAGACCGAAAATAAGAATAAAATCTCATTTATAAATTTAATATCACCTTATATTATTTAGATAACATAAAACTATTATTTTAAAACTATTTCTTATGTTTGGTAGTTAATTAGAATGTGCAAAAGCATAAGGAGCCATTCTAGCAAGACATGAAATGTTCTAAAAAATAGAAGTTTATACTCTTACTGCATGTTACAATTTTGGCCTTTACATTCCCACTAATTCCCAGTTCCTCATCATTCTTTAGATTTCCTTTTATTTTCATACCTCTCCTTGCTCAAATTTCTCTTGCATCCTTTCACAGTTCCATATTCAGAGCTCTTTTCCCGCACCAGTTCATAATCAAACAAAATTGGCCTTAATCACTTCGTATAGCTTTTGCATCATTAATCAAGCTACTACTGTTGTATTCATCTTCAATTCCATATGATACTTGTTATGAATTGGGTTTTAATTATGGGTTTGAAGTAAACCAAAGTATAGGTTATATTATTATGTAGTTTTATTAAATTTGTAATTAAATTTCTATTAATTTAAAAGCTTTGAATTGAGTCTCAATAATATTTTAAATTTTGTAATTAGATCCTTGTCAAACTTAAAATGTTAGAGTTAACAAAAAATTCTGAAAATAAAAATATGTTCAAGTATAGAGATTTAACCCTTAAGTATAATATCTTTAATTTAAGGAGAAATATTCTATTAATTCAAATATTTTTTACATTACAAAAATTTAATTGCGAAATTTAAAATAGTATAAGAATTTAATTAAAAATTTTT
>NC_029787.2:79680163-79681841 GCF_000816755.2 Arachis ipaensis
TTACAATAAACAAGAGAGTTCACTTTTTTTAAAAAAACAAATAAGAAAGATAACAGGCTGCAATTAAACTGGGCTTGTTTTGTGTGTATATGTGTGTTTCTAAATTTTAGCCCCTAGCATAGTTATTAACGACCCATGACCCATTTCCATAAAATAAAATAAAAATCCAGGTTTAACACATCATAGCATTCCTATAATAGCCATTATTGACTTCCTTCTTGCTTCAAAGGGAAAAAAAATTTCTTGCTCCTCATTCTTCATTCCAAGTTTTTTATTAACTTCCAATTCTTTTAACTTGTTTTGTCTATTTGATTTTGATCTAGTTTATGATATTGTCCGTTCTATATCTACTTTTAAGACACAGAATTCAATAGTCCTAAAATATTAGTCGGTGGTACCAGAACGTTTGGACTATTAAATGGTTTCATAATAAAATATATTTTTTAAGTTATTTTAACTGTTAAATAGTCTTTATTTAATTTTAATTATTCTTTATTCTTTATATAATATTTAATTATAAAATTTATTTTTTATTTTATAAATTATTATTTTATCATTCATCTATCATGTTTATTAATAATAAAAAATAAAAATAATAACAAATTAGATCTTCCATTAATCATAATAAATATTTTGACAATTCTAATCAATCAGAATTTTATCCTTGATTCGTTACATCAGTAAACGCTTGTGAAATCGTGTTTCTTGGAAATTTAATCGATTCGACATACAACACAATCGATTGAATTTCTGGGTTTCCCAAAATTCAATCAATTGAAATTGCTACACAATTGATTGAATTTTGCAAGGTATGTGGGTTTTTTCTAATTCAATCGATTGTTCGTGTTACCTAATCTATTGAAGCCATCAAAGCAATATGGGTTTTCATAATTCAATCGATTGGTTGTGTTACCCAATTGATTTATGTCTTTAAAGCAATATGGATTTTCACAATTCAATTGATTGGTTGTGTCATCCAATTGATTGAATTGTGCAATGCGTTATATATTACGTCTTTCTAAATTTTTCTGCTCGTGTTTATAAATAATTATTTTATTATTCATCTATCTTATCTTTAAAATTCTATCTTCAATTTTTAAGTTTTTATTTTGATTTAGATATTCTAATCTTATCTTTTCTTTAATATTAAGATTACAAATTGGTGAATAATCTATCATTAATTACTCAATCCTACAATTGGAATCGTTTATCAATCTATTTGATTATCAATTTTTTCATTGTTTTTGTTCATCGTTTATCCATCTACTTAATATCCAATTTTTCTACATTGTTTATCCATCTCTTTAATATCCAATACTTGTCATTGATTATGCGATAATCACAGTTGCAGCAATCGACAAAGATCCAATCAATTTCTTCATTGTAGTGTTCAGAAAACAATCAATTGTTTTGATTAAAAAATTGAGGTTAGTGAATAAAATCTCTAATGTTGCAATTCTTCGTTTTAATTCTTTATTCATGAAATTGATTGTGTAATGAAAAAAATTATATTTTTTTATCTTTAGTAATTCACATACATTGAAGAATACTAGAAAGTAAATAAAATTTATTATTTTTTATTATTAATTAACTAGCAATATTTAAAAGCGTGGACTTAAAATATATTATTGAATTATTAAACTAAAAGAATCTATATATTTTATATTTTTTTGTTATT
>NC_029787.2:79681918-79708558 GCF_000816755.2 Arachis ipaensis
ATTATTAATTATTATACTAAAAGAATCTATATAGTTTATATTTTTTTGTCATTGTGAGTTCCACTATAATAAACGCTCAACATTTTGATTTAAGATAAGATTGAAGATAAAAACTTAAAAATTGAAGATAGAATTTTAAAGATAAGATAGACGAATAATAAAATAATTTATAAACATGAGCACGAAAATTTAGAATGACGTAATATATAACGCAGTACACAATTCAATCAAAAAAAATAGTCTAAACGTTTTGGGACCATCGAATCCGGTTCCTACTTTTAATATATTGCTACTCTAGTGTAGCTAAATTAGTTTACTTCAACATTTCAACACTAAAAAATATTAATTTGGTTAGGTTTAAAATGAAAAATATGAAATATTTGTGTACACCTCTACTGACTACTACGAAAAGCCTCCATTGTTATATGTGGAAGTCTTTCAAAATGTTCTTCACAGTGTAGCTCAAATCATAAAAAATACTCTTGATTAAAAATACGATTCAAAATGAAAAAGAAAAAGAATGATCATGCAAATCATATATACGTGAATACTGAATAGAGTTGATCCCAAAGAAGTAGACTTGCATAAACTAGAACATCGGAATACATGGGCTCAATCTACTCACTGCCACGACCCAATTTAGGACATAACTAGTGCATAGAAAAAGCCACCCCCTAGCAAGCCTAACAAACACAAGTCAATGACAAAAAAAAAAAAAAATCAAAAGATATAATACAAACATTTTTAAATAAGTTTTCAAGTTGTTAGTAATGTGAAAAACCAAATCAAAATACAATTAACAGTTATAAGAGTAAATAACCATTTTGACACTCAAAAAATTCTGATAATGACAAAATAAATCCTAATATTTTTTTTTGACAAAATAAATCCCCAATATATTCTCCGTTTAACAAAGCGACCTAAATATTAAGTTTATAGTTGATTTGTCCAATTAATCGTTAATTTTTTTTAGAAAGTCTAAGGGCAGCAATTTTTGTGTTTTGTGGCCAACAATTAACCATTAAAAGAAAAAATGAGTGATCTTCCACTATTAGATGTAATCTCATACCATTAAAAATATTATTAATAATTAATTGATGATTACAAAATATAAAAATTACTGTCCCTAACACTCATTTTTTTTTTAAATTACTAAAAACTACTCTCATTTTCTTTATGAAATTACAAATATATTTTCATACTCTCTCCTCTCTCCAACAATTTCATTAGTTCTCCTCCATTATCATCAACACCTCTATTTTTACCGCACTGCCATTTTCACCATCACTATACACCCACCTTTATGAACAATTACAACCCATAAATCAACCATCACCCCAATGTGACATTAACCCATAGAATCGCATCAGAGGGACCATCTTGCCTAGCAAATAACGGTTACGATTCTGTCACACGGTTCTACCCGAGATTATGGTACCTTGCAGCTCCAGATCGGAGAACATAAAGTAGAGGTAGTACATTCCATTGGTGTTGATGGTCACGCTTTGGGTCTCTATGGCAGTAATCTCATTGGTGCCTTGGAAGAAGGCATTGATGTACCTCAGGAATGTCGGGTTGTGAATCCCGATGATGGCCTCACCTAGGTTGTAGCAGATAGGCTTTGATTTGAGTGTGAGTTGAAGGAATCCTTCGAGTACTTACGGATGAACCCACTTACATTAGGTTGTGGATAATCAAAATCAGAATTGGAAGGAAGGAAAGATGGAAAGGAGCAAAGGAAGTTGATGATCAATTGATGGAATGATGGTAATGTGATTAAGGCACCGAAAAGGAAATGAAGATGGGGTAGCGGTGATCCAAATAGAATGGATTGAGATAGGAAAGAGGATGTGGTGGGGTGATGATAATAAAGGATAAATTAGTAACTATATAAAAAATGGAAAGTATAAGGAGTCAATGGAATTTTTATATACAATGGAGGTTTTGGTAGTATTAAAGATATAACTATTAGTGTTACCTTTTTCTATTAACTGAAGTTTTTGGGATGAGTGGTATCATGACATGGTATTAAAGCTTTAGATCCGAAACTTATTATCCCCATTGTACATATTGTACAAATAATCTTTTGTCTCCCTAGCGGGCTATAAAAAATTAACAATTATTGACGATAATGTCATTTTGTCCAATAAATTACAAATTTGGGATTCATTTTGTTAAAATAAAAATTTTTCGAGTGCCCAAATATCTATTTACTCGAGTTATAATGACTTAGAAACTCTTAAACACTATAACTATAATAAAAGGCACCAAAAGTCTTCTGAAATATGCAATAAATAATATATATGAATTTAACAAGAATAACAAAAATTATTCTCAATTGACTAATTAATTTTGCTCCCTTTATGCTCATATCACACTCCTCTTCTTAAAAGGTGACTCATCCTCGAATCACATGTTTCGTGAATTGAACCAAACACCTAGATTGAACTTACAAATTTGTTGCCTTTTGTTTGCTACAAGATCATGTTGCGAAGCTTCAACATAACATTTTTACTGATAAGATCCATTCTATCCTAATTCACGTAGTTTGTTGTTTGTAATTTTCTTAAAGAAAATGAATAAGCAAAAAATATTTAAGAACTCATAATGTAAGTTCTATGCAAGCGCATACACTTTATTAAATGAAATGTCATTTGTGGTGTGGTAGAATTCAATTGTGGTGAGTATGTTTGGAACTTTAGAAGCCACAATTTGAATCATTGTTTTCTTTTGGAGATTCCAATTTTTCATTGTCTTGTTTGCTTTGCATCACTTTACTCTCATGCTCTACAGAATCTCTACCAAATTTGTAGGACTAATTAGATCAATTTTTGTTGGTGCCACCACAACTTTTGGTTGAATCTTTGGGCAGTTTCCCAAGAAATGGAACCTAAATAAGAAGAAAATTTTATCTTTTTTTCTTAATTTGATATTTCTTCTCCTTAAGGTTCTTGTTTAGCTTTACAAATTCACTATTCTAAACATTTTCTAAGTGATCAAATATTACTTGTATCTGTTTAGAGAGTACTTTATTTTTTAAATGTCTATTATGTGATAATTTAGTGATTTTGAATACCAAGTGATATTAAGATCTTGTGGCATTGATACCAAATGATGAATATCATGGGACCAAATTCCTTGCAAATTATATGATGGAATTTTGATTGGATTTAGTGAAAATGGTTCATGGTCGATTGATTTTCTGAGGTGCTTCTTTTTGAGTTTTTAGTTGTAAAGAAAGATATTGACTATGCCATACTTAAAACCAGAAGAGAATGTGAGTGAGAAGTCTTAATTTTGATCCCCAGAACTTGCCTTGAAAAGATGAGAAACTTGTTCTCTAAACAAGAACAAAAGAAAAACTCTCACAATGGAAGAAACCTCAAGAAATATATATATTTTATGAGTTGTTGACTTGTTGTATGTGTTACATAAAACTTCTATTTATAAATTGGAAAAGTATAGGCAACCAACAAGATTTTTGAACAATGTGTAAATAATGTGAATTAATAGGGTTAAAAGAGTAAATTTAATTAGTAACATTAAATTAGGGTGTAGTGTATTTTCATTTGATTGGTGGTTGTTCATATGGTTCAAAATTTTCATTATTTTCCTAGCACTCCCCTTATAGGATCTACACAAATAATGACTTGTAACTTCTACACAATTCACTAAGTATTAAAGTCCCAGTAATAATTAAAATTACAAGCAAAGGGCAAATAGTGGTTATAATGACTTAAGAACTCTTAAATATTAAAAATAACACAAAAAGATAGTTAAAAATTTTCCGAAATATGCACTAAATAGCCTATACAAATTTCACAAGAATAACACAAATTGTTGTCGATTAACTAATTAATTTTGCATCCCTTGTATTCATATCATGCACCCTTGGACAGTAATAAGGGTTCACAAAATAGAATTTATCTCCAACAAAATTGGCCAATAGAATTATGGTAAGTACCTGTCTTTGTAAAATATAAAAAATAATAAGAATAAATTTTACAAAATACATATTGAAAATGAATTAAAATATATATATATTTATACATAAATATATGGTGACTAATTTTGTGACAATTTTTTAGTACACGCATACCATTTTTTATTTGTGTTTTACTCTATTTTTTCTCACTTTTAAGTTACACCATAGAGAATGAAGAGTTTTTCAGCATTAAATTGTACACCATTGATCATTAAAATTAAGATGATTAGAAGGATATCGAATACAAACTTTATTTTACCGACCTAGTGGACAAGGTCATCTAATTTTTTTTTGTCAAAAATTGGTCTAAATATGCTTACATTTTACAGTTTGACAGAAAAACCACAATCACGCAATGCCTTGCTATTTTAATTGACTATACAGGGAAAAAAGAAAGTTTTATGGGGAACAGCTCAATTGTTTATGCATCCTCGTTATATGCATGGTGCTGCTACTAGGTACGTATTTCATCAGATTTTCACATGTTTTTCTCATGTCAATTGGATGCATGTCTCACAAAATTAACTAATTTACAGCTCTGAGTTAGGCGTCTATGCATATGCTGCTACACAAGTGAAGAAGGCTATGGAAGTATATTTTCATAATATATATATATAAAGAAGGTTAATTATGCTTTGAATTATTGTCCATTTTTCATATTTCAAATATGTTTCAGGCTACGCATTATTTGGGGGGAGAAAATTTTGTTTTCTGGGGTGGCCGTGAGGGTTATCAATCCCTTTTGAACACAGATATGGAACGAGAGCTTAATCATTTGGTGCGTAATCATCTTATTTAATTTGGTAATCAAGAAATGCATTGTAAAATGAAGTATAAAGATAGTAGAGTAAAAAATACAATTAGGTTTGGAGTGAAAAGCTTTGTAGGAAAATTCTAAGCACATGTTTCCATCAAGAATGCCAATAATTTTTTCAAATAATATATTAGTGGTGTTTGCTTTTTTTAATCATTTTCATCCAATATATAGGCTAGGTTTTTTGAAGCTGCTGTTGCATATAAGAAGAAGATTGGATTCAATGGTAAGATACTAAAATTCCCAATAAGAAATATAATTTTTTGATAGTACTCTTATGTAATTCATTTTTATAATTTAATGTCAGGGACTCTGTTGATCGAACCCAAGCCGCAGGAGCCTACAAAACATCAGTGTGCTTCTTACCTATGTATTCAGTTAGTAATTTTTCACATATATTTCTCGTAATTCAAACTTCTATTTATCCAGGTATGATTGGGATGCTGCAACCACATCTAACTTCTTGCGAAAATATGGACTTATAGGTAACATTTCATTAGTTAATCCAAGATGGCCAAACCAAATAAATATGGACAAGTTCATATTATTATACTTGTTCTCCCTAATACCTTACATTCTACTTTTTTTTTTCTAATTTTTCATACATATTATCAATAATTATTGATGTTTGCTAGGAGAATTCAAACTCAACATTGAGTGCAATCATGCCACCTTATCCGGTCATAGGTGAATCTCTAATTTTATATTGTGATTACAACATTTGAGTTTATTTATCGTATTCTTACTTATATATTGTTATTTTTATAACTAAAATTGTGGTTATTGTATATGTTGAAGTTGTCACCATGAGCTTGAAACTGCAAGGATTAGTGGACTACTTGGTAATATTGATGCAAACACTGGTGATCCTCAAGTTGGTATGTATTAATTCTATTTTTATTTAAAAATATCGTACCACATATAGCACTCAAAGATAGATACATGCATTTTTGTTAAACTCCATGATATAAAGTTGAAATTTGAACGTATGCTTGTTTTTGTAGGATGGGATACAGATCAATTTCTTGTAGATATTCAAGAAGCAACAATGATTATGCTCAGTGTGGTCAGAAATGTATGCTAGTGCCTGTGCTTTATAGACTATATCATGAAGTACTTCTTTGTTACAGAATTGTAATATCATCTGACTATTTCATGTATTTATGCTTCATTTGCTAGGGTGGAATTGCACCAGGTGGATTCAACTTTGATGCCAAATTGTGAGTGTGTGTGTGTGTGTTAAATTGATTCATATTTGTCAAATTGACTTGCTACAAACTAATTTGATATAAATCTTTGATGATGTCGTACATATTTTAATTTTTTTTAATTTCTTCCCTATAATGTTAGGCGAAGAGAGAGCACGGATGTTGAAGACTTATTCATTGCTCACATCATCGGTATGGATACTATGGCCCGCGGCCTCAAGAACGTTGCTAAGTTAGTTGAGGTGATTTCTTTTTAACTTTCTGCTATATATGGCTCTCTTATAATAGACAAATTTAATAGAGTCCTTTAAAAGCTTCTTTTTAGTATCTCCAGAAAATCAAACTAAATACATTTAGATATGTTGTCTTGAAGGATGGTGCTCTAGCTGAGCTTGTTCGGAAGAGATACCAGAGTTTTGACACTGAAATTGGTGCTCAAATAGAGGTATGCAATATAATATTCTTTATTAATTTCTTAATATCCTCTCTATTCAATGCTTTTGATAGTAATCTTTAACTAAATCCTTATCAAAGGCTGGTAAAGCTGACTTTGACTTCTTGGAGAAGAAAGTTAAGGAATGGGGAGAACCCAAGGTTGCTTCAGCTAAACAGGTAAATCCAAATAAACTTATATTTCATATTTAAAAGTATTCTACACAAGTAAAAATGTTGTATGTGCACAATGAATAAATAAATGTAATGTAAGAAAATAATTTTTTTATCTATAGTCCTATCTTAATAACTTAAGATCAGAATTAACACTCATTTCTAAGTATAATTCCCAAGAAGCAAGCAAATTTTCACCATTTGTATCATGCAATGTTGTATTCATTTTTATTTTAAGAATGAGCTAATTAGATTCTCATGTTTAATATGTTTAATATGTTACTTAATAATTTATAAAATTTTATCAAAGTACATTGCGATTTTCAACCAATGATGATAACTCTATGTGCAACGATTCAAAAATATATTCTAATGTACATTTGTTCAATGTTGCAGGAGCTAGCTGAGATGATCCTCCAGTCTGCATTGTAAAAAAGTAGAAAGCATTATCGATGTGACTAAAATGGGCATGGATTCTGTTTCTGTTTGTTCTTCAATTAGAAATAGCTTAGCAATCAGCATAGTGGGTAGTTTTAGAGAAACAAAATGTTATGTTTAAGATGCATTCTTCAACCTTGGCAAGACCTATTAGTTTTCACTCAGGAATGATGCTATGTTAGTAACTTCATGTGAATCCTAGTCCTTAAAATAATTCAGTAAACTAGGTATCTATTTTATTTTATATCTATATCTATACCTCTATTATTATCATATGTCTTTATCTATCTATAATGAGGATTCTCCTTTATTAGTGTCCAAATTTTTTCTCCCTAAAAGTCATGTTTATATGCTTAAATCACTTTTATGTTTTTTTATTATTATACAAATTTAATTAAAAATTTGACTAATAGATTTGAAAATTCACGAAAATAAATATAAGTCAAAACTTCTAGAAAAATAGTAGCTAATTCTATACTAAATGTTTCTCAAAATATTATATTAATGGTTAAAATAATTTTAAATCTGTAAATTGATTAAGATTTATTTAGAAATTACAATAGATTTTCGTAGAAACGAACGCTTCTCCGTCATATTTTTATTAAGAAAATTGTTTTCATCCCTTTTGTATCTCCATCATGCATGGATCCCAACTTATCAATCTTTGTGGGAGAGACAAATATCTAATAATATAAAAAATAAAAGATAACACAATATAATCAAATATGGTCTAACTTAAAAGATAAAAATCTATAATTCAATCACTAAAAGATATGAAATTCAAAATACAAAAGAAAAATCCATCCATGCATTTCAATTCCAAACCATGTTAAACATGTAAACTTTTTCATGTATTGTCAATCAAGCTAGAGTTATATTATAATTTTACAGGTCATAGGAGCATATCTCTATTGGGTAAGGACCTCTCCTCTTGTCCATGTCTCTACTTATTCGGCGAGACAATTCTCCTCATGGAGACATAACAAATTTCCATTTTGGCAGTTTCTTTTGTACCATTCTTAAGTCTATTCTTGTAATACATTAAACTCACTAAAAGAATTGTTCATTTAAATAGACTTTTAAATATACGTCATCATATGAGTTATTGTAAAAGTGTTCATCAAGAAGACATTGTCTTGAAAGCTTCATAAATAATTTCATAACTCATTTGAGCATTCTGAACCATGAAGTAAGACGTTAAAAAATGAGATAGAATAAATACATTATTTATGGTATAGACACAGATTGTAACAATTACTTTTTTTTCACTGTCTTACAAATCTTGTCTACACAAAAAATGAGATACTTAAAAATGTTTTTCGGTTTTAGTGAGAATGAAATGCGTTCAAATATTTCATAATGTATCATATATTTCATAATGTATCATGGTGATGCCTAGGCATCTTTAGTTGTTTTTAGATTTTTTTTAATTAGTTTTCTTATATTTAAATCAATGTTCTTGTGTTTTTAGTAAAGTTGTGATGATTAATTATATGTTTGGAGTTATGTTAAAATGATTGTGTTTTTAGGGTATAATTAAGTAAATTAGGATGAAATTTAGAAGAAAACACAAGTGCATTTGAAAGGAAGTGGTACCCAGCGCATTATCCCCAAGCCTAGCCCCCAACTCAACCATTCCAGTGCCTTTGTGCCTAGGAGAAGGCAAACTGGGCACCAACTCCAGCGAGTGGTGCCCAGCGCCCCTTCAGCCAAGCTGGATGCCCAAACATCAAGCCCAGCTCCCAACCAAGGACGCCCAACGCTAAGTACCAATTCAACTCCTACGAAGCTCTAAATTCAATTCAAGATTCAAGATTTATATAATTAGTTAGCAACCATATTTTCTAAAAAGGTAAGATTTGGTTGTTAGGATTTAGATTAGATTAGATTTGAATTTGAATATGTAACACCCTATTATCCTAAGCCTTACCCCTAGCCGTAAAGTAAAGGATAACTAAGTGCCATAATAGTTCTAAGGCTAATACGATAATATATATATATATATATAGGAATAATGCTCAAAAACAGAGATATAAAAGTGTAACATTTACACAAAACCAACAGCGTAAAGGATACTGATCTTGCTTGCGAAATCAAGGTGTTAACCGAGTTATATCCTCAGAGGCTGGGTATCCAACTCTTGAGTCCGAGCTTTTCCTTTTTATGGTGATGTGAAAGTATGAGCAATGAAGAGGAGGGGAGTGTACCTGCAAAGGCACTCCGAAACTTAAGTCAGTATATTATTTTATTCGAAATCTACCGAAAAAGAACACTTTACCTTGCTTTATATATGGTCGGCCATCGGTCCGTTATGCTTTTGTCATTTAAAGTCGTTCATCAAGAGTGGAGATAACGTATTTCTACTTTCATACTGTTGCATTGTCGGTTATATTTGACTGTCTTATGACTCATGAAGAGATGAGCTTATAACGGACTATGTCGAGTTTATAGCTCATGAACGGTGAGTCCATAATGGGCAAATGCCGAGTTATAGCTCGTGAATGATAGGTTCACAACGGATTATGCCGAGTTATAGCTCATGAATGGTAAATTCATAACGGAGCATGCTGAGTTATAGCTCATTTGTTATGACCATATCACAGCCCCCAAGCTTAGCCTGGAGAGTTTTTAATGAAGCAGGTTGAGCTTATCGAGGAGTTATAACTCGGTGGGAGAGTTTACTGAGTGAGCTCCCAGTTCAACATAGTTCATTTAAAACTTCTCTATGCGTGACGTGGATAGTGGGGCGTTGTTTTGGTGAGGAGAGAGAGAGGGAGTAATAGGTCATTAAATTTTCTTATCTTTCCAAAGCAACTGCATCTTTTGATGTGATTGATGAAACAGTTACTTTTTCAATGTGGTTAAGTTAGTGGTTTGGAAGCTTAGTTGCTTATCCCTGACCCTTGGTGTTTCTCCTTTGAAAAGAGAATGAGTAAAAGAGGTATGCATGCTATTTCTTTTGTTTTGTAACTTATCATCTTCTTCTCCCTTCTTTGTTTTTTGCTTCTGGGTTGGGTAATGGGGTTTGAAAAAGAGAAGAAAGGGGGGATTGACTGGTCCTATGACTGGGTTAATGAGGATGTTAAGGGTCGTATATCTCTGTTTCGGGATGATGCGGCTGTGAGGGAAATTGATGCTGGCAGAATCGTTAGGCCTGGGTTTGAGGTTCAGGTCGAGTTGCTGCCATGTAGCAGTGAGGATAGGGTTTACCATAGGGGGCAGGGGTTTGAGTATTTTTATATGCATAGTTGTGTTTTGGAAGAACTGAGGGTGAGGCTGCCATTTACAGAGTTTGAATGTCAAGTTTTGAAGCAGTTAAACTGTGCTCCTGCCATTTACAGAGTTTGAATGTCAAGTTTTGAAGCAGTTAAACTGTGCTCCTTCACAATTGCACCCTAATGGTTGAGCGTTTTTGCATTGTTTCGAAATATTGATGGAATTTCTTGAGGAGGATCCTTCTGTGGATTTGTTTTTTTTCTTTATTCCAAGCCAAAGAAGTTTGGAAGGGGGATTGGGTTAATCTAAATAGTACACCTAGTTTTGGTATCTTTAAATTGTATAAGTCTTCCTTCAAGGACTTTAAAGAGATGTATGTTAAGGTGAGGAATGTTGAAAAAGAGTTTCCATTTTATATAGACGAGTTTTTGGCTGAGAGGTTTCCACTTGGGTGGTGCTCGGAACCTCAGAATATACTCGGGGCCGAGGTCATAACCCCGAGGAATGTGTGTATTATAGAGTTTTTGGTGGAACAAATTGATCGGAAAGATTTGATCTCGATGTTTGAACTGTTAAAGTGGGAGGAGAATAGGGCTGCTGTGGTAGATTATATGGGTGAGTTGTGTTTATGTGTGAATGAGTTATTTTGTGTACTTTTGAGCTTTACTCAGTTGCCATTTTGTTTGTTTGAATCTACATGTGGTAAATATCCTGGGGTGTCTGCTGCTTCACTGAGGTCACGTTTTAAGAGTAAGAATCTGGAGAAGGAGGTGTCATCTTCTAATCGTGAAAAAGGTGGTGGAGTTGGGGAGGTTAATCAACCTCGTCAGGGACGGAGGAAGGTGATTGCTAAGAAAAGAAAATCGAGTGTGGTTGATGTGTCCGAGGATACTAGCGACCGAGAACAAAAGGTTTCTGTGGAGGAGATTCAAACTTTTGTTGGGAATCAGAAAAAGCTGCATGAGATGACCGAGCATAGCGAGGGATTGACTGTGTGGGGGAAGGAGTATCCTTACATGGCTGTTGCCGATGAGCATTGTCAGTCTAAAGCTGACGTATCATTAGCTAATGAGGTTGGAGAGGTAGCTGTTGGTCAGTATATGCAGGTAAGGTCATTTTTTATTGTGTTATGCTTGTTTATGTTTGTTGGGAATTTTGATATATATATTTTTTTGTGTTTTTGTAGGTGGTTGGTTTGACGTTAGCTAGTTTAGGTCGTAGTCAGGAGTTGAAGCACAAGAAGGTGTTGGTGGAGAACAATGAGGTTTTGTTGTTGAAAGAGGAGTTGAGTAAGTCTAAGGGTTCTGTTTCTGATCTCCAGAACAAGTTGGCTGAAACTGAAAAGCAATTGAAGGAGACAAAAGAGAACTATGCCAATGATGTGGAAGATTTGAAGAAGAAGGAAGCGAACCTGGCGAGCATGGAAGCTCGGCTGATTGAGGTGACTGCTAAGCTTAAGGAAATGGAAAAGAAAAAGAGTGATGAAATCTTAGATTCGTTTGTTGAAGGTTTTGAGAGGGCGTCTTTACAAGCGAAGTTTATTTTGCCTGATGCTGATCTTTCTAAGCTAGATCCTGGGAAGATTGTTCGAGATGGCAAAATGGTTGAAGATGATGGCGTTGCCGAGGATGAGGCAGAGAATGTTTAATGTGTTTATTGTAATTTTGTTTTTTATGTGTAGTTTTGTTTATGCTTGGATGCTTTTTGAAAAACTGATGGGTGAATGCTATTTGGTAGTTGCTGAACAATTTGATAGCTATTTTGTAGCTTGTTAATAGAATTTGTTTGAGTTGTTGTTAATTTGTGGCCGATTTGGATTTTAAATGTTTCATAGGCCTTTGCGTGATTGAAGGGAATTTTCTGATAAGAATATTCCTGATTGCTGATTTATTATCGGATTGAAATTAGGGGAGGATATTTGTTATTTTGTTTGAAACGATAGATGAAACTGTATGTGTGATTGTTATTGCAAAAGCAAACATTGGAGTAATGTATTGAGAAAATTGTTATCAAGGGGAATGAAGTAAATCATATACTAATATTGGTAATTCTTTGGATACAAAGGTTCAGGTAGGCAAGCCTCGTTAAAACCTCTCCAAGCAAAACCCATTGGGGATAAAATCTTGGTAGTAGGAAAAAGAGTACTAGCCTGTCCCTGAGTTTTAACTATAGAATTTCTTTAAGGAGGCTACATTCCAAGTGTTGGGTAGGACTGTACCGGTTAGAGTTTCGAGTTTATATGCTCCATTGCCGAGGACTTATGTGACTCGATATGGGCCCTCCCAGTTTGCGGCGAGCTTGCCATGGGATGGTGGTCATCGGGCGAGTTCTGTCTTTCGAACGACCAAATCTCCCTTGTTGAATGTTCGACTTCTTACCGATTTATTGTAGTGCCGAGATATTGTTTGCTGTGCGGCGCATTGTCTCAGTGTTGCTATATCTCGGATTTCTTCAATGATATCTAATTCGGTGCACCGAGCTTCATTGTGGTCGACGAGCTGTGTCCTAATTGAGCTTTGGAAGATTTCTAGTGGTATCATTGCTTCAGAGCCATAGACAAGTCGAAATGATGTCTCTTTTGTTGATGATTGGGGTGTTGTGTTGTATCCCCATAGGACTTCAGGTATGAGGTTGGCCCATAGCCCTTTTGCGTCATCCAGCTTCTTCTTAAGTGCGTGCAAGATCACTTTGTTCGCTGCTTCTGCTAGTCCGTTCGTCTGAGGATGTTCAACAGAGGCGAAATGCTGTTTGATTTTGAGATTCTGTAAAAAAGATTGGAACTTTTGATCGGCAAACTGGCGACCATTGTCAGTTATGATATGATGAGGAATGCCAAAACGGCAAATAATGTTCTTCCAAACAAAGGATATCATTTGTTGCGATGTTATTTTAGCTAACGGTTGAGCTTCGATCCATTTTGAAAAGTAGTCAATGGCGACTATTAGAAATTTTACCTGGCCCGGCGCCGTAGGGAACGGGCCGAGAATGTCTAGTCCCCATTGGTGGAAAGGCCATGTGATGTCACTATGATGCATATCCTCAGCTGGAATGTGGATGGTAGGGGCGTGCTTCTGGCAATTGATACAGGCCCTGACCTTGTTTTCACTGTCTTGCTTCAGTGATGGCCAGAAGAAACCAGCGCAGAGGATTTTGGATGAAAGGCTCCGAGCTCCTGTGTGTGTTCCGCAGATCCCCTCATGTGCTTCTGACAGTGCTATTTCTGCTTCAGATCTGCTGAGACATTTGAGTAAAAGATGAGTATATCCTCGTCTGTATAAGGCTCCGTTAAGTAATGTAAAGAAGGTGGCTTGTCTTCAGAACCTTTTGACATTCTCGACGGTCTCTGGAATGTGTGATGTTTGTAGATAGTTTATGAAATCTGTTCGCCAATCACTTTCCTGAGTAACACTTAGCACATTTGTTAGGTCAATGCTAGGAGAGTTTATAGTAAATTGATGCAATGTAGATATCTCGGACTGAGTACTGCCGAGCTTAGATAAAATATCAGCTCTTTGGTTTTGTTCTCTTGGAATGTGTTGTATTTCAAATTCTTTAAATTGTGAAATCAAATTTTTTACTAATAATAAATATTTGGATAGAAGGGAGTCTCTTACTTGAAACTGGTCGTTTACCTGTTGAACAACCAACAAGGAGTCACAATATACCTTGATTGTGTATATTTGAAGTTCTAAACAAAGCTGAAGTCCTGCGACCAGGGCTTCATACTCGGATTGGTTGTTGTTGGCCTTAAAAGATAGGTGTAATGAGTGCTCGAGGACAGTACCATTTTCGGCTTCGAGTCGTATTCCAGCGCCACATCCTTCTTTGTTGGATGAGCCATCTATGTATAGAGTCCATTGTTTTGTGTGGTCCTCCTCCGAGGGTATCGTAAGTTCTGCAATAAAGTCGGCTAAAAACTGTGATTTTATTGCCCCTCTGGATTGATATCTGATGTCGAACTCGGACAGTTCGATTGACCACTTTATAAGTCTTCCTGCAATGTCCGGCTTATGTAGTACTTGTCGTAGTGGATGATCTGTCTTGACATTGATGACATGACTTTGAAAATAAAGTCGGAGTCTTCGTGCTGAGAAGACTAATGCTAAGGCCAGCTTCTCTATTCTCGGATAATTAAGCTTGGCATTGTGGAGTGTTTTGCTGACGAAGTAGACCGGTTGCTAAATTTTGCTTCTTTCTGTGACAAGAGCCGAGCTTATCGCCCAATTAGTAACTGAAAGGTATAGAAATAAATGTTCCCCTTGGAGGGGTTTTTGTAGAATCGGCGGTTGCGAGAGATTTGTTTTTAGTGTGTTAAAAGCTCTCTCGCAATCGTCGGTCCATTGAAATTTGTTTTTCTTTTTAATTGTTTGAAAAAAGGGATTAGACTTTAAAGATAAACAAGGTAAAAATCTTGATAAAGCAGCAAGCCTTCCTGTGAGGCGCTGGACTTCTTTGACGGTCTTAGGACTTGTCATTTCCAAAACTGCTCGGCATTTGTCGGGGTTTGCCTCGATGCCTCTGTTTGTTAACAAAAATCCCAAGAACTTACCACCTTGTACACAAAAAGCGCATTTTTCTGGGTTCAGGGGCATGTTGTAATGGCGTATCTGGGCGAATATTTCTGCTAGGTTGTCAAGATGATTGTTGCCGACTTTTGTTTTGGCGACCATATCATCTACATAAACCTCGATGTTTCTGCCAATTTGTTTGGCGAAAACTTTATCCATAAGGCGTTGGTAAGTCGCCCCTGCATTCTTTAATCCAAAAGGCATAACCTTATAACAGTAGTTTCCGAAGTCAGTAATAAAAGCTGTTTTACATTGATCGGAGGGGTGCATAAGTATTTGGTTGTACCCTGAATATGCATCCATGAAACTTAAGGTAGCATAACCGGAAGCGTTATCTACCAAAGAGTCTATAGATGGTAAAGGATACGAGTCTTTTGGACATGCTTTGTTTAAATCAGTAAAATCGACGCACATGCGCCACTTACCGTTTTATTTCCTTACCAAACCACGTTGGCGAGCCAGGTGGTAAATCTGATCTCTTCGATGAATTCGGCGCTTATTAGTTTTTGCGACTCTTCCAACGACGCCTTTCGCTTTTCTTCGCCGAGTTTTTGTTTCTTTTGTTGCACTGGCTTCGCAGACAAGTTTATAGCCAGGTGGTAAATCTGATCTAAAGATAGAAAACAAATAAAACATGGGTTGGTTAATGCCAAAAGTGAGGGTCTCAATTACATGGTAGCTACAACATGCAAGTGAGAAAACAATAGAAGTACATGGCAGATCAAGAGTGCAAAAATTTGCAACAATGGGAGGAGAGAGTGGGTAATGAAAGACAATGTAAGTTCGTGGCAATGCAAATGAAGTGCAAGTATTATAAAAGATTGGCATTGGCAGATAATTAATATCCTCCCACAGTGTAAAACAAGTTATTAAGCACCAAAGTAATTCAAGAAAAGATGTAACAGTTGAATAAGAACTTTTGAACACCAAAACTAATAAATTTAAAAAAAATAAAAATATGCAATGAATGAAAGTATGCAAATAAATTAAATAAAATAGAATGGGAGTGAGAGAAAATAAGAGAGGAAGAAGAAAGAAATAAGAAAAGATAAGAGAATAAGGATTCGGAGAAGAAAAGATAAGAAAATTGGCACTAATATGGATAGGTTGTGCGACGCTGGCAACGCGGTCGCGTGGGTGACGCGGTCACGTGGTGCGCAATAAGGTTAGGCGACGCGGACGCGTGGGGAACGCGATCGCGTGACTTGATTTGTGCTAGTGGCGCGAGTGCAGTCTCGCGGTCGCACAACTCTCTGTTCAAAACTTAGTATTGCAAAAATCCTAGGTGACGCGGTCGCGTGGTCAACGCGATCGCGCGGGTGGCCTTATTTCCAATATGACGAGGACGCGTGGGTGACGCGTTCGCGTGGCAGGGCTTGTGCTACTAGCACAGGTCCAGCCCAACTCCAGCTCAACTTTCGGCCATGCACCTTTTGACGTCGAAATCCTGGTCACGCGGCCGCGTGGGTGACGCGGTCGCGTGGGAGGCCATTATTCCCATATGACGCGGTCGCGTGGGGTGATTTGTGCCATTGGCACGCCTCCAGCGCTACTCCTACGAAACTCTCTATTCTTATTAATATTGTCTCCCATATCCTTGCGACGCGGACGCGTCGCTGATGCGGTCGCGTCACGTGCTCGCTTTTTTTTTTTTGTAATCTGAAAAATGCAGAATGCAGTGTTAATATGAATGTGATGCAAAACTCCAGGTTCAATAAAATAAAATAAAATAAAATAAAACTAGATAACAAATAAAACTAAATAAAAATGAAAAAAGAACAATCATACCATGGTGGGTTGTCTCCCACCTAGCACTTTTAGTTATAGTCCTTAAGTTGGACATTTGATGAGGTTCCTACTATGGTGGCTTGTGCTTGTACTGATCCAGGAATCCCCACCAATGTTTGTGATTCCAGTGTCCTCCGGGGTCCCAAACTAAGCATGTAAAGTCCTTAAGAAGCTTCAAACAGATTCTTAGGCTCCCGGGGTGACAAATATCAGAACAGATTCCAGGATCCCAAACTTTACTTTTACACCCATTTTTGTCGGGATCTGTATTTTTCCAGCCGGGTGATAAGTAATTTGAATTCTCGCTGCAGCTACCAAACAGCTTCCTAGACCCATTCAATTGAGCTTTATACCAACCTTTGCGTTTGAACTTAAAGCTTCCAACCATAATGAACCTTGCAGGACAATTCTTACCACTGGCCATCTTCCTCTTACTCTTAATGCCACAAAGAGCTCTAAGTTGACCATCCGTCTCCAGTAGCCCATATTCAAGTGGGATTAGAAAGCTATAGGATATGAATTTTATCCACTTGAGTGTTGTGAAGGATGATGGCAACTTAGGGGGAGGTGTTTTTAATGAAATTGCAAGCTCCACTCCCTTGTGCTCTTCTCTGATAATTACCACCTCTTTGCAGGCTTCTTCAATTTCAACCTCTTCCTCTTGGTAGCTTCCTTCCAATTTAATCTCCTCTTCATTGCTTTCCAAGGGCATGGGAGATTGTGCTTCTTCTTCTTGAATCTCCATCTTTTGGTCAACCTCTTCCAAGTCTTCAACTATGATATGCTTTGGAGGTTGTACACCCTCCTCAGTATCAATTTCAAACGTCTTGGAAGGGGGTTTTATGACTGGACTTTCCCATGGAGTTTCTTCATCTCCTAAGTCTTCAACCACTTCTTCTTCTTCTTGAACAATGACAGCTTCTTCTACTTGTTCTAGTACGAATTCATTCTCTATCTTGTCCACTGGGGCCTCTAGTATCTCCTTCATGCTATGTTCTTCACTAGACTGTCCACATGGGGCTGTGGCTGATCCTTGTGTATTTAAGCGTCTAGAAGCCCATTGAATCATTGCTTGCTCCAGTTGTTGAATGGTTGTTTGAAATTTAATTACTGTTTCTCTTAGGCGATCCTCCGCTTCTCGGGTTGCCGGACTTGGACATGATACAAAGGAAAGTGGTGGTGATTGGGAGTGATTGGATTGGAATTGGGGTGGTTCTATATATGGTTCATATGGCTCATAAGGTGGTTGGTATGGTGGTTGAGGGTTAGGGTTATATGGAGGTGAATGGTGGTAGTTGGCTTGTGAGTGTGGTAGTTCAAAGTTATGTTGAGGAAAGAGTTCATAGGCATATGGTGGTGGTTGTTGATAGTCCATTGGAGGTGGTTGTTGCCATGAGGGTTGATCAAATCCTTGTGGCTCCTCCCATCTTTGATTGTTCCAACATTGATGCCTGTTCTCATTGTAATTTCTTCTTCCTGCAACATTATTGTAACCAGACTCATAGCCAAAGGGGTGAGAGTTCATAGTAGCAAAATAAAAATAAAAATAAATTTAAATTAAAAGGTTATTTAAATTTTGAATTTGAAAATTAAATTTTGAAATTTGAAATTTTGAAATTTTTGAATTTTGAATTTTTGAAATTTGAAATTTTGAAAATTTTTAAATTTGAATTTTAAAAATTTTTAAATTTGAATTTTGAAATTTGATTTTTGAAACAAGATAAGATAAAATAAAAATTTTAAAATAAAAACCAATAACCTCTTAACTTAAGAAAAAGCAAAAATAAAAACAAATAAACAAGCAAAAATAAAATATTTACAATAACCAATAATAAGGCACACGTTTGCAATTCCCCGGCAATGGCGCCATTTTGACGTTGGGATTTTTGCCAGTAAAGAATGTCATAAAAACAGTCGCGTTGTAGATATAGTCTCTAAACCGACAAAAATCCCTTCGTACAAACGTTTTGGTTGTCACAAGTAACAAACCCCTTTTTAAATTGATAACCGAGTATTAAACCTCGGGTCGTCTTCTCAAGGAATTGCAGGGAAGTATGTTCTTATTATTCGTTATGAAGGTTGTAAATTGGGGGTTTTGGAAGTTTGGGCAATGCGCACAGGTATATTTTCGAGCAATAAAAATAAATAAATAACTGTAAAATAAACTCTTGGCAAGGTATGAGAACCGGAAATCCTGTCCTTGTTATCCTTATCAGATGTGATGAGAATTGGATTTTAATCCCACTTAGTTAAGTCAAGTGGACTAATTAGCTTGATCCTCAAGTCCTAGTCAACTCCTGTGGAGAGACTAGTGTTAGAGCAATCCTAGCTAAAGCAAAATCTGCCAATTTCAACCACTCCTGAGTTTGACAACTCAAGTGTTACCAATTACCTAACCAAAGCCAAAAGAAGAAAATATCTAAATTAAATTAAAAGCAAAGCAATCTTAAATCTGAAATACCTCAAATAATATTAATTAAGAAAATCATACCATGAATGTAGCATAAGCCAAATAGGCAACATAACTAATATAAGCATTAAAGTATCTGAACGTAAGAGATAAATATAAAGTAAAAGAACGTTGAACCTGGGATTGAGAGTCACTCCTAAAACTAAGAGAAATCTTAAATCCTAATCCTAAGAGAGAGGAGAGAACCTCTCTCTCTAAAAACTACATCTACTCCTAAAATTGTGAATTATGAGAGCCTCCTTATGAATGAATGTATTCTCCCACTTTATAGCCTCTAATTTGTGTTTTCTGGGCCGCAAACTGGGTCAAAAACAGTCCAGAATTCGCTGGTTTCGAATTTTGCCACGCTGGATTTTCGTCACTGCGACGCGGCCGCATGGATCACGCGGTCGCGTCGCCTAGCGTCAGTGAAACTATAGCATATTATATATCAAATCGAAGCCCCGGATGTTAGCTTTCCAACGCAACTGGAACCGCATCGTTTGGACCTTCGTAGCTAAAGTTATAGCCGTTTGAGTACAGAGAGGTCAGGCTGGACAGCTTAGCAATTTCTCCAACTTCTTGCATTCCTTCCACTTTTGCTTGCTTTCTTCCCATCCTCCAAGCCATTCCTGCCTTATAATATCTGAAAACACTTAACACACATATCAATGCATCTAATGGTAATAAGAGAGGATTAATAATAAGCAAATATAAGATCAAAGAAGCATGTTTTCAATCAAAACACATAATTAGGAAGGAAATATAAAACCATGCAAATAGTATGAATAAGTGGGTAAAGAGTTAATAAAAACCACTCAATTGAGTACAAGATAAACCATAAAATAGTGGTTTATCAACCTCCCCACACTTAAACACTAGCATGTCCTCATGCTAAGCTCAAGAGAAGCAATAAAGATGAAGAGGAATGGTAGAAAGCATGAAATGCAACCTATCTATATGAATGCAACTACATGCAAAATGTTTCTACCTACTTGGTTAAAAATGAATAAGTTCTCCAAGACAAACATAAATCAAATTCCACTAATTCAAATTATACAATAAAAAGCAAGTAAACTTGTAAGAAGATAGCTCATGAAAGCAGGGAACATAGAATTAAGCACTGAACCCTTACTGGTAGTGTATATCACTCTAACTCTCAAGTGTCTAGGGTCAATCACTCTATTCTTCCCTAGTCATGCTCTCTAAACCTTGTTCTTCATCTAACCAATCAACAAATATTTAATGTACCAATGCAAACATCATGAGGTCTTTTCAAGGTTGTAATGGGGCTGAGGTAAAGGTAAGGATATATGTATGGCCAAGTGAGCTATAATATGAATCTTTAATTAACCTAAGCTCTCACCTAATATACATATACTCTATATACTTTTAAATTCATGCCTAGCTACCCATAATTCTCACTTTTGTATAATTCCCATACTCATGTACCAAATTTTTCTTTAATTTTTATCACATGTGCATTGATCTTTTATTAAACTTAATATTGGGGTAATTTTGTCCCCTTATTTACTTATTTATTGAGTATTTTTGGATTTTTCTCTCTTTTTTCTCTTTTTTTTCTTTTTTTTTTGAGAAACAAACATAACTTATCAATGCACATGGATTTTCTATTATTTTTCTATTTTAGTTTTTCATGAGTAGGTTCCCAAATTCCTGATATTCAAATAAATTAGAAACATTATACTTTTCCTTTATTAACCCATGTTCCCACAGTTTCCCCATACTTAATTAACACACTATCTTAAGCTAACCAAAGATTCAATTGGGATATTTAATTATTTTTCTGCTTTAAGGCTAGTGATGTGGTAAAATACAGAACAAGAGGGGGTTAAAAGGCTCAAAGTGGCTGACAAGGCTGATTTAAAGGGTAGGCTTATTTGGGATAAGTGAGCTAAAATCAAATAATGGCCTCAATCATATGCAAGCATGTAAATATACTAAATAATGGACATATAGAATGGAACAAAGCAAAGATTGCAATTATAGAGAAGAAAACACACAGGAATAAAAATTTATGGTTAAATAATGTAACCATATAAATAAGCTCAAAATCTCACAGGTTGTGTGTTTTTTAGCTCAAAAACCATGTTCCAAATACAACTTCAAACAAGTTTTAACATAAAATTTTTTCAATTTAAATTAGTGAAAATTTTCAAAGATAGGGTCTTAAAAGAATTTTATTACTTTAACCAAGTAGTAACTAAATGCATAAAATCAAACAAATATGCAAATGCAACAATGAACTAACAAATAAAATAAAATATTGGTATTGAAACAGAAAGGTACTAACCCATGGAGATCGGTATCGACCTCCCCACACTTAAAGATTGTATGAACAGTTGAATAAGAACTTTTGAACACCAAAATTAATAAATTTAAAAAAAATAAAAATATGCAATGAATGAAAGTATGCAAATAAATTAAATAAAATAGAATGGGAGTGAGAGAAAATAAGAGAGGAAGAAGAAAGAAATAAGAAAAGATAAGAAAATTGGCACTAATCTGGATAGGTTGTGCGACGCGGTCGTGTGGTGCGCAACAAGGTTAGGCGACACGAACGTGTGGGGCACGCGATCGCGTGACTTGATTTGTGCTAGTGGCACGAGTGCAGTCTCGCGGTCGCACAACTCTCTGTTCAAAACTTAGTATTGCCAAAATCCTGGGTGACGCGGTCGCGTGGTCGACGCGATCGCGCGGGTGGCCTTATTTCCAATATGACGCGGATGCGTGGGTGACGCGTTCGCGTGGCAGGGATTGTGCTACTAGTACGAATTCAACCACTTCTTCAACCAAAGTCTTCAACCACTTCTTCTTCTTCTTCAACAATGACATCTTCTTCTACTTGTTCTAGTACGAATTCATTCTCTGTCTTGTCCACTGGGGCCTCTGGTATCTCCTTCATGCTATGTTCTTCACTAGACTGTCCACATGGGACTGTGGCTGATCCTTGTGTATTTAAGCATCTAGAAGCCCTTTGAATCATTGCTTGCTCCAGTTGTTGAATGGTTGTTTGAAATTTAATTACTGTTTCCCTTAGGCGATCCTCCGCTTCTCGGGTTGCCTAACTTGGACATGATACAAAGGAAAGTGGTGGTGATTGGGAGTGATTGGATTGGAATTGGGGTGGTTCTATATATGGTTCATATGGCTCATAAGGTGGTTGAGGGTTAGGGTTATATGGAGGTGAATGGTGGTAGTTGGCTTGTGAGTGTGGTAGTTCAAAGTTATGTTGAGGAAAGGGTTCATAGGCATATGGTGGTGGTTGTTGATAGTCCATTGGAGGTGGTTGTTGCCATGAGGGTTGATCAAATCCTTGTGGCTCCTCCCATCTTTGATTGTTCCAACATTGATGCCTGTTCTCATTGTAATTTCTTCTTCCTGCAACATTATTGTAACCAGGCTCATAGCCAAAGGGGTGAGAGTTCATAGTAGCAAAATAAAAATTAAAAATAAAAATAAATTTAAATTTAAATTAAAAGGTTATTTAAATTTTGAATTTGAAAATTAAATTTTGAAATTTGAAATTTTGAAATTTTTGAATTTTGAATTTTTGAAATTTGAAATTTTGAAAATTTTTAAATTTGAATTTCGAAATTTGATTTTTTAAACAAGATAAGATAAAATAAAAATTTTAAAATAAAAACCAATAACCTCTTAACTTAAGAAAAAGCAAAAATAAAAACAAAAATAAAAACAAATAAACAAGCATAAATAAAATATTTACAATGACTAATAATAAGGCATACATTTGCAATTCCCCGGCAACGGCACCATTTTGACGTTGGGATTTTTGCCAGTAAAGAATGTCATAAAAACAGTCGCGTTGTAGATATAGTCTCTAAACCGACAAAAATCCCTTCGTACAAACGTTTTGGTTGTCACAAGTAACAAACCCCTTTTTAAATTGATAACCGAGTATTAAACCTCGGGTCATCTTCTCAAGGAATTGCAGGGAAGTATGTTCTTATTATTGGTTATGAAGGTTGTAAATTGGGGGTTTCGGAAGTTTGGGCAATGCGCACAGGTATATTTTCGAGCAATAAAAATAAATAAATAACTGTAAAATAAACTCTTGGCAAGGTATGAGAACCGGAAATCCTGTCCTTGTTATCCTTATCAGATGTGATGAGAATTGGATTTTAATCCCACTTAGTTAAGTCAAGTGGACTAATTAGCTTGATCCTCAAGTCCTAGTCAACTCCTGTGGAGAGACTAGTGTTAGAGCAATCCTAGCTAAAATCCTAAATCATAATCCTAAGAGAGAGGAGAGAACCTCTCTCTCTAAAAACTACATCTACTCCTAAAATTGTGAATTATGAGAGCTTCCTTATGAATGAATGTATTCCCCCACTTTATAGCCTCTAATCTGTGTTTTCTGGGCCACAAACTGGGTCAAAAACAGTCCAGAATTCGCTGGTTTCGAATTTTGCCATGCTGGATTTCCGTCACTGGGACGCGGCCGCATGGATCACGCGGTCGCGTTGCCTAGCGTCAGGGGAACTATAGCATATTATATATCAAATCGAAGCCCCGGACGTTAGATTTCCAACGCAACTGGAACCGCGTCATTTGGACCTCTGTAGCTAAAGTTATAGCTGTTTGAGTGCAGAGAGGTCAGACTGGACAGCTTAGCAATTTCTCCAACTTCTTGCATTACTTCCACTTTTGCATGCTTTCTTCCCATCCTCCAAGCCATTCCTGCCTTATAATATCTGAAAACACTTAACACACATATCAAGGCATCTAATGGTAATAAGAGAGGATTAATAATAAGCAAATATAAGATCAAAGAAGCATGTTTTCAATCAAAACACATAATTAGGAAGGAAATATAAAACCATACAAATAGTATGAATAAGTGGGTAAAGAGTTAATAAAAACCACTCAATTGAGTACAAGATAAACCATAAAATAGTGGTTTATCAGAGCCTCCACTCGCGTATCCTCCTGAAATATAGTTAATGATTCCTCGTGGTTTTTCATAATTGTTCGCCGACACCTTCTCTTTTCCTCGGTATTGTTGTTCAGATGAGTCTTTGGTTCTGGAAGATATGGGACGTTTTTGGATTTTACCTCTGATGTACTTATCGAGATGGCCTTGCCGAGCTAAGCGTTCCAAGAGGTCCTTTGCTATTACACAGTTATTAGTGGTGTGGCCGTGCTTTTGGTGGAAGGCACAATATTTTGATTTATCTGCGTTCTTAGTATCTTGATATGTTCCGGCCTTTCTTGGTGGTTTGATGAGTTTTGAATGTAGAATCTCTTTGATGATGTCCTCTCTCTTTGATGATGTCCTCTCTCTTTGATGATGTCCTCTTTGACGAGGGGTTATTTTAAAACTTTTCTTACTAGTTGGAGTTTTATCGTCGTCTCTGTAGGTTGTTCTATCAGACTTCCGAGCTTGTCTGAGCTCCTCGATATCGATTTGTCCTTTTTCTTTTTCCCAGAATTCGGCCAGGGTTTCTGGCTTTGCTATCGCAATGGTTTCTTGGAACTTTCCAGGTCGGAGGCCACTTTTGAGTGCGTGCAAATGGACTTCTGGGTGGAGATCAGGTATGCTGATGGCTATTTTGGTGAAACGAGTCATATAGTCTTTCAGGCTTTCGTTCTGCCCCTACTTAATAGTGTTCAGATAGTTAGAGTCATGTAAATATATTGCAGATCCGGCGAAGTGCTCTTCGAACAGCTTGGCTAGTTGTTGAAATCGCGAAACAGAACCTGCAGGCAAAGCACACAACCAATCAAGTGCATGACCGTCTAAATAATTTGAAAAACAACAGCATAAAACAGTGTCGGATGCACTGTTAACGATCATTATTGATCAAAACTTCTTGAGAAATTTCTTCGAGTCTCCGAGGCCATCATAAGGTGTGAGGGTTAGTGGTAGAGTGAATCTCTTCGGCAACTCGAAGTTCATCACCTTCTTGGTGAAGGTCCCACAAGATCATCAATTCCTTCTTTTTCATCTTCGGGGTGAATTACATCAGCTTGGATAGTCTCCGAGACATCAGAGGGTGAATGATGCTCATCATCCTCTGGTTGCTGGTGGTGAGCGTCGTTGTGTTCTGTCCGAACATGGTTCAGTTCGGCGATTTGGGTGGCCATTATTTAGTTTTCGTCAGCTATCCGCTGATTGGCTTGCTGTAGCTCGGCTACCATCCGCATGAGTTCGGATAATGAAGGAAGTGGTGCGTCAGCCATGGATATAAACAGAAACAGTGGGACCAAAAGAGAAAATTCTATATCTTCGGCCCACGGTGGGCGCCAATTGATCTTGCTTGCGAAATAAAGGTGTTAACCGAGTTATATCCTCAGAGGCTGGGTGTCCAACTCTTGAGTCCGAGCTTTTTCTTTGTGTGGTGATGTGAAAGTATGAGCAATGAAGAGGAGGGGAGTGTACCTGTGGTGCACGAAATTGTGATGTCCAGGCTCAAACTATTCCTGGCACGTGAGCAACTTGGTACGCGTAATCGTGATTACACATTCATAATATGTCACAACTTCGATACAACTAACCAGCAAGTGCACTGGGTCGTCCAAGTAATACCTTACGTGAGTAAGGGTCGAATCCCACGGAGATTGTTGGTATGAAGCAAGCTATGGTCACCTATCATTCTAGCTTACGCCACGAAGATTCTGGTTAGGAGATCTAAGAGATACTCATTCTAGCTTAATTCATGTAGAACAGAAGTGTTTGTCAGGCACGCGTTCATAAGGGGGAATGGTGATGAGCGTCACACATAATCATCACCTTCATCACGTTCTTGGGTGCGAATGGATATCTTAGAAGCGAAATAAGATGAATTGAATAGAAAACAGTAGTACTTTGCATTAATCTTTGAGGAACAGCAGAGCTCCACACCTTAATCTATGGAGTGTAGAAACTCTACCGTATGAAAATACATAAGTGAAGGTCCAGGCATGGCCGAGATGGCCAGCCCCCTAAAGCATGATCAATAGTCTCCTAAGATGAACAATGGATTAAGACTGAGACCAAAGATGTCAAAAAGACTAGTAAAAGGTCCTATTTATAATAAACTAGTCACTAGGGTTTACATGAGTAAGTAATTGATGCATAAATCCACTTCCTGGGCCCACTTGGTATATGTTTGGGCTGAGCCTGAGTGTTGCACGTGCAGAGGCCATTTGTGGAGTTGAACGCCAGCTTTTGTGCCAGTTTGGGCGTTCAACTCTGGTTTTGGCTCCTTTTCTGGCGCTGGACGCCAGATTTGGGTAGAAAGCTGGCGTTGAACGCCAGTTTACGTCATCTATTCTTGGCCAAAGTATGGACTATTATATATTAATGGAAATCCCTGGATGTCTACTTTCCAACGCAATTGGAAGCGCGCCATTTCGAGTTCTGTAGCTCCAGAAAATCCACCTTGAGTGCAGGGAGGTCAGAATCCAACAGCATCAGCAGTCCTTCTTCAACCTCTGAATCTGATTTCTGCTCAAATCCCTCAATTTCAGCCAGAAAATACCTGAAATCACAGAAAAACACACAATCTCATAGGAAAGTCCAGGAATGTGAATTTAACATAAAA
>NC_029787.2:79708964-79713570 GCF_000816755.2 Arachis ipaensis
AAAGTCCCCAATTAGAGGTGTCCAGGGTTCTTAAGCACACTCTTTTTTTGCTTTGGACCTTGACTTTAACCGTTCAGTCTCAAGTTTTCACTTGACACCTACACGCCACAAGCACATGGTTAGGGACAGCTTGGTTTAACCGCTTAGACCAGGATTTTATTCCTTTAGGTCCTCCTATCCACTGATGCTCAAAGCCTTGGGATCCTTTTTATGTGCCCTTGCCTTTTGGTTTTAAGGGTTATTGGCTTTTTCTGCTTGCTTTTTCTTTTTCTTTCTACTTTTTTTTTCTTTTCTATTTTTTTCGCCCCTTTTTTTTTCTCTTTTCATGAAGCATGATGGAGTGCTCTTGATGTTCCACCCTTAGTTGTCCCATATTGGAACTCAATTCTCCTAGGGAGGTGTTGATTTGCTCCTAACAATTTTGTGGAGGAAAGTGCATTTGAGGCATCTCAGGGATCTCATGGAAATGATCTTCTTGCGCCTCTTGAGCTCCATGACTGGGCTCTCTTGCTTGCTCCATCTTTTTCTTAGTGATGGGCTTGTCCTCTTTGATGAGGATATCTCCCTCTATGTCAATCCCAGCTGAATTGCATAGGTGGCAAATGAGGTGAGGAAAGGCTAACCTTGCCATAGTGGAAGACTTGTCAGCCACCTTGTAGAGTTCTTGAGGTATAATCTCATGAACTTCCACCTCTTCTCCAATCATGATGCTATGGATCATGATGGCCCGGTCTATAGTAACTACAGACCGGTTGCTAGTGGGAATGATTGAGCATTGAATGAACTCTAACCATCCTCTAGCTACAGGCTTGAGGTCCAATCTTCTTAGTTGAACAGGCTTGCCTTTGGAGTCAATCTTCCATTGAGCTCCTTCCATGCATATGTCCATAAGGACTTGGTCCAACCTTTGATTAAAGTTGACCCTTCTAGTGTAGGGGCGTTCATCTCCTTGCATCATGGGCAAGTTAAACGCCAACCTCACATTTTCCGGACTAAAATCTAAGTATTTCCCCCGAACCATTGTAACATAGTTCTTTGGATCCGGGTTCTTACTTTGATCATGGTTCTTGGTGATCCATGCATTAGCATAGAACTCTTGAACCATTAGGATGCCGACTTGTTGGATGGGATTTGTTAGAACTTCCCAACCTCTTCTTTGAATTTCATGTCGGATCTCCGGATACTCATTTCTTTTGAGTTTGAAAGGGACCTCAGGGATCACCTTCTTCTTGGCCACAACATCATAGAAGTGGTCTTGATGGGCTTTGGAGATGAACCTTTCCATCTCCCATGACGTGGATGTGGAAGCTTTTATCTTCCATTTCCCTCTTCTAGAGGATTCTTCGGTCTTGGGTGCCATCAATGGTAATGGAAAAACAAAAAGCTATGCTTTTACCACACCAAACTTAGAATATTGCTCGCCCTCGAGCAATAAACAACAGAATAGAAGAAGAAGAAGAAGAAATATGGAGAGGGAGAGGGAGATGTGGTTTCGGCCAAGAGGAGTGTAGAGGGGTGTGTTGTGTGAATTTGATGAAGAATGGAGGTCTTTATATAGGGAAGGGAAGGGGGGTTAAGGTTCGGCCATATGGGTGGGTTTGGGTGGGAAATTGGTTTTGAATTTTGAAGGTAGGTGGAGTTTATGAGTTAGGTTTATGGGGAAGAGTGGATGGATGTGAGTTGTGAGGAGGTGATGGGAAAGAGAGTTTGAGGTGATTGGTGAAGGGTTTTTGGGGATGAGTGTTTATGGGGTTGTGTGAAAGAGAGTGGTGAGAAGAAGTGAGTGGAGGTAGGTGGGGATCCTGTGGGGTTCACAGATCCTGAGTGGATCCTGTGGGGTCCACAGATCCTGAGTGGATTCTGTGGGGTCCACAGATCCTGAGTGGATCCTGTGGGGTCCACAGATCCTGAGTGGATCCTGTGGGGTCCACAGATCCTGAGGTGTTCAAGGATTTACATCCCTGCACTCATTAGGCATGTAAAAATGCCTTTATACCCAACTCTGGGCGTTCAGCGCCAGGTTGGTGGCCATTTTGGGCGTTCAACGCCCATTTGTGTGCCATTTCTGGCGTTGAACGCCAGAACCATGCCTGTTCTGGCGTTCAGCGCCAGAACCATGCTCTGTTCTGGCGCTGAACGCCAGATAGATGTTCCTCCAGGGTGTGATTTTTCTTCTGCTATTTTTTATTCCGTTTTCAATTTTTATATTTATTTTGTGACTCCACATGATCATGAACCTAAAAAAACATGAAAAACAATAAAAATAAGAATTAGATAGACATTGGGTTGCCTCCCAACAAGTGCTTCTTTAATGTCAATAGCTTGACAGTGGGCTCTCATGGAGCCTCACAGATGTGCAGAGCTTTGTTGAGACCCTCCAACACCAAACTTAGAGTTTGGATATGGGAGTTCAACACCAAACTTAGAGTTTGACTGTGGGGCTCTGGTTGACTCTGCTTGGAGAGAAGCTTTTTCTGCTTCCTCTCCATGGTTGCAGAGGGAGATCCTTGAGTTTTAAACACAAGGGAGTCCTCATTCCATTGAAGGAATATTTCCCCTCTGTCAACATCAATCACAGCTCTTGCTGTGGCCAGGAAAGGTCTTCCTAGGATGATAGATTCATCCTCTTCCTTTCCAGTATCGAGGACTATGAAATCAGTAGGTATGTAAAGGCCCTCAACCTTTACTAATACATCTTCTACTTGTTCTTGAGCTGTCTGCCATCTCTAGTGAGATTTTAGCAGCTTACACCCCATAGATTCCCAATTTCTCTATTACAGAGAGGGGCATGAGGTTTATTCCTGAACCAAGGTCACACAGAGCCTTAAAGATCATGGTGCCTATGGTACAGGGTATTATGAACTTTCCAGGATCCTGTCTCTTCTGAGGCAATGTCAGTTGATCCAGATCACTTAGTTCATTGATGAACAAGGGAGGTTCAACTTCCCAAGCATCAATGCCAAACAATTTGGCATTCAGCTTCATGATCGCACCAAGAAACTTGGCAGTTTGCTCTTCAGTGACATCCTCATTCTCTTCAGAAGAGGAATACTCATCAGAGCTCATGAAGGGCATAAGGAGGTTCAATGGAATCTCTATGGTCTCTAGATGAGCCTCAGAGTCCTTTGTTTCCCCAGAGGGAAGCTCCTTATTGATCACTGGACGTCCCAGGAGGTCTTCCTCCTTGGGATTCACGTCCTCTCCTCTCCTCTCAGGTTCAGCCATGGCGCTTATGTCAATGGCCTTGCACTCTCCTTTATTTGATTTTTGAAAAAGATTTTGAAAAAGATAAGATTTTCAAATTGAAAATTTGATTTGACTCATAAGAAACAACTAGATTTTAAAAATTTTTGAAAAAGTCAACTCAAATTTTTGAATTTGATGATTTTGAAAAAGTCAACTCAAATTTTCGAATTTGATGAGAGAAAAAGGGAAAGATATTTTTTTTTATTTTTGAAATTTTTATGAAAAATATGAAAATTATGCAATACATGAAATTTTTAGATCAAAACAATGAATGCATGCAAGAATGCTATGAATGTCAAGATGAACACCAAGAACACTATGAAGATCATGATGAACATCAAGAACATATTTTTGAAAAATTTTTAATGCAAAGAAAACATGCAAGACACCAAACTTAGAATTCTTTAATGCTTATGCACTAAGAATTCAAAAATGCATATGATAAACATGAAAAGACACAAAACAAAAAATCATCAAGATCAAACAAGAAGACTTACCAAGAACAACTTGAAGATCATGAAGAACACCATGAATGCATGAAATTTTCGAAAAATGCAAGATGCATATGCAAATGACACCAAACTTATGATATGACTCAAGACTCAAACAAGAAACACAAAAATATTTTTGATTTTTATGATTTTCTAATTTTTTTGGATTTTTATTTTATATTTTTCGAAAATTATTTAGAAAAAAGAAAAATAAGGATTCAAAATTTTTAATATGAATTCCAAGAATCTTATGCTCTAAAGCTCCAATCAAAGGGTCAGGCATGGCTTAATAGCCAGCCAAGCTTTAGTATGTAACTCAGACATGACACGCCTGACATTCCTTACATTCAACAGCCAATTGGCTAAGAAAGATAAAGAAGCTCTTCTCTTGAGTATAAGAATTGAGACATGGCTTTACAGCCAGCCAAGCTTCAACATGCTTCATGAAACACTAGAATTCATTCTTAAAAATTCCGAAGCCATAGAATAATTTTTTTTATTATTATTATATTTATTATATATTTTTTTTCGAAAACAAAAGAAAAATTTTTTTTGAAAGAGTTTTTGAAAAATTTTTTTGAAAATAAAACAAAAAGAAAATTACCTAATCTGAGCAACAAGATGAACCGTCAGTTGTCCAAACTCGAACAATTCCCGACAATGGCGCAAAAAACATGGTGCACGAAATTGTGATGTCCAGGCTCAAACTATTCCTGGCACGTGAGCAACTTGGTACGCGTAATCGTGATTACACATTCATAATATGTCACAACTTCGATACAACTAACCAGCAAGTGCACTGGGTCATCCAAGTAATACCTTACGTGAGTAAGGATCGAATCCCACGGAGATTGTTGGTATGAAGCAAG
>NC_029787.2:79713617-79752526 GCF_000816755.2 Arachis ipaensis
ATCATTCTAGCTTACGCCACGAAGATTCTGGTTAGGAGATCTAAGAGATATTCATTCTAGCTTATTTCATGTAGAACGGAAGTGTTTGTCAGGCACGCGTTCATAATGGAGAATGGTGATGAGCGTCACACATAATCATCACCTTCATCACGTTCTTGGGTGTGAATGGATATCTTAGAAGTGAAATAAGATGAATTGAATAGAAAACAGTAGTACTTTGCATTAATCTTTGAGGAACACCAGAGCTCCACACCTTAATCTATGGAGTGTAGAAACTCTACCGTATGAAAATACATAAGTGAAGGTCCAGGCATGGCCGAGATGGCCAGCCCCCTAAAGCGTGATCAATAGTCTCCTAAGATGAACAATGGATTAAGACTAAGACCAAAGATGTCAAAAAGACTAGTAAAAGGTCCTATTTATAATAAACTAGTCACTAGGGTTTACATGAGTAAGTAATTGATGCATAAATCCACTTCCTGGGCCCACTTGGTGTATGTTTGGGCTGAGCCTGAGTGTTGCACATGCAGAGGCCATTTGTGGAGTTGAACGCCAGCTTTTGTGCCAGTTTGGGCGTTCAACTCTGGTTTTGGCTCCTTTTCTGGCGCTGGACGCCAGATTTGGGTAGAAAGCTGGCGTTGAATGCCAGTTTACGTTGTCTATTCTCTGCCAAAGTATGGACTATTATATATTGCTGGAAAGCCCTGGATGTCTACTTTCCAATGCAATTGGAAGCGCGCCATTTCAAGTTCTGTAGCTCCAGAAAATCTACTTTGAGTGCAGGAAGGTCAGAATCCAACAGCATCAGCAGTCCTTCTTCAACCTCTGAATCTGATTTCTGCTCAAATCCCTCAATTTCAGCCAGAAAATACCTGAAATCATAGAAAAACACACAATCTCATAGTAAAGTCTAGAAATATGAATTTAACATAAAAACTAATGAAAACATCCCTAAAAGTAACTAGATCCTACTAAAAACATACTAAAAACAATGTCAAAAAGCGTATAAATTATCCGCTCATCAACCTGCAAAGGCACTCCAAAGCTTAAGTCAGTATATTATTTTATTCGAAATCTACCGAAAAAGAACACTTTACCTTGCTTTATATATGGTCGGCCATCGGTCTGTTACGCTTTTGTCATTTAAAGTCGTTCATGAAGAGTGGAGATAACGTATTTCTACTTTCATACCGTTGCATTGTCGGTTATATTTGACTGTCTTATGACTCATGAAGAGATGAGCTTATAACGGACTATGCCGAGTTTATAGCTCATGAACGGTGAGTCCATAACGGGCAAATGCCGAGTTATAGCTCATGAATGGTAAATTCATAACGGAGCATGCCGAGTTAGATACGATACAAGATAACAAGAATATGTGGATATATATATATATTGTTGAAGTAAATCATTTATGATGATGAGTTATGGAAGATTAATTGGTTGTGAATGTTGCTATTTGTTAATGAGCATGTAAGGTTATAAGTAGTATGGGTTGATATACTCAAATGTTGGTAAGATTGAGGCTCTTGTGGGTGAGCATGATTTGAAGTGTGATTTTGATATGTGTATTGATACGTGAAAATTAAGATTTCACACGTAACCGGCAAGTATACCGGGTCATATCAAGTAATAAAACTCACAAGAGTGAGGTCGATCCCACAGAGATTGGTAGCTTAAGCAACTTTGGTTAAATGGTAGCTTAGTTAGGCAAACATTGTTTTGTTTTCATGAGAATTTAATTCTTGAATGTAATTGCAGAAAATGTAATGACAAGTAATTAAAAGAACTAAAGTAAGGAAAGCAAATCAACTGACTGAAAGTAAATAACTGAAACTTAAATGAAATTGCTTGAATGTAAAAGGGAATTGGGTAGTGGGCATTCAAAATAACTAAAGAACAAAGGAAATGAGAATTGATGGTAGAGATCACTAAGGATCAGAGGTGTAAATTCTCATGAATTGGTGATGATCAATTCCTTCTCAATCATGGGGATAGATCCATGGCGGATTGTGAATAATTGAGCCCAATCTCTTGGTGGCTCAATTTCTCTCAACACAATCAATTGCCACTCTTGTGATCTAATTGTTCATGAGAAGAGATGAAGCTCAATAGCTAATCCTTCATGCCACACAATTCTCAGGATCTCAACCAAGGGTGGTTATATCTCGCATACCAACCCAAAGTATATAAATCAAGAGAATTATGAAAGGATGAACTCTAAACTAAATTCTATGAATCCTTTCTCAAGTTCATCACAAAATTCAAATAGATCCAACCTCCCTCTCGGTAGTGATTGGATCTGTGAAGAACAAGAGTTTCCTCTTAGAGAAACCCACTTGAATTGAGAAGAAAAAAAAAGCTATTAATTCATTTAAATAAACAGAGCTCTTCCCCCTAGTGAAAATGGGGTTTAGTGAATCATTGCTCCAATTACAACTACAATTGCAAAATGGAAATTCAACTAAGTGTAGAGAAGAGAAGAATGAAGAAGAAGAATTCTTAAAACTGAAATTCAAAGCTACAAGAAAAAACAAAATAGAAGACCGGTTTGTTCTCCAAAATGCAGTAAAAAAAATAAAAGTAAAAGTGTAGTGTAAAAGTAAAATGTGTCAAAAGTTCCTCCTAAGTAAAAACATTCTCCTATTTATACTGGTCCTTAAGCTCTTTGAAAGGCCCTCAATCATGCTTGTTGGGTTAGCACATTGGGCTTTGTTCTTGTTGGATTAGCTAGCTCATGAGTGGAGTTGCTGGCCTTTAAGGAAAACAGAGAAAACAGAGAGCTTGTTCACATCAATTCTAGCCCATTGAGCACGTTGCTGGCAAACACGCCTATGAAATTGCAAGTTAGCTACGTGCATGTAAGTTTCCCAGGGTTGGAGCTTCTTACAAGGGCGTTGCCAACTTGGTTTCCAAGTTGCCAACGTGCTTCCTGCTCCTTGGATTCAATTCTTGTGCTTGTTTTTGGAGCTTAAAGTTGCCTATAGTTTGAGCTTCAATTTTGTACTCCACTATAAACAATTATACATGGTTGGAAAGCTCTGAATGTCAGCTTTTTAACGCAACTGGAAGCACCTCAATTGGATCTCTGTAACTCAAGTTATGCCCCCATTGAAGAGGGTAAGGTCAGCGTGCCAAAATCGCAGGCGTTTTTGGTGAACACGCCTTTGTTCTTCCAAGTTGCCAACGCCTTCAGATTCTGAAGCTCTAATTGAGTCCAGCTTTTGAAGCTTCAAACGGATGTCAACTCCATACTATGATATATGGTTGGAAAGCTCTGAATGTCTACTTTCTAATGCCATTGAGAGTGCATCATTTGAGGCTCTACAACTCAAGATATACTCCATGGAAGAGGGCAAGGTCAGGCTGCCAGGGTCGCCGGCGTTATTGGCAAACACGCCTTCCTCCCAGCACGTTGGCAACGTGAATTGCCTCCTTCCCTCGGCCCAAAATCTCTGTCACAAGTGTTGTTGCTGGACACGCTTTCCTCTTATCACGTTGGCAACGTGAGTTGCCCCCCAAGGTTGCCTAAGTTGCTGGCGTTGCCAATGAACACGCCCTTGCAACTCTAAGTTGGCAACGTGCTAGCCTCTTCCTCTTAGCTTCAAGTTTGCTGCATTGCCACTGAACACGCCAATGATCCTTCAAGTTGGCAATGTGCTTGTGGCTGCCTCCTAGCTCCAAGTTTGCTGCGTTGCCACTGAATACGCCAATGATCCTTCAAGTTGGCAACGTGCAAATAGCTTCCTTCTTTGCTCCAATGCCTTCTTGCTTCATCACCTATCATTAACCAAAGAAATTACCTCAATGTATTGCCATTCTATGCAACCAATTTCAAGAGATTCATTCATACTAATGCATTTATAAGCTTCTTGAATTATTTGCATGAATTTGGCCAACATTTACCTAGTTCTTGGTGTTTTAATGCATGAAGGTAAAATTCATCAAAGTGCTTGTTTATTTCAAAGAAAATGAATGAAACTAAGCTAAAACTGCTTAAACTAACTAGCTAATATAGCAAAGATGCAATTGCATCATGTATATATATGGTGATTGATGAACTTGAATGCTTGATTTGAAATTGTGATATGGAATGTTGGTTATGAATTGAATCATTGAATCGAGATTTGGTTAAATATGGAAGAATTATTGGGCTGAGGGTTGAGTGAGGTTTGGAAATGATTAATGTTGGAATGGTTGAGTTTTAGTTTATTTGAATGAAATTGGAAAGTGTATGTTTTGGAAAATTGGAGGTTTATGAAATTGGTAAAAATGAAATTTTATTGAACTTTATGAACTTGTGATATTGAGGCTGGATGATGAGATTTGTAACACCCTAATATTCAAATCCTTATGCTCGAGTCATAAATCAATGATAATAAGGTGGTACGACTCTCAGGGTGGATTTTTTTAATATATAGTTATAAGTAAAATTGAAAGGAGTATTAATCGAGAAGTCTGAAAAGGAGTAAAAATAAAATCGCGAAGACGTATCACTCACGCATCGGCAACTAAAAGATAAAGCGTGAAGTCAAAAATGATATACAAATAAAGTCATAAAGGAGAGTAAGAGAAGGACGATATATAGATATATAACATAAGTAAATAGCCACTAGTCGCAACCCGCGAAGTTTAGGCCGGCTAGGGTACAGTATGAAAGTAGTTGACAATAGTACCTTCTAATCTCTCCCAAAAGAAACATAAGAGCCTCTATAGGCAAGTTCAAAAGTGTTCAATACATAACATAAGCTTTTTCAAATAAAGGTGGAGAGATTCTAAGCAAAATATAAAGTAGAGAATATAAAGATCTTCGCCAACTCTTGGATGAACCACAACTCATTTCTGAGCACCTGGACCTGTATCTGAAAAACAAGAGATATATATGGAATGAGAACCCCCGACCCATGGGTTCCCAGTACGGTAAAAGTGCCAAATAAATACAATGCATTGTAATAAAAACCCACTAAGCATCCTAAACTTCTTTTCACCAAATATCCATCCTAGGTTCTCGTTAATCCATGAATAGGCAACTGTCATAAGGGAATGCTAAATCTGGTTCATATTCCTCATGCTTCCCAACTTTCTAACTCTCTGACGATTCACAATCAAAATTATAAACGAAACCATCCCCAGCCATTCTGTTTCAGCAGTTCTATATCGTTACCTCATATCCTCACCTGGAGCAAGTGAAATCACTTCACTGCGTCTACCCAGGAAGCTCAATTACCTCATTCAATAATCATCATCGTTATTTAATTACATCATCAACTCATCTCATCAAGAATAGCCCTCAGCGTCCACCGATACCAGCATGAGGGACCTCTCAGTTGTACAAACACAAGCAATACAGGCAAGTAATACACAATTAAAGTACAGGTAGAATAAGTAGCACATAATCAGGTAACATAGCATATATGATATAGCAATCCAAAACAAATAGGCAAACCCAAACAATTCAAACATATGCAAATGATGTATGCCTGCCCTATGGCTGATGAGTCTCATCTGTCAGTTATAAAGCCAACCCAACAAGTCCTGGTAGCTAACCATTGGACTGTTCCTCTGCCGTGCATCCCCAACTCAAGTTATTCACAATCATAATCATAATCACACAACACCTACACTGGTGTTTATTCACGGGGGTGAGCTCATCTGGAACTTTCACAGTGTCCGGCCACACTTATGACATAGGGTCAACAGAATCTTGGATCTCAACTTGGAGCAAGTAGAGCCAACCCACTGCATCTACCCAAGGAAATCCGAAACTCAGATAATTTCAAAAATCTCAAATCATACTCGACTGGGAGCAAGTGGGGGCTAACCACTACATCTACCCCAGGAGTCTCAAAACCAAACTCGGAGCAAGTGGAATCACTCCATTGCATCTACCCAGGCAGGTATGTCTCACCACATCCTGGAGCAAGTGGATCAATGCCACTGCATCTACCCAAGCAGGTGTTCAAAAGCTCAACTTGGAGTAAGTGGAATCACCACTACTGCCACTACTACCCAGGCGTCACAACCTCTAACCCGGAGTAAGTGGGACGAACCACAACCCTTGCGTCCACTCGGGAAGCCTCTATACTAACCAACCTGGAGCAAGTGGGGCGCAACCACAACCTTTGGATCTACCCAGGAGGTACAATCTCATATGCCCAGGAGGAACCAAGGAGGGGATCTTAACCTCCCACCATCTCGCTGAGGCAATTTTACAATACTAGGAGGACAGGGAAGGGGATCCTCACTTTCTTCGTTTCTCTGGGGTCGCACTTTCGAGAAAGAGAGTTCAAGATAAAACAATCATTCAAAACCATATTTTCATTTTCAGCCATAAATCAATATTTATCATAGCTATCTGGCTCATAACATAACCCATAACCAGCCAATAATCATTATTAAATACAGCTCTTCGGCTCACAGCATACACCGCACTTCTATCATCACCTTCAGTAACTCATACAATCATCATTACTCATCATTCATCATTGATTCTCACTTTAATTCATCCACAAGTTACCACATATCCTAGCTTCCTTTCATCACTAGGCATACAATAAAGATTTAAGACTTAGAGGATGAGAATAGAGGGTTAAAAGTCTGAAATTCGGCTTTAAAGACTCAAAAATCAACCTTTGCTGGAAACAGGGTCACGCGTGCGCGTCGCCCACGCTCACGCGTGGAAGGCTGAAAAGTAGAGTGACGCGTGAGCGTCACCCATGCGCATGCGTGGGAGTCAGAAAAGTAGTGTGACGCGTGCGCGTCAACCATGCGTACGCGTGGGTGCGTTTTGTGCGTCTCGCACAAAACCAGCACAATACCCGCACAAATATCTGGATTTTCTATGAGGTATTCGCATCCGTGCAGCAACGCGTACGCATCAACTAGGCGCACGCGTGGGTGATTAAAAATCGAGTCTTACGCCGTGCGCATGGAAGCACAATTTTTCAAAATTTTTACTAAGTTACAAAGCTGCAGAATTACATTTTCAAACCCCAAACTTCCAACACACATAACTTCTTCTACAAAATTTCTTTTTCAACCATTTCTAAACCGTTGGAAAGATTGTTGAATAAACTTTCATAAGAATCCAATTTTGAAGAATTCCAAACTCCGTGGGCTGAGTTACGAACTGCCAAAGTTGGTCAAAATTAGTTTTTATCCAAAACTAGAAATCACCAATTTTTCCAATGTTCACAAGCTAAATTCATTTCCAATCATCCAAATAACCACGTCCCAACCACATTCACATAATTACACTTAACTAAAACCAAACCTACCTCATCTACACAATTTTACCCAGAACTATCAAATTCTTCAAACTCTTTTATTCAATAATCAAACCAATTATTCACACATTCAATATCTAAAATCCATCCAATCTCTTATATCATCACACAATACACACATCAACTTACCTTCCTTACCTCTTTCCGGCCTCTGGCCTAAAATCCACGGCCTCCAGCCCAAATTCACAATTTAATTACCTATTTCACAAACCAATATTCATTATCCAATTCATCAAATTCTCAACACACCAAACATACAAATTCACACAATTCTCAACCCAATCATTAATTCACATTACATATCAACTATGCATATTAATACCAACCATTTGCACAATCCAAACTTATCCTAGGGCCATCTAGCCTAGGAATTCTCATCACACCACACGGTACTTAAATGAAACTTAAACTGTACCTCTTGTAGCCAAAATAATTGAGCTTCTTCTTGAGAGTCTCCACTAACTCTTAGCTCCAAGCCTCACCAAGGCTCCACAAGCAAGTTGAATCTTCCCATTGTGCACCAAAATCATCCAATACTCTAACATAACCAATTTCACATATATACATTAACCTAGGGTTCATGAAATTGATAAATCACAAGGGTTTGAGTACTTTTTACCTCAGCCCATATGAAATAGGGATAGAACCTACTTAGAATCCATGTTAGAATATCCCTAAACAACCAAAATCACAAGATTTTAACACTAACTATCCAAAAATGCGTAATAGTGGAGAATTTTGAAAACTGGGCAAAGATGAATGAAATACTCACCACAAAACTTAGATAGAATTGTAGAGGATGAGAAGAGCGACGCGTGGTCGCAAATGGCTCGCCAATCGGAGTTTCGGATCAAAAGTAATGGTGATTTGAAGTTTGATGGAGATAGGATTTTCTCTCTTCTTCCTCCCTTCTCCATAGCTGTGCCCCTCTCTCATTTTTCTAGGTTAAATGAGTTGAAATACTCATAACTAATGTTTATATATGTTGGGTCTTGGGCCTACTTGGGCCCGGTTCACTTATTTTAGTCCGTTGGCCCAATTTTGGGCCAAAACCTTTAAGATTAAAGTTTTAAATTGCTTTTTAAATATTTTTATCTTTCCTAATTATAACTCCTAATTTCTTGGCCTTATTCACTTATAATTAATTTTTTCAGCTACAGTACCAGACAGATCTCAGCTGGTACTACCGGTCAAAATTTCAGTGCGCGTTTTTACGCAGAAAACTATGTTTTCTGACTCAGAAAAATCCACTGAGTCCAAATATCATATTTAAAGTATCAAATTCTGATTGCTAGATTTTATAACCATATTTGTTTCTATTTAATTTATTATTTAATTAATTATGATTTGACCGGGTTTTACAAGATTGATTATGTGATTGTGATATACTTTGTTCTCTGTCGTAGGGGCTGTGGCAGTCTCCTGCCTACATTCGGATATGAGGCCTATGGCAGTCTGTCACTCACGTGACATGCATTATTTTGGTAAGTCACCATGCGCCCCGGGCAAGGGCTGTGGTAGTCTCCTGCTTGTCGAGGTACTGGTACCGGCGTAGGGTCTGTGGCATTCTCCCGCCTACGTTGAGATGTGAGGATTGAAGCTGGGCTTTCCACTCACATTTCTCTCTGGTTGCAAGGTGGTAGGGCGGTAACCCACAAAATCATGCAGCATCCAAAGGAAGGTGGTAGGTCACTTTCCATCGGAACATTTCCCTCTGAAAGGAGAAGGTGGTAGGGTACTCATCCCTCGGAATTATTCCTCCTGAGTATGGACAACTGAGAGACTAATCTGGGAGTTGCCATCTGGATTTTCTGTCGGGGTTGGCTTTATAACCGACAAGTGATATCACGAGCCATAGGATAGGCATTCATCATATGCATCTTCTATATGCTTGCTTGCTTTGATTACTTGAGTTATGCCTATTTGAATAACATGCCTAAATGCTAGTTGAATTACCTGCTATATATGTATATTACTTGTATTTTACTTGATTGTATTATCTGTGATTGTCTGGTGCTGAAGAGGTTAGGTAGGCGGTAGCGATGGGATCACGTGGAGGGTAGGTTAGTGAAGGCTGTGGGATACAGTAGTGTGATTGGTATTAGTTAGAAATCCTCTAAGTTAGATAACCCTATTTATGGTTTATGGTTTAATTTATTTACCTCGTTAAGCTTGAATATCTATATTCAATGTGAAGTTCTAGGATTGCCTTTGGCGTCCCGGAACCTTATATCTTACTTATTGAGCACTGTTACCATACTGAGAACCTCCGGTTCTCATACCATATGTTGTTGTTTTTCAGATGCAGGTTGTAAGCCACCTCAGTGAGTTGCGAGATGGTAATGGAGCGGAAGATCTTTTATCACCTTTTGTAGTTTGATATGTTCGATGTGGTTACTCTCTCATCCTTTGTATATTTAACTTTGTTGCCTTAGAGGCTTTATTTCTGAGAACTTTGAGAGATATGTTGTTGCTATTTTAAGCTTCAAAACTTTGTTGTATTCAGTTTGACTAGTCGGTCTAAACTTCGCAGGTTGTGACTAGTCCTCTTTTTGTATATCATACTTATATATATATCTTATGTATCCTGGAGCTATCTACAAGGTTTTATATATATATATATATTATGTCTTGTTCTGTTCGTACCTACGTATCGTGTGTGAATGCTTCGCGTTTTGTAATTCCACTTTATGCGACTTTGAGCTTTTGTTCCTTCATCAGGCTTCGAATTATATAAATTCTTGAATATATATACTATAATTTGAGCTTTAGAACTCCTGTGACACTTTGTTATCCTTTGCTTTATGGCTAGAGGTAGGGCTTAGGGTAACGAGGTGTTACATTATCCACAAAAATTGTGGATGAAAACCAACAATTCCACACAAAAATCTACTCAAAACTGAAACCTAAATTTTGTAAATTCATAGAGCTAAAGAATGCGGAGAGAGTTTTGAAGTCTTACCAACAAACTTTAGATAGAACTAACGGGCTCGGCAAAAGTTTCGCGTGGCCGCAAACCGTTCGTGAATCGGAGTTTCTTAGCTCAAGTTACAAGAGAAAGAAGGAGAAGATGAATTGTGTTCTTCATCCCTCTTCTCTCAGCTCATGCAGCTATGTTTGTGTTGTTTTGAGTGAGGAATGAGCTGAATGCTCATTAAAGAAGGGTTTGTTATGTTGGGTTTGGGCCCAACTTGAGCCCTAGTCCAACCTATTAACGTTTTTAACTCGTTTGGTCCAACTTTGGGCCAAACCATTAGAATTAGCGCCCGGTTTTCAACTTTAATTATTTTCTTAAGTTTTTTCTACCGTTTTTATTATTCTCACACAGTACCAGACAAACTTAAGCTGTAACTGTCGGCTAATTTACCGGTATGCATTTTTACGGAATTTTTAGGAGAAAATTACATTTTCCAACTTAGAAAAATCTACTGAGTCCAAATATCTTATTTAAATTTTCTAATTAACATTATAAATTTTTGAACCTATTACGGGCAATTAAATTATCTTAATTAAGTGGTTAATTAATTCCAATTCTTATATTCTCCCTGCCAAGTAAGAAATTTTATCCCCAAAATTTAGTGATTACCTGAGAATAACTCGGGATAATCCTTCCGCATCTCTGACTCCGATTCCCAAGTGTGCTCTTCCACTCCAACTCTCTTCCAAGCTATCTTAACCAACGAAACTTCTTTTCCTCGCAGCTTCTCGACACTCACATTGTCGATTCTCACCGGTCGGACTTGAAATGTCAAATTCTCCTTCAACTCAACCGACTCGGGCTCAAACACATAAGTCGCATCCAATGTGTACTTACGAAATTGTGACACATGTAGACGAATGCGGCGGCAAAGCTACTTGATATGCCACCGGCCCCACTCGTCTCAAGACCTCAAAAGGTCCAATGAACCTCGGATTCAACTTCTTAGTTTTGACCGCCCTTCCAATTCCAGTTGTTAGAGTAACCCTTAGAAATACATGCTCACCCACTCCAAATTCCAACGGTTTCCTTCTCTAATCCACATAACTCTCCTGTCAGCTCTGTGCAATTAAGATTCTGACTCTAATCTGTTTAATCTTCTCAGTGGTCTCTGTTACCAAATCCTTGGCAAACCAGTTACAAAGTCCATTTAAATTCCTTCCCACTTCCACTGAGGAATTTCAAATAGTTGTAACATCCCCGACGGTCTCTGGTACTCTATCTTCACCTTCTGACACGTCAGACACGTCAGACACATAGACACAAGTATAGCTACATCACTCTTCATCCCAGGCCACCAGAACATCCTCTTCAAATCATGATACATCTTCGTACTTCCTGCATAAATAGAGAATCCACTGTTTTGAGCTTTCGACAACAATTCTTGCCTCAAACTTCCAACATCCAGGACACAAATCCTCCCCTTATACCTCCAAAACCCTTCATTGTCCCTAGTAAACTCTCCATGCCTCTCCAAACCAATCGGTAGAAACAATTTCTAAAGTTCTTGCCCATTTTGCTGAGCCCTCTGAATTTCCGACTTGAAGGCACTTGAAATTTGCAACTGATTCAAACAAGCTCTCCCCTCAACTTCACCAATATCTAACTTAAGCTTTGCAAACTTATCTACTAACTCCTCTTTTTTTATCTTTATCCAAGCGACAGTTAAAGACTTTTGGCTCAAGGCATCTGCTACAACGTTTGCCTTCCCAGGGTGATAACTTAGTTCAAAATCATAATCCTTCAGTAGCTCCATCTATCTCTTCTGACACATATTGAGCTCTTTCTGATTAAAGATGTACTTGAGACTCTTGTGATCAGAAAATACTCTAAACCTTGCTCCGTACAAGTAGTGCCTCTAAATCTTCAACGCAAACACCACTGCCGCCAATTCCAAGTCATGAGTTGGGTAATTTACCTCATGTAGTCTCAGCTGATGCGAAGCCTAAGCTACCATATTCCGGTGTTGCATTAATACATAACCCAAACCCTTCAACGAGACACCACAGTAAACCTCAAATGTTTCGTGTGGTTTAGGTAAAATTAAAACAGGCACTGAAGTTAATTTCTCCTTTAAAGCTTGAAAGCTCTCCTCACATTCTGACATCCACACAAACAGCACCTCCTTTCGGGTTAACTTAGTCATCGGTAATGCAATTTTAGAAAATCTCTTGACGAATCTTCTGTAATATCCAGCCAATCCCAAGAAACTCCTAACCTTTGTTACCATAGTCGGCCTCTCCCATTCTATCCCCACCTCCACTTTCGAAGGATCCACTGCTATTCCACTTTTACTCACTACGTGGCCTAAGAACTTCACCTCTTCTTTTCAGAACTCACACTTAGATAATTTTGTATACAATTTACGCTCTTTCAGGATTTGCAACACGATTCTCAGGTACTCTTCATGTTCTTCTGTAGTCTTCGAGTAAACTAAAATGCCATCAATGAATACCACCACGAATTTGTCCAGAAAGGGACGAAATATTCTGTTCATGTAATCCACGAATACAACGGGTGCATTCGTCAACCTAAATGACATCATCGCGAACTTGTAGTGTCTAAAGTGCGTCCTAAATGCCGATTTTAGAATATCATCTTCCTTCACCTTTATCTGATTATATTCGGATCTCAAATCAATCTTGAAAAACACCCGAACTCCTCGCAATTGATACATTAAGTCATCTATCCTCGGCAATGGCTACTTGTTCTTTACAGTCACTTTGTTTAACTAACGATAATCCACACAGAGTCGTATTCCTCCATCTTTCTTCTTTACCAATAAAACTAGCACTCCCTACGGAGACAAACTTGATGACTTACATTATCTATCTCTTTCTCTTATCTAAAAGGACCATAGAAATAGTGAAATCTCATTCAATTAATGTAATTTCATGAACTAAATGATGAATTTTATGGTACATTTTTTTGAAATGAGTTTTGTTCGAATTTTAAGTGAAAAGAGCAGCAAAAGGAGAAGGAAGCAAGGAATAGGAGCTGGGCATGTGTGGTGGGCGTGCCACTTGATGCAAACACCAACAAATTGAATGGGTGTGGCACGCCAGCTACTGAGCATGGCACGCCAGCTGGCAAGTCTAGAAGAGAGTTCATGGAGCTTTACTATTGGCGTGGCACGCCAAGTCCAGGCATGGCATGCCAACTATAAATTCCAGAGAAGCATTCTTGGAGCTTTATTATGGGCGTGGCACGCCAGGGCCAGGCGTGGTATGCCAACTATACATTCCAGAGAAGCATTCTTGAAGACCCACAAGGGGCATGGCACGCCAGGTTGGGCGTAGCACACCAACCCCATCATCTATAAGGGGTGTGGCACGCCAGATCGAAGGTGTGGCATGCCCGTTCAACTAAGCAGAGGGGAGTGGAAGGTTCAACACAATGGGCGTGCCACTTGATGTTGGGGCATGGCACGCCAACCTTGTTCATATCTTGGGCGTGCCACTTGAGTTCTAGGCGTGGCACGCCAAGTTTGAAGAGATCAACACCATTATGGGCGTGCAACTTAAGATCGAAGGTGTGGCATGCCAGTTCAACCAACCAGAGAGGATAAGTGTGGTTCCAACAAGGGCGTGGCACGCCAGACCTGGACGTGGCACGCCAATACAAGTTTCCAGAAAGGAAAGAATGAAGAATCCTCGAAGGCGTGCCACTTGGGATTTAAGGTGTGGTACGCCAAGGTTAGATGTCAATGGGCGTGGCACACCAGCTTTGTTTGCACCATGGGCGTGCCACTTGAATCCTGGGCGTGGCACGCCAGTTTACTAGACCAGAAGGGCTTATTCATGCATTACAATGGGCGTGGCATGCCAGTTATACTTTCCAGAGAAGAGAATGAAAGACTTATTGAGGGCGTGGCATGCCAGACCTAGGTGTGGAACGCCAGTTCATTTGACCAGAGAAGAAAGAAGAAGCATTCAACAAGGGCGTAGCACGCCAATTCTGGGTGTGCCACGCTAGTTCAAGTTTCCAAAAGAGGGAAGGAGAGCTTTATTGAGGGCGTGGAACGCCAGACCTGGGCGTGCCATGCTAGTTCAAGTTTGCAGAGAGGAAGAAGGGAGAAGTTATTTGGGCATGCCACTTGAGCTTGAAGGCGTGGCACATCAAGCTAGCTGCAAGAAAGGAGGCATGCCACTTGGAAGCCAGGCGTGGCACGCCAAGCCAAGCTGAAGAACTGGGCTTGGCACGCCGCTCACACATCGCTCACACGCCAGGCACATGGTTTATGAGTTTTCCTTTTATTTTCAATTGTAATTTTCTTTTTCTTTTTGTATTTTTCATTTTTCTAGTTATAGGAGTAGTATAAATACCCCCTGAGATTACTGAAAAGGGGGTTGGTTGATCAGTTGGTTAGTGGGATTGGCTAGTAGTAGTTTTTTACTTCACTTCATCTTCTTCCATCTCTTGAACTTTTCTCCAAGCTGTGAGTAGCTAAAATCCCTCTCATTGGGAGAGGGAGCTCTGTTGTACTTGATGGATTAATGATAGTGAATTTCTTCTTCTCTTCATCTTCTCTTTGATTTGTTAGAAGGAATTTCGTTTCTCAAGTCTAGTGTTCAATCATCTTGGAAAAGAGGTTGAATGCAATTTGGGATTCATGGGAACCTTGGAAAAGAAAACATGGAACCATGCTTGAAATCCCTTCTCACACTTGAGTAGATCTGGATTTTGGGATTGGATATGATGACATGAAATCCACCCACCATTTGGATCTATGAGGATGTGTGGTATAATCAGGGACCAAACTTATCTCTCTTCATGAGCAATTAGACCAAGAAATTGGCTGATTATCAAGATTTGAGAGATTGAACCACCAAGGAATTGGGGTTCAATCAATTATGATTGCCAAGAGGTCAATGAGTTGCATGATTGAAGAAGAGATGATCTAGATTTGATCCAAAGAGAGCAACATCTCCTAATCCCAATGAATTTCCCCTATTTTTATCTTTCCTATTCTTTATAGCTTTCCTTACTTTCTGCCATTACCCATTTCCCATTTACAATTCAGTCATTTATGTTCCAGCACTTTACATTCTTGTTATTTACTTTTCTGCACTTTATAGCTTTCCTTTATCTTTAAGTCATTTACATTTCTGCTATTTAGAATTCTGCACTCAACAATTTTTATTGATTAGCTTGACTAATTCACCTATTAACTAAAGTTGTTCAATTAATCAATCTCTGTGGGATTCGACCTCGCTCATAGTGAGTTATTACTTGACGACAATTTGGTATACTTGCCAAAGACAGCTTCATTATAATTGATATAGTGAATTTTTAGTCCCATCAAGTTTATGGCGTAGTTGCCGGGGATTGATTTTGAATTGACAATGATTAAGTTGATGGGTATTTAGATTACGCATTTTTATTTACTTTGTTAAGTACTTTAATTTCAGTTTCTTATTTTCTCTTTTTTTTTTTAATACTTGAGTTTCTAGTTATTCATTGTATATATTTTCATTCTAGCACACTAATTCACTAATTGTTTGATCGATTGCACCAATCAATCTAACCATAAGTCTTAACAGGAGTGATCCCTTTACTTGCCTTTTGCTTGTTTGTTTGCAGAATGTATGACAGGTAGAGGAGGAGGAACTTTAACCTCTTTTGATAGTGAACCTGAGAGGACCCTCCTTAGACTAAGAAGGGAAGCAAGAGGTAAAGGAATAATTGGAGAGGAAGTATTGGAGGAAGATCTAGACGTTACTATGGAGGAGGAAGTACATAATCATGTTAGAGAAGGTGCTGGTAACCATGTTGGCCAGGAGAGAAGAGTTCTAGGCTCTTACATCAATCCAAACCCAGGAAATTACAGAAGCAGCATCCTGAAATGAACCATTCATGCTAATAACTTCGAGTTAAAACCTCAACTCATCACCCTTGTTCAAAATAACTGCTCATTTGGAGGAAATGTCCAAGAAGATCCAAATCAACATCTAACCATATTCTTAAGAATCTGCGACAGAGTGAAGGCTAATGGTGTTCATCCAGACACCTATAACTGTTGTTTTCCCCTTTTCTCTTAGGGATAAAGCATCTAAGTGGTTGGAATCCTTTCCAAAATAGAGTTTGACAACTTGGGATGATGTTGTGAACAAGTTCTTGACAAAATTCTACCCTCTCCAAAGGGTTAACAAGTTGAGAGCTGAGGTACAAATCTTTAGACAACAAGATGGAGAAACTTTCTATGAAGCTTGGGAGAGATACAAAGAGTTGACAAGAAAATGCCCCCCAGATATGTTCCATGAGTGGGTCTAGCTGCACATTTTCTATGAAGGATTGTCTCAAGAATCAAAGAAGGCCTTAGACCACTCTTCAAGAGGTTCTCTCAATAACAAGAAGACAATTGAAGAGGCCATAAACATCATAGAAACTATGGCTAACAATGAGTATTTCTATGCCTCTGATAGAAACTCAAGAAAGGGAGTAATTGAGCTGAACCAGATGGATGCTCTACTGGCTCAAAACAAGGTGATCACAACTCAACTAGCTACTCTAACTAAGCAAATGGAGAAGAATCAAGTTTCAGCCATCAACACTCAAGCATCTATGCAAGAAGGAGATAACCCAGAAGTTGAGTGTAAATGAGAGCAAGCCAACTATGTGAACAATGCATCAAGACTACCATATGACCCCAATGCTAAAACATACAACCCAGGTTGGAAGAACCACCCAAACTTTGGATGGAGAAATCAATAAAACCATACCCAAGACCACAAACCATATCACTCTAACCATTACAACAACTCCAGCCATCAATCTAACAATCATAGACCCTACCACAACCCTCACAATGCCCCCTACCACTCAACCCAGCAATCACACATCAACCCTCCTCAAGGTGTATCATCCTCAGCCCCACAACCATGTGATAACAGCAACAACTTTGCAAGATTGGAGGCCATGATGTCAGAAATGGCAGGGAATATTACCACTGTAGTAGAGAGACAATTGCAAGCCGAAAAAAAGATAGACTCAATCCAAGAAGAGGCTAGATCCAACATAAAGAACCAAGGGGCAGCAATCTCAAAATTGGAGTCACAATTAGGATATCTATCCAAGCAAATACCAATGCCTACAAACACATTCCCAAGTGATACCATGACCAATCCTAGAGGGAAATGCAAGGCCATCACACTAAGAAGTGGGAAGTTGGTAAAGGAGACATCCTCAAGCCACAATTTGCAAGAAGAAGAGGTTGCAAATGACTCAGAAATCAAGAAGAAAGAAGAGACACATACTCCAGCTCCACCAAAACAAGTCTTGAAGCCCTATGTACCAAAGGCACCCACCCACAAAGGCTAAAAAAGGATGGGAAGGACAGTCAGTTTTCTAGATTCATGGAGATCTTCAAGAGGCTCCAAATCAACATCCCTTTTGCTGAGGCATTAGAGCAAATGCCACTCTATGTCAAGTTCCTAAAAGAGCTTATGATAAAGAAGAGAAACTGGAGAGAAAAAGAAACTGTAGTGCTCATAGAAGAATGTAGTGCCATTATACAAAAGAAGCTTCCCTAAAAGATGAAAGATCCTAGGAGTTTTCAAATCCCCTGTATCATAGGGGATATTAGCATTGAAAAAGCATTATGTGATTTGGGAGCCAGCAACAACCTTATGTCCTTGGCCATGATGAAGAGAATGAGAATTGAAGAGGCCAAATCAACAAGGATGGCACTCCAACTAGCTGATAGAACATTCAAGTTTCCTCATGGAGTGGTGGAAGACTTGTTGGTTAAAGTGGGAGAGTTCATCTTCCCATCTGATTTTGTTGTGCTTGACATCGAGGAAGAGTCTAATGCATCTATCATACTAGGAAGACTATTCTTGGCAACAGCTGGAGCTATAATTGATGTGAAAAAAAGAGAATTGGTCCTAAGACTGCATGAAGAAAAGATGGTGTTCAATGTTTTCACTGCAATAAGCTACCCCAAGGAGTCCATTGGAGAACGTATGATGGTGGACATAATGGAAAAGCTGGTTCAAGGAGTCCTAAAAGAGGATCAATGTGAAGAAGCAATAGATCAGGATCATCAAATATCATGTGGTGAACTACTACAAGAAATCATAGAAGGCTCAATCATGCTTGACAAGGCAACCAAAGAAAAAGTGGAAGCACCAAAGCTAGAGTTGAAAACCTTGCCCCCAAGCCTGAAGTATGCTTACTTGGGGAGCAACAATACATATCCGGTAATCATAAACTCAAGCTTGAGTGAAGAACAAGAAGAGAAGCTCATCAATGTGTTGAGGCAACACAAGAATGCCATAGGATGGACACTTTCAGATTTAAAGGGAATTAGCCCTTCAATGTGCATGCATAAAATCCTTCTTGAGGAGGATGCCAAGCCCTTAATACAACCATAAAGAAGGATGAACCCCTCAATGCAAGAAGTAGTGCAAAAAGAAGTGCTGAAGTTATGGCAAGCAGGGGTGATTTATCCCGTCTCAGACAGCCCTTGGGTGAGCCCTGTTCAAGTAGTCCCCAAGATGGGAGGAATCACAGTTGTGCCAAATGAGAGAAATAAATTGATGCTAACAAGAACAGTGACTGGATGGCGCATGTGTATAGACTACAAAAAGCTCAATGAAGCCACAAGGAAGTATCATTTTCCTCTACCATTCATGGATCAAATGTTGGAGAGGCTTGTTGGACATGAGTATTATTGCCTTCTTGGATGGATACTCTAGCTACAACCAGATTGTAGTAGATCCTAAAGACCAAGAGAAGACCTCTTTCACTTTCTCTTATGGTATTTTTGCATATAGACGTATGCCCTTTGGTTTGTGCAATGCACCTGCCACATTCCAAAGGTGCATGTTGTCCATTTTTTCTGATATGATTGAGAGGTTTATTGAGGTTTTCATGGATGACTTTTTCAGTATTTGGTGACTCCTTTCCCAATTGCTTACACCATCTTGCCTTGGTGCTCAAGAGATGCCAAGAGACTAAGATAGTTTTGAATCGGGAAAAGTGTCATTTTATGGTTACTGAAGGGGTAGTCCTTGGCCACAAAATCTCTAAGAAAGGTATAGAGGTAGATAGAGCCAAGGTGGAAGTGATCAAAAAATTGCCCCCACCTTTCAATGTCAAAGCAATTAGGAGTTTCTTGGGACATGCTGAGTTTTATAGAAGGTTCATTAGAGATTTTTCAAAAATTGCAAAACCTTTAAGTAACTTGCTTGTCTCTAATGTACCATTTATCTTTGATAGAGAATGTATGCAAGCTTTTGATGAGCTTAAAAGCAAGCTCTCCTCTACACCTATTATAGCACCACCCAGTTGGGACTTACCTTTTGAATTGATGTGTGATGCATCAGATTTTGCTATTGCTGCTGTTTTAGGACAAAGGAGAGACAAGCTAGTGCATGTCATCTATTATGCTAGCAAAGTTCTTAATAAAGCCCAAAGGAACTACACCACCACAGAAAAAGAACTTTTTGCTATAGTCTTTGCATTTGATAAATTCAGATCATATCTCATTGGTTCTAAAGTCATTGTGTTTACTGACCATGCAGCACTTAAATACTTGCTAACCAAGCAAGAATCCAAGCCTAGACTGATTAGATAGATTCTATTACTCCAAGAATTCAACATTGAAATCAAAGATAGAAGTGGAGCAGAAAATAAGGTGGCTGACCACTTATCAAGGATCCCACATGAAGAGGATAAAGCACATAACCCTGGGGTGAATGAAAGCTTCCCAGATGAGCAATTGATGATGATTTAAGAGGCTCTATGGTTCACAGACATAGCCAACTTCAAGGCCATTGGAGAGCTACCTTCCAACATCAACAAACACTTGAAAAGGAAGCTCATCAATGATGCTAAGCACTACATCTGGGATGAGCTCTACCTATTCAAAAAGTGTGCTGATGGGATTCTAAGAAGATGCATCTCTCATGAGAAAGGACAAGAGGTCCTTTGGCATTGTCATGGATCCACCTATGGAGGACATTTTAGTGGAGAAAGAACTGCAACCAAAGTGTTACAATATGGATTCTTTTGGCCTACAATATTCAAAGATGCAAAAGAGTTTGTGACATGGTGCAATGAGTATCAAAGAGCTGGCAACTTACCCAAGAAGAATGAAATGCCACAAAGATTCATCATGGAGTTGCAATTGTTTGATGTTTGGGGATTGATTTCATGGGACCATTCCCACCCTCATACTCAAACAACTACATATTGGTGGCTGTGGACTATGTATCCAAATGGGTAGACGCTATACCAACATCAACAAATGACAACAAAGTAGTGATCAACTTCTTGAGAAAGAACATATTTAGCCGGTTTGGGGTTCCAAGAGCTCTTATAAGTGATGGGAGAACTCACTTTTGTAATAAACAACTTTACACTCCTCCTTAAATATGGTGTTAAGCACAAGGTAGCAACCCTATACCATCCACAAACCAATGGTCAAGCTGAAATTTCGAATAGAGAGCTTAAGAGAATCCTTGAGAAGATTGTTGGAAACTCAAGAAATGATTGGTCCAAAAAGCTAGATGATTCATTGTGGGCTTATAGAACAACTTTTAAGACACCTATTGGCCTGTCTCCATACCAATTGGTGTTTGAAAAAGTTTTTCATCTACCAGTGGAGCTTGAACATAGAGCATTTTGGGCTCTAAAGATGTTGAACTTTGATAATCAAGCTGCTGGAAAAAGAAGGTTGCTGCAGCTCAATGAGTTAGATGAATTCAGATCTCAAGCTTATGAAAAAGCCAAGATTTACAAGGAGAAAACTAAGAAATGGCATGATCAAAGGCTAACAAGAAGAGAGTTTATAGAAGGTCAAAAGGTGTTGTTATACAACTCAAGACTTAAAGTTTTCTCAGGGAAGTTAAAGTCAAGATGGTCTGGACCATTCACAATCATCAAAGCTTCTCCTTATGATCATGTGGAGCTTATGGATGACAAAACACAGAGGACTTTCATTATTAGACCACAGACTTAAGCACTACTTGGGGGACTCATTGGATGAGCAAAGAGTGAACTATAACCTCAGCTGAAGAGCAAGGATCGTCAAGCTAGTGACGTTAAAGGAGCGCTAATTGGGAGCTACCCCAACACTCATATCCTTTCCATTTCAAGTTTTTTTAGAATTAACTTATGTTTAGTCACTTTGGTTAATTGTTTTTCAGTTTCGGTTGTTAGTTATTTAGTTGATATTTTTTTTATTTGAACTTCAAAAGTTTTTTTTCTAGTGCTGGAAGTGCAACCTTGCATGCTACATTAGGTGATGATGTTAATTAGGTTGAGGAGCTAGCTGAGGAATTAAGTTTGGTGTGGCCACTAGCCCACTTAATTTTTGGCCGTACAAATTGATTAACTTTAAGAATAAGCCAAAAATTTAAGTTTGGTGTGGCCACCATCATAAGCAATTCAGCCTGCGCCTAAATTAAACCCACTAATATAACATTTCAATGCACCTAGCAACTTGGCAGGGAATTGAATGGATCACTTTATTGTGTACACATATAGTGGAAGTGGGAGTGTGAAAGAATTAAATTGATTCCACTCATTGGCTAATTACTAGATGCAAGGAATCTAAGTTTGGTGTCCAAGAGACACACATCAAGTTAGCCTCTTCTAAACCATAACAGTCTACCATATCCGAGCAACTCATGTCCTCTCATCAAGTTAACTCATGGCTTCCCACTATAGCCGAAGGTGAAAACCTAAGCAATCCACTCCCCTTCGCGATCCTACTCAAAATGTCACAGACAATGTTGGATCCTCCAGATCAGGGAATGTTGCTTCTCAGACTCTAGCCATAGTGCTACAGAGACCTCAGCAACCTACGGTCAATGAGATTTTATGTCACTTATCCAAAGTTTTCCAGGCCCTCTCTTGGAATCTGCAGTGCATTCTCTAGCTGTGGTTCAATGCTATCCGGGTCAGGACTCACACGTTACCCATGTAGAACAAGGATGAATGTCACGGTTCATCCTCAATTCATGAGATGAAGAACGAAAATGCACAAGAGAGTGGAATCAAACGTCTATTGAAATAAAAATAGTAATATTATTAATCCATGAGAATCAGCAAAGCTCCTAACCCTAACTTAGGAGGTTTAGTAGCTCATAGCTTACAGAAAGTAATAGTAAAATGTGAAAAAGGGCAAAAATCTCTAATAGTGGTGATCTTTGATCTATATATAATAACCTAATAACTAAGAAGTACAAAAGTATGATAGACTAGACTAAAGGTGCGAAAATCCACTCTTGGGCCCACTTTGGTTGAGTACTTGGGTTGAGTTTGGCGTCCAACTTGAGGAATGGGCGTTGAATGCCCATTGGGGGGGTGATTGGTGCTGCCTTGTTCCTCTTGGTGGCGATGAACGCCAGGAATGGGGTGGAATGTGGCGTTCAACGCTGGCTTAGGTTCCTTTGCGGCGTTGAACGCTAGAAAGGGGGTAACTCCTTGGCGTTCAATGCCCAATATAAGCAAGCTCCTTCGAAGAAAAGTATAGAACATTATATATTGTTCTGGAAGTTATCTTTCCAAAGACGTTGAGAGTGCATTATTTTGACCTCTGTAGCTCCAGAAATGCTCATTTGAGTGCATGGAGGTCAGAATCTGACAGCATATGCTACGCTTTCCTTGCCTCTGAATCGGACTTTGCCAAAACTCCTCAATTTCAACCAGAAATTACCTGAAATCATCAGAAAATACAACAACTCAAAGTAGAATCCAAAAATATGAATTTAGCACTAAAACCTATGAAAATATAATAAAACTTAAACCAAACATAACTAAAACAATATGAAAATGATGCCAAAAAGCTTATAAAATATCCGCTCATCAATTGACGATGACTGAGTATAGCCGGATTGGCTGAGATGGCAAGGTCTGGGTATGATCCCGCTTACATGTTACCTCAAAAAATTATATTGGCGCCTACACTAGGCTAGGAAGGAGGTTCCATCCCGTTTTGCTCGTGGTTGCGATGTCATGATGGAGGCAAAGTTTTTATCTCGCCCATGGTGAGGACGGGGGTTTAATCTCACTCACGAGGTTGGCAAGTTGAGGATGAAGGATTCTCTCTCTTGTCGTGATGTGGATGTGGGAAAGGTGAAAAGGCACTCTCATTCATATTATTTTTTCCCCACATTCTTCATTGGTTGGAAGGTGGAAAGGCACACTCCTTCGATGTGGAAAGGCACTCTCCTTTGTAATTCCTCTAGGAGATGGTGAAAAGGCACTCACTTTTGTTTGTGTTCCTCCTAGGGATGCACAGCCTAGAGACAATATCCGGGTTAGCTACTAGATGTATTGGGTCCTGGGATGTTGGGATGTTGGGATGTTGTATTTTGGGTGCTTTGATGTATATGTATATATGTGTATAGACTTATCCCTTATTTTGTTTCGCTCTTATACCTCATAGAGGTTTTTGATGAAGAACTAAAGTTATTTTCAGTATTTTGGAAACTTGGAACTTGTATATACTTATATAAATATCCTTCGGCCAGCCTTAGCTTTGCAGGTTGAGCTTGGAATTTGAATATTTGTATCATTGACACTCTGTTCTTATCATATATATCTATATTCACTTTTCTTCGTATGCAAGTTATCGTTAACTTGAGCGTTGCACTTTTATTTTTCATGTTTTTGCTTAACCAACCTTCAAGGCTCCTTGAATATTATATTCTTTCCATTATATTATGTATGTATATTTTATTTTATAGGTTGTAATACCACACCACCTTTGTTTTACGGCTTAAGCGGAAAGCTCTATGTGGTAAGGTGTTATACTTTGTATGTGAATGATTGTGCGGGGACGTCTGTAAATATAGAATGGCTTCCAGGAGAAAGGGTCACATGCTTCAACTGGAGAATCAGCGCATACAAGAAGTAAAAACTTGCAAAGGTTATGTTGCTGGAATGCCTTATCCAACTTTCGAGTTGGATTGCGTCAAGTGCGGATCGAAACCGACAACTGAGCTCATTACCTGTGATAGGACCAGAGATGCATCATCCTTGCTGCGCATTTGCATTTTACTTGATAATGTGAAATTGTCTGAGATTGTCTTCTTGTGTTTGTGCATTCCTTAATGGTATTCTGAATTATTGTGACTAGCTATTTCTCTGTGATTCTTGTGTATTTGCCTGTAAATTAATTGAACTGTGATAATCCTGACTTAGCTAACTACCCCTAACCCTACTAAGAACTCCAGTTCTTACCTCTTCCTTTCTTTCCCATCAGATGTGATTGAGATTTCCTCTAACGATGACCGTTAATGCTTGGGAGCTGAGGATGTGGCTTTTGGGAGTTTTTGTGTTAGCCTAGTTTTTGTGTTTAGTCTCTCACCTTTGATTAGACTCACTGAGAAAGTAGGATATATATAGTTGACTAGGCTAGTTTTCGGGCGCCAGCTTAGGGGCTTTCTATATGGACCAGGGCTCGGAATGTTGATTATGTATATAGTAACAAGATGTGAAAGATTGTACGCTAACTCAGGACCTGTATGGCAATATATATATATATAAGTAGTATGTATGATGTATATTATCTCTATCTCTGATGTTTGTGTTATTTTATCGTACTTACTTAATTATTTCAGTTTTTTGAAAACTCGATCGCGCGCTAATACAATTACAGGATTAATAATAAATATTTCTTTAATTTTTAGGAAAGCAAGTTAGTGACGCTTAATTTTCAGTATGATCATGGCATACTGAAAATTGGTTCGTTATAATGATTTGGTTTGATTGAAATTAGGAAATGAACTTAGGATTTTTTATGATTTTCATCCAATCACTTTACATATATAGAGAATAAGCTTAGTCGAATAATGAAATTTTCTAAGAAAAACATTCTTTATAGGGCACCCTAATTGATTTGAGTTAAATTTCTCATTGAACTTGCTTGAAAAATATTGTGGAACATAGTTGAGAGCTAAGAACACACAACTTTGTGAGTTCTGAGCCTTAATGTGTGGTTACATCATATTAACCACTATTTTCATTCTTGTGTGTTATGCTCTTTCTATAATTCTAATCTTTGATTTGTTTGATTCTTTATGTCCATTATTCCGTGTATGAATGTATTTATACGATTGAGACCTTATGATTCTAATCTTTGATTTGTTTGATTCTTTACGATTGTTTAAGTGTAAGGAGTTTGATAAACCACAATTTTATGGTTTATTTTGGATTGAACTAAGTGGATTTTATCAACTTATCTTGCATTTATTCACTAAAATAGCATGGTTTTGTGAATTCCTCCTAATTGTGCTTAATGATTAAAAACATACTTTTTAGGCCCTTAAATTACTAAATTTAATTCACTTTAATTCCATTCGATGCCTTGATATATTTGTTGAAGTGATTTCAAGCATAGAAGGCAGGGATGCCTTGAAGAAGTGAAGAAAAAGCATGCAAAAGTGGAGAATTCATGAGAAAATGAAGTTTGGAGCATTTTATGGTCATGCGTACGCATGTCTTGCACGTACGCATGTTTTGGAAATTCGCCACTTTGTGCTTACACATGCCTCATGCGTACGCAAGACTGCTAGCACATGATTTTACTTAAGTGAATACGTGGGTCGCAATTTCAGGCCAATTTTGCCCCAATCCAACTCATTTCTAAAGTATTTCAAGCCAAACTCAAGAAGGATCAAGGGAGAGAGCAATTAGGATAGTTTTTGCCATATTTTAGGTTAGATTTCTAGACAGAGAAGCTTTCTCTTCTCTTTAGAATTTAGGAATTTAGGTTTAGTCTTCCCCTTAGTTTAGGATTTAATTCTTGTTTTAATGTAGTGTGAATTATGTAACAGCCCAGATCACCCGCTAGCACGATATTGTCCGCTTTGGCACACAAGGCCTCACGGTTTTGCCTTTGACGATAGGGATGATAGCCGAAGCCCCCCTCACTCATCAAAATGCGTCATGCTAGGGAGAGGTATCCACACCCTTATAAGGCATGCTTCGTTCCCCTCCCCAACCGATGTGGGATCTTACAAATTACAATTTCCTTATTTTATCATCTTGATTTTTTAGTTTTACTTGTTAACTCCTCTATTTTGTTGCTTGTTTTAGTTTTATGAACTCTTGTTAATTTTGGTTTTCTTTTTGCAACTTGGTATTTTATGTTTTTTTGATACTTGTTGAGTTATTACTATTGTTATCTTGTATTTGGTAGCTTTAGATCTTATTGTTATTGCAATTTTACCATGTTTTACTTTTATGCCTTCTAAGTATTTGTGAAAATACTTCTTTTAGTTTTAGGGTAGAATTTTATACTCTTAGCTTAGAATTGAGTAATTGGAGTTACCTTGATGTCACTAATGTCTGAATTGATTGATAATTTGTAGATTTTAATTGATCTTGTTCCCATTAATTAGTAAGACCTATGAGTTGAGATTGATTAAACCCGGTTGACTTATCTCACTTTTAGAGGTTGACTAATTGGGTTTGCTCTTATAATTATCATGTCGTAGTTAGTGACAAGAGAGTCATTGATGTCCAATATTGATTGGTGATTTAGGGTTGTTAGCTATTCTTATTTCTATTGATGAGTAAGACCTATGTATTAAGACTGACTATGCCTATTTGACTTTTTCCCGATGTTGGAGATGACGAAATAGGATTAACTCTAGGTAATCACTATGTTTATGGTCAATGACTTAATTAGGAAGCTTTGATTCTCAATCCTTTCCAGGAATGTCATTTAGAATTTATCTTCCTTAGTTGTTAGCTTTACTTTCTTGCAATTTAATTTCTTATCTGTTTATCTACAAACCCCCTCATTCTCATGACCCATAATCTGCACACCTCACTACAATTCCCTTGAGAGACGACCGACTCTCGGTTTTTATTGGTTTACATTGTGACAAACAAATTAAACTTTGATTGTGGGTCATTTGTCGGTTTGGAACTATACTTATAACGAAGTGATTCATTTATTGAAAAAACTCCAAACCGACGTCTGGCTTGCCATCAGTTGACGAGGCTAGTTTCAACGGTGGCGATGAGGACTAAGCTTCCTCTCGGTCACTGCTCGCGTCTCCCTCTCGTCCGTGTGCTCGACGGCGACGCGTAGTGATGGCGACGATATCAAGCCTACGACGCCACACCCTTTTCCCTCTCCTTCTCTTCTTCCTCGCCACTGGTTCTCTCTCTTTCTCATATCTCTTCCTCTCTGTTCAATGTGTGTGAGGGTGAAAGGGGGTGGGGGTGCGGCTGAGTGTGGTGAGGGAGGGTATAAATTAGGGTTAGGATTTATTATTTTGGGAATTAGGGTTTTTGATTTTGGGAATTTAGGATTAAGGTTAGGGTTAGGGTTAGGGTTTTTATAAAGGAATAAAAATAGCATAGATATTTTGATAAAATTGGAGAGTAGAATAATAATTTTAAAACCAAATGTACTCTATTAAAAATATTTAAGAACACTATTTATTATCGCTAAGTTCAAATAATTATTTCTAATTTAATTTATAAAATAAACATATTAATCACATTCTATAAAGTAAGGTTTACATCCAAAATATCAATTATCTAAATTAAATCATATAACTTTTTATCATTTTTCCATTACAAAAATTTTTATTTCAAATTTATATAAGATAACCAATTATAATAAAATTATTCAAGAATATTAATTAACATAAACTCAATGTATTTATAAAATCAATTTAATTATTTTTAATAAATTTTTTTAAAAATAAGGAACTCAAATTAAATCATAAATTATTCATAATAGAAGTTAGTTAGATTAAATTTTACTAAAATAATTTTTTTTAGAATAAAATCTTCATCAAATATAATAAATTTAATTTTTCAAAAACTTGGATTCTTACAGTTTTGAATTTGAATATTAAGTAGAATTAAGATATAAATAAGTGAACAAAATTCAAAAGAGAAGGCATCCAGGAGGGGGATCTTCGGATCCAAATCCCATTCGATTTTTCAGTATAATTTTCTTCTCGTTTTCTTTTACTTTTTCATGGTAACTTGTAACACCCTACCCTTTAAAGACTTATGCTTATGTCATAATTCAATGATGGTTTGGTACTATGACACAAGGTTGAAATATAAATACTTATGTTTAGAAAGAGATATTAAACTAGAAGCCTGTAAAGGGATTTAAACCCCGGATAAAAAGACAATTCGCCAATTGTTCACACTTGATAACATACATAAGCATGACGAAAATGTAGATAATTAAAAGTTTGAAGAAAGAATAAGGGTAAAGAGACATATACAAGTATATATAAAAATATCTACTAGTGTTAAGACTAATTTTACCTTTACTGGCTTAAATTAGTGATAGAAACCACTAAGAACACAAGCTAGATAACTCCTATACCATCAAAGTCACCAAAAATCCTCAATACTCAAGCTCAAAATGTGAATTCAGACTTGAATGAGAAACTGGAGCTAGGATTTCGAGTTACTTACCAAACCAATCAAATAAAATTGAAGAGGAGGAGATAGACTTCGTGTAACTGCAAATGGTGCAGCGATCGGAGTTCCAGAATAAAAGTTATGAGCAATCAAAGATGATAATGAATAGTGCCAAGAGTTTTCTCACACTGCTCTTCTCTCCAACGTTGCTTTCACTCTCTCAAATGGGAGAAATGTTGAATTTTGTTAAGTGTTGTGGGTTTATAAGTCATGACCTTGGGCCCAAGTGAGGCCCAATTCAATTTTTGCCAGTTATTGGGCCAAACCTTTAAGATAGGTGCTCGGGTTTTTATTCTAAATATTTTCCTTGTTATTTTCAAAGCCTTAGTTCCTTTACTCGCAGTACCAAACAGATTTAAGCCAATACAACTAATTTTAATGCTGGTACGCATTTTTCCCAAAATAATTATATTTTTGCGCTTAATTTAATTTTCTTAATTCAAATTTTACTGTTAAATTTCTAAATTATAGATTCTAATATTTTTAAATATTATGGGCGTCTTACTCCCAATTAACGCAATTTTTAGTTAGTCATTTTTACTAGTTAATTTTCTCGAATCTTACATAACTAATCCTCTATCAAAGGATTAGGAGCTCTGTTTATGTTTTCTATGGATTATTAATCTAAGTTTATTCTATTTTAAAGTCTTGTATTGAACTATTTCATGATTAAGTTATTCGTTCTTCATTTGGATTAGTGGTATCGCAAGATATACTAATCCCTCTTGAATTCTTTTATTATAATTGGAAAATTTAATATTTGATTAAAGTTTGAAAACTCTTTCACATGACCTCCTTGAATTTGGCTAGGAATAGTGGTTCAATTAGTGTGTGACACATACATAATTTTCCATCATTCTAATTTTGAATAAGTGACATATTATTCAAATTTGATAACTTTTGAAAATTGTGTTTTCTTCTAAGGTTTAACTAGACATGACTAGCTTGAATAAGTGACATGTAATTCAACTTAAGGACTAATTTTAAATCTTATTAGAAACTAAATCAGTTTTTGTGCTTAAACTCTTTAATTAATTAACTGACGATTAGTTGCTTAAAGAGAAACTGAGGAATCAAGGAATTGAAAGTCAGTTACTAAAAATTTGTTGTCAAAGATCTTTGCATACTTCAAAATAAGTAAACAAGTTTTGGTTTTTCTAAGAGCATAAACATCTTCGAAACCCTTGACTCTCACCATCATTGCCTTCTCTCAATCAACATCCAAGTTCACTCTCTCTCTCAAGCACTCAAGATTCCAAGAAAGATAAAAGTTTTGCACTCATCAATCCAAGTTATTTTAATTTAATAAGGTATTTAATCTGATATTTGGTTGCTCAATCCTTTATTCCTTGTAAAAATAATATCCACTCACCGTGACATTACTTAAACAATTCAGTGCACTTGGTGATATCCGTGAGCCTTCATTTTCGCTCATCAGGAGTTACCATCTTCCGGCAGTGATTCATCTACAGGTGGGCTGCACGAGGATCTACTAAATGGTGATATCTGAGTTCAGTTAGGTGGACATCAGTTAGTATTTTGGCGGCATCTTAGTTTAGTAATAGGAGAGTTTAGAAGTGCTAGGCTAGTCCGGACACCAATTTAGTGACTTTTTGTATGGGCCAAGACCTGGAGATGTCATTATGTTTATATATTTATTTATTTATTTATCTTATGGAATGTATACTGACGGGGTCTATAAATGCTGTACTAATATATGATGATATGTGAATATCCTGTTAATATTTGTGCATATGATGTTGACTACTCCTGTATGCTTTGTGAAAATAAATTGGTAAATGTTTTCAAAAAAAAATTACTCGTAAAATGACTATATTTTAACAAGGTGGAAGGCTCATATAATATATAATAATTACAAGTTAGAGAAGTAAGTTAGTAATACTCGCCTTTCAGTATGATCATGATATACCAGAAGTTGTGTAAGACTCTGAGTTTAAAATTATTTTTAACTCATAAATTTTAATAATTGGATATTTTTTATTTAAAATCTAAAATTTTAGCAATTAAAAAATAGTGAGAATTTATTAATTTAATTTGAATAATCGAAATTTAGTTCAATTTTATAAACTAACAAAAAATTAATTATATTGTCTCTAATTTTAAATTAGAATATTTATTTGAAAATAATTTGTAAGTTGATAAATAAATATTGTTCTTAAAGATTATTATATTGAATTAAATTTGATTTTCAATTAGTATTTCACCCAAACCCTAATTCCCAAATCAAAACCCTAATTGACACTAACCCTAACCTAGCACTCACACCCTCATTCCTTCATCAAATCAGCTCCGCTACCCACCCCAAAACCTTCACCACGGCACATTCACACACAATAACACCACAGCACACAAACGCGCACACACACATTCGTGAAGAAGAGAGAAAGAGAGGGAGCCGCTATCACGCCACCATCGTCCAACTCGCTGCCGTTCGCCACATCGCCATCGTCGCCGATGATGAAGGACCGAGGGAAGAGTGTTGCGTAGAAGGGAAAGCTCACGGGAGAGAGAGAGTGCAACACACAAGCCAATGAGAGAGGAAGAAGACGCGTCGTTCTACCCAAAGCCGCCATGGGAAGGATTGTCACCGTCGTCGCCCCTGGACCCATCACCCTGTGTCGCCGTCAAGCCTAGCTACCATCGCCGCTGCTCGTGCCTTCGTTTCACACCGTTGTGACTCTCGTCGCCACCAGATCTGTAGCCATCGCCATGCACGCCGTCGTCGAGAGAGAAACAGGACGCACGTGGAGAGATAAAGGGTCGTGGGGTGGTCCTGCTGCCGTTGGAGCTCCGCTGTTGCTGCTGTCATGGCCATCGCGCCACTGTCGCCAGAAAACGATGTTGTGGTCGCTGGAAAATGCTGTCAGAGTGGGTTGTTGGAGTTGCAGTTACTCTATTCTTGGTTCTTTTTTGGTACAGTAAATCGTTTTGTTCTGAAAACTAGTTTAGTCACTTTTCTATTATATATTACTGAGGTTTCTTCAGCATTTTTGCGATAGGGTTGAATTGCGGTGATTGCATGTCGTGTTTAGAGTTATTGTTGTCACTGCGAAGGTGAAATGGAGTTGTGATTGTGGGTGCTATTGCTGCAGGCTGAAAGAAAAAGAGTTTTGTCACGAAGTTGAGTCCCGATCAAGGTAGGGATTTTTCTTAAACTTATTTTTACTTTCAAGAATTATTACAAGTTGATATTATTGTGAAAAATGTATTTTTGTGATTTCAGAAGTCTCATCGACTAAACTAAGTTGCTTTGAATAAATGTAATTTCTTGCCTGGTTGGTTGTTGTTGACGTGATCGCTTGATGATTGTATTGGTTTCTTAATTATGTTAAAGTCATTGAGAATTCTGATTTATTAATTCATTTTGTTAAGTTGTTGGTTGATGAAATAAATTGAGATTTGTAAATATTTTGATATTGGAATTTGGTTTTGTTGGTTTATCCGAAATGATTTTGAGAATTAGAAATAATTTGAGATATGAAAATGATTTGAAGAGAGTTTGAGAAATGGTTTGGTTGGGATCCTTGAAGGGTGGCATAGTCCGAATTTTCACTACAAGAAAAAAGGTCGACAAAAAAGGTCTGTCGGCACATTTTTTTTTGCCACGCTTTTAAAGCGTGCCCAAAAGTAGTCTATGGGTACGCTTTTGTGAGGGTGGCTACTTATTTGTTATTTGACCACACTTTTTTTGCCACGATTAAAAAGCGTGGCCATAGAGGGAAATCGGCACGCTTTTATGAGGGTGGCCACTTATTTAAAATTTGGCCACGCTTTCTTATTGCCATGCTTGTAAAGCGTACCCATAAAGAAAAATTGGCACGCTTTAAAAACGTGACTAATTTCTTTTTAACAGTCACATTTTATAAGCGTGCCCATATACTGTGTTTATATAGGCACCCTACAAAAATGTACCGATAGAGTGCCACCCTATTTTTTACACACTTCACTTTTTTCTAAGTTAACTTTTAACCTATAGAAGTTGTAACTGCTCATACACTTCATTTTTATTTCCAAATTCATTTTTAACCTAGAAGATAACCTAAAAGCAAGCCGTCGCACCCAGCAAGCCATCGCACTAAGTTCATCACTGCCTATCGCCAAGACCGTCGCACCACACAGCTCGCCGTCATGTTCATCTAACCCTCACACCCAGCTCTTCATCTAGCCCTCACACCCATCCCTCTCTCTGTCGCACCCAACCCCGCACCATCAACGATCTCTCGTGCCCAGCTGTTTCTCGACGGTCTCTCGCACCCAACCCTCGCACCATCGACGCAACCCTCGTTAGATTTGGAACCCTCCATCGGCGCTGCTCCGTCCATGCACCATCAGTGGTCTCTGTCTCGGCGTGCCCTCCTACTCTCTCAGTGGTCTCTGTCTCGCAAACCCTTGTCGGATTCGGAACCTCAATCGTTGCTCACTCTATTTCGCAAACCCTCAATCGCCGCTCCTCCCTCCGTGGTTCAGCACCCGTCGCGTTGCCGTCTCCCTCTCTGAAGTCGTCGCGCCGCCGTCTCCCTCTCCCTCACTCGTCGCACCTCCGTCAGCCATGTTCAACGTTCACAATGCCGTGGTAAATTATTTGGTCAATTTTTTCCTTGATCTGATTATTTGATTTTTGAATTTGATTTTCTTGGTTCTTCATTTTTTTTATTTTTCTAAATTTCTATTTTTTGTTCTAATATGATCCGTGGTTTAGGGTTTTTTTTTTCTCTAAACTTCTTGACATTTGGTTCTGTTCTGCTGTAGCTGTGGTAGTGCTCAGCTACTGATATGTGGTGCTCATTCTGAGTTCATTCTTTGCTGAATCTCGTTTGGCAGAGAATACCTCTAGATTTTTTGCAAGGTGGCAAATTTAGAGCAGCAGCAGATAATTACATTAGGCCTCCCCTAACTAAGGTATTCAAGTTTCTTTTTAGCTTCAAATTATGCCTCGCTCAGGTTTTTCGAAGTTGATTGTGATTTCTTTCTTTTGTATTCTCTCCAGGGAGTTCCATCTCTTTTCTCTGATCTTTCGTCTTTGTATAATCACCCTGGGAAGGTCAACTTTATCCCTTACATTTCTATAACTGAAAAACTATGAGATATTTGATTGTATTTTTTCTTCTATCATGTTATCTATCCTCTGAGTATGCTACTATTGTAGGTTCCTTATATTACAATTGCTTTGACGGATTCTAAACTTGGTGCGGAAGGGGTGTAAAGAACTTTTTGATTGGTTATCTAGGAAACTTTCTGTGCAAAGCAGTTTTGCTGAAGCTGCACAACTTCTGAAGCCAGCCTCTGCTGCAATGACAGTTTGGACATTCATGGACCAATTCTAGCTTTAGTTCTTGAGAAGTTGAAACCATATGGAGGCCTTCAAGGTAGGGTTTTGTATCATAGCTCATTCTTAATCCACTTTGTTGCTCAGGGTTAATGATTAACATGAGTATTCTTATGTTTATTTTCTTTCCCATGCAATATTTGTGCTTAGAATCATTTGAGCCTGCTAAGGCAGTTTCAGTGGGCGCATCAAAAGGTGTTCAAAGGCTGGGAAATTAACAAGTTTTGAATTTGGATTAGTTCTGCAAACACTACTGCCAATGCTTTAAACTCTGCTTTAGTGGAACTACGACTGACAGTGGTTTGTTTTCTACATTCCAGAAAACCATATTCGATCCATAGTAAACACAATATCCAGTAGTTGAAAAGAAATTTAGATCATTTAGATCTCCAAGTTCTTTTAATAGAAAAGTTGAATGTAATTTGTTTAAAATAGTTTGTATCGTAGTAGAATTACTTTCACTGACAAGCATATCAACAACATAAATAAATATATAAATAATTGAAGTAGTTGTAAAATGTGTGAAGAGGGAAGGATTTGATTTTGTGCTCATAAATCCAAAAGATTGTAAGGTGGCAGTAATGGTTAGATACCAAGCTCTAAGAGCTTATTTCAAACCATATATTGCCTTGTTTAGTTTGCAAACAAGGTTTGAATTTGAGGTTTATAGGTATCTTCCTGGACTCCATTGGACTTCACAGTGTCACAAATTCTCAGGAATTTTGTGAGATGTTGGTTTGGGTCTTCATTAGCACTTCCTCCAAAGGAACAATGATTCTCAACTAGTGATATTAGCTGTGGCTTGAGCTCAAAATTGTTGGCCTGAATGGGTGGTTTCTGGATGCTACTACCACAATTCCCAGAGGTTGGGTTTATGTATGAACTAAGAACCCTCCTCTAAGGGATGGCATCGTTTCCCTCAGCTCTCTCATGGTTGTGAACTTCTCTATCCATGTTGAGATCTAAAGCTTCCTCAAAATTGTCCTCAGATTCTCCTTCAGATTCCTCTTCTCCCACTACTCTCTTCCCTCTTGCTTCCCTTCTAAGTCTATGAAGGGTCCTCTCTGGTTCGGTATATGGAGGAGTTGATGTCTCTCCTCTCCTACCTGTCATACAAGAACACAGCTCAAACACAAACAAGTGAAATACTCTTGGTTAATGGAAGAGTATGGTCAGCTCAATTGAGGAATTAATTCAAACAGTTAGTGAGTCAGTGAGTTAGTTGCATGTAATAAACTACTCTGCAACATGCTTGTGATGCAGAGTGATATGATTAGGTACTTCAGAGAGTATTTATATAGGAGACTCTTAATTGATAACTTCTTGAGAAATAAAGAAATATGATTTTAATGAGATTATTACAATTTGTGCTCTGGAGTAGCTGCCCGCTGGTAGTTCTGCCCCCTGCACAGCTTCCACGGTTTTGGAGATTTAAGCGAGACTATCAAGGTATCATAACTTTTTTCTAGGTTTCATTTGTATGTTAACTCAGTGCTGTGAATTTTGATGAGCTTTCAGATAACAGATGATGCATTAACGTATAGTGGTATTGGCTGTAATTGGACACTACCACCATATGGTTTGCCACTATTATTCTTAGTGTGAAATTCCGCTACTTAGTAATAGCTATATGTTTGTTGTATTTGTTGAAACCTCAGCTCAGACATCGAGTATTTTTCTTTTTTTTTTTTTAATGTAACTGGTGTTTCAAGTTTGAACATACTCAACTAGTGCCAACTTATATGCATCATTTGATTCATTATGGCTGCTTGCTATCGTTGCAGTCAATGCAATGTTTACATTCCATTTGTCAATGTTTTATGTGATTTTAATGCATACTTTTCACTAATGCTTCCTTGATGCCGGCATGAATTTTTTTACATTAATTCAGTTAATGAAATGATTTAATGAGATGAGATGAAAATTTTCATTTGTTCACTTTGCTATTAGAAAAATGTACCTATATTTTTTATTTGGGAACCCAATGTATGAAATTTAAATCTGCCTTTAGCCTCTAATATTCTGAATTCTGATGCTATACCAAGTAATGAGAGTTAATATTAATATGTTCAGGTCAGAGGTGATGTCTACACATATGACTCGGGTCTTGTTGCAGGTACGTATTATTATAAAAAGGAGGCTACTAGTTTTGATTACTAAGTGACAAATTTGACATGGTTGAAATTAGTACTGATTTTGCAATTTGTTGTATAGTTCTCATGCATACAGGTTACTGTTGCTCAACAGCTTCTCCACCTCCAACAGCTATACAAGAGTTGCGGGCAACCATTCGTGTGCTACAAATTAGTCCGGATGTTGTTTAAGAATTAGATTAGATTTTTTATAACATAGAATTGTAATTTTTTTAAATGTTTATTTTGGAATTTGAATTTATTTTTTTTTAAATATTTTATTCATGTTTTATCATGTACATAATTCATATAAATCAATGGAAGATTAATTTTTTAGTATTATATTTTATTTGAAAGATTAACTTATTAGTATTTCTATTTTTCTTATTTTTCTTTTTTTTTATTTGAAAAAGTATTAGGCCACGCATTTGAAGTGTAACGACAAGTTTTTAATTTTTGGCACGCTTTAAAAGCGTGGCTGTATATACATCTTTCGGCACGTTTTAAAAGCGTGGTTGGATATCCATTTTTTGGCACGTTTTAAAAGCGTGGCTGTATATTCATCTTTCGGCACGCTTTAAAAACGTGGCTATAGGGTTATACATACAGTCACGCTTTTAAGCGTACCAATAGATAAAAGCGTGACAAAAAGTAAAGCGTACCAATAGATCAAGAAAAGCGTGCCGATAGATCAACCGGCACGCTGGCAGATGTGACCCTTTCAAAAGCGTACCGATAGCTCAAAAATTTTTTTGCACCTTTCGGTACGTTTTAAAAGCGTGGCAAGAAGTTTATTTTCTTGTAGTGTTTAGAGGAAATGCTGTCAAAATTTTATAAAAATTAGAGGTTTCGTTTGAAATGGTTATTTAGAAAGATTTGGATTTAAGGGTTATATGATTTGATTTTGAGTTATTAAGGAAAGGATTACGTTTTGAGTTTTATTTATTTAAAAAAGGATGAACTAAGTTTTGATGAGTTTGAATTATTGATGAATGGAATGGAAAGGATGATGAGGTTTGAATTATAGCAAGGGGGTTATGGCTCAGGTCCACTTACTCCGCAATGGGTGTTTCTGTCTAAGGTTAGCTACCAAGACATGTCGGGCTGGCTATATAACTGACAGATGATATCATCAGCCGTAGGATAGGCATGCATCATATGCTTTTGCATGTTTTGTTTGAGTTTAAATTTTGTTTTAGTTTGCCTAATTGCTTAACTATTATTAACTGCTATCTGAGCTATTTGTCGTAATTACTATCTATACATGTGCTTTCCTTGTCTGTTTTGCCTATGTTTGTTTCTGGTGTGGTACTTTTGTGATTGATGATTGGTGATGGGTTGATGGTAATGTTGATTGATTATGCGGTGGGCTGGAGGCCGTGTTTGGTTTCTGATTGAGGTTTAGTTAAGTATGAAAAACCAAGCTGGTTCAGCATAGATTTAATGAACCTATGCTTGGAATAGGTTGGTCATTCATACAGTCTAGGAATCTTTTAAGACTTCTTTTATAAGAACAAAAAGGTTTTGGATTTTTGGATGATCACTATGTTTGAAAACGGTTTTCTTTGTAAATATCTTCTTATAACAAATTCTGAAATGCCGTGGTGGGACCGTGTGGTTAGGTTCTCACTCCCTCACAGCTTTACCTTTTTAGGAATCGGATGAAGGAGCTTACGAAGAGTTTTGTTGCGTTTTGTTTATACGATGTTATTGTTTTAGTTAGATAATTTTTCTTCCCTTGCCTTTGTTATTGTAATATTGTAAGAGGGATAGGAGTTGTATATTTATATGTATATTATATCTATAAACTACTTATGTAATAAGTTTTGAATATATGAATATGCTTGTTTGTTTTTAAGATAAAGTATTTTTTTCGGTTTTTCAAAGAAAACAGCGATACGGTTTCGAGTCAAAAGCTCTTACTTTATTACTAAGTATATGAAATCGTCGTAATACTTCTTACTATCAGAGTGGCACAGCTGGAAGCGTGACATTCTGATAATGAGAATGTTACAAGTTGGATCATTACACCCTAGGTCACTATGAAAATGTAAAACTTAACTAAAATTTTTTAACAAAAACAAGTTGTACCTATAATCCTAAAAACTAGTTGCACTAAAAACATGTTCAATGTTAGCATCTAAGTTAAAATATATTCTAAACAATAAATTCTAACCCTAACAATAATGTCATTACTTAACCAATTATTCCCAATAATGCACAAAATTTGTACAATAAAGGAATTTAAATTATTTAAAAATAAAATTAACAAAAAAAAATAAAAGATTGACTAATATGAGTACCAACCTCACGGTTGAATGCTCTCTCCATGTGTCAATTTGCATTCATCCTGTTGAAGTCTAGAAAACGTACTCAAGATATTAGATCTCACTAAGAGCTACAAAAATTCTATCAAAGTCAAAACTTACTAAAAAAGTGTGCTAAAAGACAAAATAGAGTGGTCCAACTCGTTCCCACACGATATACTTATATAGGCATTACAATATACATATCCCGGTTACAATAAAAACATAACAATTATGAATATATCTTGTCTCCAATACAGACGAGATACATGTAGTATAATGTCCATGTCTTATCATGTATGAAAATATTATATGCATTTAGCGCATATTTTCTTATCTCATTCTCTATGCAAACGAAATACGTGCATAACAGATTCGTGTTCTATAAAGACGAGATAAATAATATAAAAAATATATAAATTTTTTATTTATGTCTATATC
>NC_029787.2:79752553-79768377 GCF_000816755.2 Arachis ipaensis
AAGACCACACACAAGTTTGAAAATATAAGGCCCTAAGCTTTTTAGAAAATTAATTTTAATTAAGTTAGGGATAATTTCTTTAAAATAGAGACTAGTGTAAAATAAATAAATAAGAAAGAGAAAATAAATATAAAATAAAGAAGTATAAATAGAAGACTCTAATATTAATATCTACAAATATTATTATCTCAATATAATGGAGATGATTCATATATATTTATATGTATTGCAGCGTGCATAGAGAGACAAAGAAAGAGGAGTATTTTATATTCGCAGTGTCTATCTATTGCCTCAGCCTATACCCTTATTTATATATCTACAATGTTAACTTTTCAAATTTTAAAAATCTTGCACCGTCTACCATTCAATGTTTGTACTGCCCAAAAGTATTTGATCGGAGGAATAAGTTATGCTGAGTGGATACTGAGTGGACATTCATATTGTAATGCTCCCCCTTGGATGTCTATTAGGAATATGCCTCATTAAAACCTTATTAAAAAAATGCAATAAAAAAATTTAGTGAAGGAAAAAGAGTACAATATTCTTTGTGATAAGGACTGCCTCATTAAGCACCTTGTCAAGAAAACCCATTAGGAACAAAAATCTGACCAAGAAAAAAAGAGTACAACCTCTCCCTCTTGTCAACATTATTTAATATCTCAGAATCGGCGCATCCCAATCTGATGTACCAATCTTTCAAAGGAGGATTTTAGAAGTGACTTTGGAAATAAATTTACCAGATTATCACTTGAGCGGATCTGTTGGACATTAATTATTCTTTGATTTTGAAGGTCATGAGTAAAGAAGAATTTGGAAGAAATATGTTTTGTTCTATCACTTTTGATGTATCCGCCCTTAAGTTGAGCAATGCATGCTGTATTATCTTCAAACAAAATAGTTGGAGCTATTTTATGGTCGATCAATCCACAGGATGACAGAATATATTGGATTAAACTCTTGAGCCAAAAACACTCGCGACTTGCCTCATTTATCGCGAGTATATCAGCATGATTAGAGGATGTTGCTGCTATCGTCTATTTTGTGGACCTCCATGATATAGCTGTATCACCATATGTGAATAGGTATCCTATTTGAGATCTTCCTTTGTGCGGATTAGACAAGTATCTTGCATCTGCATAGCCAACTAATTGTGACTTGGATTTATATAGATAAAATAGTCCCACATCAACTGTTCCATGAAGATATCGAAAGATTTGTTTGATTCTATTCCAATGTCTTCTGGTTGGAGAGAAACTATACCTTGCTCGTAAATTCACTGCAAATGATATATCAGGTCGTGTATTATTAGCAAGATACATTAGTGCTCCAATAGCACTGAGATATGGTACTTCAAGACCAAGGATATCTTCATTTTCTTCTTTAGGACAAAATTGATCCTTTTTCACATCCAAAGACCTTACAATTATTGGGGTACTTAATGGATGTGACTTATCCATATAAAATCTCTTCAAGATCTTTTCTGTGTATGTTGTTTGATGAATAAAGATCCTAATTTTTGTATGCTCAATCTGCAAGTCGAGACAAAATTTAGTCTTTCTGATATCTTTCATGTTAAACTCTTCTTTTAGATCTTTTATAATTGTTGGAATCTCTTGAAGGGTTCCAGTGATATTTAAATCATCAACGTACACAGCAATTATAATGAATCCAGATGCAGATTTCTTTATGAAAATACATGGGCAGATATCATCATTCTTGAATCCGTTTTTGGCCAGATACTTAGTAAGATGATTATACCATATTTGTATAGATTGCTTTAGATTATATAAAGATCTTTGTAATTTGACTGAGTACAACCCCTCCAAATATTCATTGAATGATTTAGATATCTTTAGTCCTTCAGAAATTTTCATATAGATATCATGATCTAATGATTTGTATAAATAGGCTGTTACCGCATCCATTATATGCATATGTAGTTTATAGTATGCGGATAAACTGACCAAATAATGCAATGTAATTGCATTTACTACAAGAGAATATGCTTCTTCATAATCTATACCAGGCGTTTGTGAAAAACCTTATGCCACAAGTCGAGCTTTGTAGCGTACAACTTCATTTTTCTCATTTTGTTTTCTCACAAATACCCATCTGTATCCAACAAGTTTTACATCTTCTGGTGGATGAACTACATGTCAAAAGACTTCACATTTTACAAGTGAGTCTAACTCAGCCTTCATAGATTCTTTCCATTTTGGCCAATCATTCCTTTGTCGATATTCTTCGATTGTTCTTGGCTCAAGATCTTACTTTCATGCATGATGTATAATGCCACATTATATGCAAATATTTTATTGATAATTGTTTTATTTCGGTTCTATTTTTGTCCTGTAAAGACATAATTTATCGAGATCTCATCAGTTTTATAATTTTCAGAATTTTCATGTACCTGAACGTCTTCTGGCATCAAAATTATATCAGAATTTTGGATAACTATAAGTGTCTTTACTATGTCTTTATCTTTTCCAGCAAGAATAGTATTTATCTCTTTTCTTTTTCGAGGAATTTTTCTTTAGAATCGACAAGTCTACCACACTTCTGACATGAATTTGTTTCAGTAGCCATTTGTCCGGCTGGGACCTCAATTTGAGTTGGTGCATTTTCAGCTGGTATGTAGGATTTCGATATCCTTTTCGTATTAGAAAATGCATCAGATAATTCATTTTCTATTCTTTGCAAATATATAATCTTTTGAACTTCTAGTCACATTGTCTTGATCAATGAACTAAAAGCATCAAGGATGATACATTCTAATTAAGTTCTTTTTCAAGAAGTTATTCTCTCCCCCTAATATTAGAAATTTTGATTCATCAAAATGACAATATGCAAATCGAGCTTTAAACACATATAGAGGGAGACATAATTTGAAATACCATCAAGACACCTCACTATAGAGGGAGAATCATATCCCACATAATTTCCTAATTTTCTTTAAGATCCAATTTTAGTGCGAGAAAGTGGGGCAATTGGGACAAATATCGTACACCCAAATATTTTTAAATGGGAAATATTTGGCTGTTGGCCAAAAGCTAATTGCAGAGGAGAGAATTGATGGTAATATGTTGGCCTCAATCGAATAAGTGCTACATCATTTGAAATAGCATGCCCCAAGCAGGGATTTTTTATTTTAATAAATAAATTAATTATAATAATTATTGAAATAAATAATTTAAAAAATATTTACCAAAATAAATATCCCTCTCTTATCTCGTTTACACTGTAAACGAGATAATTTTGCACGTATCTCGTTTATAGTGTAAACGAGATATGCGTAGTTTTTCAATTTTCGTATATCTCAAATTATATTTAATTATTTATAAATACATATATCTTGTTTACAGTGTAAACGAGATAAACAAAAATAGAAAAACTACACATATCTCGTTTATACTGTAAACGAGACACGTGAAAAATTATCTCGTTTACAGTGTAAACGAGATAAGGGGGGAGTATTTATTTTGGTAAATATTTTTTAATTATTTATTTCAGTAATTATTATAATTTATTTATTTATTAAAATAAACCCCCCGGCAGAGGTTGAGAGATTCATTCTCATAAGTAAGGGTCTAGCAATTAATTGGAGGCATGTAATAAGTGATTCTGCTAACCTATTTTGTGTGTGAACATGAGCTACTAGATGTTCAACGCTTATTCCGTTAGCCATACAATAAGCATCAAAGGCTTAGGAAGTGAATTTACCAGCATTATCAAGACGAATTGCTTTGATTGGATTTTCTGGAAGCTGTGTTTTTAATCGAATAATTTGAGAAAGTAATCTTGCAAACACCAGATTTCGAGAAGATAATAAGCACACATGTGACCATCTTGAAGATCCGTCTATTAGGACCATAAAATATCTAAAAGATATACATGGTGGATGAATAGATCCACATATGTCGCCTTGAATCTTTTCTAAGAATTCAGGAGACTGAAATCCAATCTTTACTAGTGATGGCCTTAAAATTAACTTTCCCTCAGACATACTGCACAACAAAATTCATTGAATTTAAGAATCTTCTGGTTCTTTAGTGAATGTCCATGAGAATTTTCAATAATTCTCCGCATTATGGTTGTTCCAGGATGTCCCAATCGATCATGCCAAATTATGAATTTATTTGGGTTAGTAAACTTCTAGTTTAAAATGACATGTGATTCAATTGTACTAATTTTAGTATAATATAGCTCAGAAAAAAGTGAAGGCAAATTTTTTAATATAACCTTTTTATTTGAATCATGAGTTGTGATACATAAGTACTCATGATTTTTCTCATTCATTGTTTCAATATGATATCCATTTCGGTAAATATCTTTAAAACTCAACAAATTCTTTACAGACTTAGTAGACAGTAGTGTATTATTTATTATAGATTTTGTTCCTCCGGAAAAAAAAAGTATAGTTCTTCCAGAGCTTTCTATCACATTGCCTGAGCCAATAATAGTATTAACATATTCTTCTTTTGGTACAAGATGAGTAAAATATATATTACGTTTGAAAATGGTATGCAAACTTACACTATCCTCAAGACAAACATCTTCATTATATCTCATTGCCATTTTCTTCAAAGACAGATAATAATAATAAAATGAGTAAAAGTACATGCGCAGTAAAATTGTATTCCTGCTTAAAATTATTTTTCTAAAAAGTACTGTACATAGTATCATATAGTAAAAATTTTATTATTATTATTTTATAACTTGACACATTTAGTAATTTTGAAATTCATAAACATAAATATTTTATTAAACATTATTTATATACATTATACTTGAAATTCAAATACATAGAGAATAAAACTTAATAAGAAGTTTTGTTTACATTATTTATTTACATAAATACTTAACGAACCTAAATATTAAAATTTTTCATCATTGATCAAATGGCCAATATTTTCTTTAGGATTCTCAAAGAAATAAGATATTTCATAATGAGTGGTGTAATTTTTAACAATATCCTTTGAAACAAAATTTGTCTTCTTTCCTTTGTCATCTTTTTTCAAAGATATTTGATCAAGATTAACTAAGTATCTTGGGGTACGACAGGTACGTAACCAATGTCCCTTTCCACCACAATGAAAACATTTATCCTCTGTCAATTTATTTTGCCCATTATTTCTTTTTTTATCCCACTTCTGGTGAGATATTTTCTTTGAGCATAATTTTTCTTTTTTTCATAATTTTTCTTATTATCAAAATCTTGCCATTTATCTCTTCTGGGTTATGATTTGTCGCATTTGCTTCAGAAAACGGGGCAGCGTCAGCTAGGCGCGCTTCGTGATTTCTTAAAAGCAATTCATTATTACGTTCAGCAACAAGAAGGCAAAAAATTATCTCAGAATATTTTTTAATTATTTTTCTCAATACTGTTGTTGCAGAAGCACATTCGAGGCATGGAAAGTTGAGAAAATTTTCTATAGCATGTCATTATCAGTTATATTTTTTTCACATAATTTCATTCGTGAGGTAATTCAGAACATTGCTGAATTGTATTCATTTATGGATTTAAAATTCTCTAGACACAAGTGTGTCCACTCATATCGAGTTTGAGAAAGTATCACTGTCTTTTGATGATTATACTTTTCTTCAAGGTTCTTCCATAGATTTGCAGGATCTTTTAGTGTGAGATATTTATTTTTCAATCCTTTCTCAAGATGACGATGAAGGAAGATCATGGCTTTGGCTTTATCCTTCTGAGATGTATTATTTTCAGCCTTAATGGTATTTTCAAAATCCATTGAATCAAGATGAATTTTGACATCTAATATCCATGATTAGTAGTTATTTTCAGATATATCAAGAGTATTAAATTCAAGATGAGAGAGTTTTGACAAAATAAAATTTGTTACTTGAGACTTCTTAAATTTTGATCAGAATCTCATACTGATAATGTGTTGTAAATAAATAAATAAGGAAGAGAAAATAAATATAAAATAAAAAAATATAAATAGAAGACTTTAGTATTAATATTCACCAATATTATTATTTCAATATAATAAAAAATTATTCATAAATATTTAAATATATTGTATCATGCATAGAAAGACAAAGAAAAAGGAGTATTTTATATTGGTAGTGCGTATCTATTGCCTCAGTCTATATCCTTATTTATACATATGCGATATTAATTTTTTTTTTCAAATTTTGAAAATCTTGCATCGTCTACTATTTAATGTTTATACCGCTAAAAAATATTTGATTAGAAGAATAAGTCATGTTGAGTGGATATTTAATGGACATTTATATTGTACTAGAGACAACTATATTTTTGTTTGTTCGATCGAGCATAATTAAATTCAATAGTTAAAAATTGAATTTAATTATTATAGATCTTGATATTTTGCAATTAATTATAAACTTACCTGGATAATAAGAGAAAAATAGAAATTAAAAAAAAACTATGAATTATAAATTCTAATTTAATTATAGGGCAAATGACTTGGTTAAACCAAGTGCATTTCAATATGTCCTGAATGTCCCAAACTAAAAATTGTAACGTCAAAGTCCCAAACCACGTTTCTATATAAATCGAATTGAATAAATTCGATTTAGCAAAACAGGTAGTAAATCGAAACTAAATTATTCGAATTAGGTAATAAATGAAGTTGAATGAAAATTAAATCAAATCAATTTGATTTAGAGATGAACTTAAATCGAAGCTAATAAATTCGATTTATGAATGAACGTAAATCGAATGAACTAAATTCGATTCACACATGCAACCAACGTTAGAGTAAATCGAATTTAAATGTTTCGATTTACAAAGCAAGGAGGTATGTAAAAACGAGCTACTATACGAAATTTTGTAGAAGAGTGAGATTCACAATGACTACTGATGAGAGTTTTGTAGCTCTTGTGCACTATAGAGGGTCCATTAAGAAGAAAACGCAATTAGAAATTAAGTTCACTGACAAGGACCCACTGAGTATTTTTCTCAAACCTTCGATAAGTTTCGCTAAGTTTAAGAATACTATACTCCAGAGACTAGGACTGCATGGCATGAAACGGGTGGAGAAGTTGTTCTATCGAATTCCGATTTTCATGTTACGCGATGATGTAAAGTATGATTCATTCATTATTAGCAATGACGAAGATATGCAGGTGTTGTTTCATTGTCGCCGTCAATTTCTTGAGGTGAGGACTCCGGAGTTGTTGGCGAAACTTGTGGATGTGGTATCTAGTTCTGGAGGCTAGAACAGGAATATGCACTCCACAGGACATCTAGCCAGCTCTAGTGCATTGCCTGTTGGATCCTCGTCAGCAGTGCCGGTGATTGTACCCATGCCAGATTTAGTGGCTTCACCATCATTTGTCGTCAATCTGAATCGAAGTTGTGATGTATTAGTTGGCGAGGCTGGACCGTTGGGAAACGGTGCTTTCGCGGCGCCCAGTTCTCCTCTGTGTGTTGCGGTATTCAGAGAGATTGGAGCACCCGAAAGGGTTGATGATGCATTACAGGATGATGATGATGATGATGATGATGATGATGATGATGATGATGATGATGATGTGGAGCCCACAACGATTACTGTAGATGATAGCGAGGAGGAAACACCACGGACGACTCCACCTGTGGGTGGAGGAGCATCTAGTTCAGGTACTAATCAGTCCCCCCCACTTCTCTGCTCTGGACTTGGATGCCATGGCACCTCAGGAAGATCCCTCTGTACCTGTTAGCTTCAGGGCAAGAGACTCACAAAATGCAGGAGATGTAGCTGAATTTCAGGTTGGCCAGCAGTTTCAGGATAAAGAGGAAGTCGTGCTTAGCGTGAAGACCTATAGCATTCGCCGCGGAGTTGAGTACAAGGTATTGGAGTCGGATCATCGCAAGTACTATGGCAAGTTCAAGGAGTTCGGGAGCGGGTGCGTATGGCTAATTTGGGTCAGCCTCCGCCAGCGCAAGGGGATATGGGAGGTAAAACGGTACAATGGTCCTCATACTTGTCTAGCCACATCGATCTCTAGTGACCACAGAAAGCTTGATTATCATGTCATATCGGCCTTCATTATGCCCCTAATCAGAGCTGATGCTGCCACGTAGACTAAGGTACTGCAGAATGCCACGGAAGCACACTTCGGGTTCAGACCGACGTATAGGAGGGTTTGGATGGCCAAACAGAAGGCTGTGGCACAAATTTACGGATACTGGGAAAATTCGTATAATGAGTTGCCACGATGGGTATTGGGCTTGCAGATTACTATGCTGGGTAGTGTAGCTATCTTGAGAACGAGTCATGTTCGAGTATGTGGGTAGTTGGATGATTCTACAACTTATTTCCATCGCTTGTTTTGGACATTCCCACCATGTGTTGAGGCATTTTGACATTGCAAGTCATTGGTTAGTGTGGATGGGACCCACCTGTACGGCAAATACGGTGGTCACTACTTATCGCTATTGCACAGGATGGCAACTCCAACATCATTCATGTTGCTTTTACACTTGTGGAAGGTGAAAATGTGGAGTCATGGTCATTTTTTCTATCCCACCTTCGGGCTCATGTGACACCTCAACCGGGTATACTTGTTATATCAGATAAGCACAATAGGATAAAGGCTGCGTTGGAGGCTCCTGATGGGGGATGGCTTTCGCCTACCGCATATAGGGCGTTCTGCATCCGTCACGTTGCGGCTAATTTTGCCCTGACATTCAAGGACAAGGATGCAAGGAAGCTGTTAGTGAATGCTGCATATGCAAAGACAGAGGTTGAGTTTCAATACTGGTTTGACATCCTGAGAACGTTTGATCCTGCGATGTGCGACTGGGCTAATCTAATTGAGTATGCACATTGGACTCAGCATCGGGATGAAGGCCGCAGATTTGGACACATGACTATGAACATATCTGAGTGTGGGAACTCGATCCTAAAGGGTGTTAAGAACTTTCCGGTGTGTGCATTGGTGAAAGCCACATATGGGCGGTTGGCCGAGCTATTCGTTCGTAAGGGAAAAGAGACCGAGGCACAGTTAGGCACTAGGCAGCAGTTCAGTCAGCATCTGCTTAAGGCGATCGAGGCCAACCTGAAGGCCTCAAGGTGCTTCACCGTGATGCAGTACGATAGGGACAACTCAGAGTTTACTGTGGCTGAGACCACTCCAACAGGGAGCTTTTCACTTGGCTCATACAGAGTATCCCTCAGGGACCAGACATGTGATTGTGGCTATTTCTAGGCACTTTATTATCCATGCCGACATGCATTGTCATGCTGTGCATATGCACGCCTAACGTGGTCCACCTATGTGCATGAGGTGTATCGACTTAGCTCCGTGTTCGATGTTTATCGGATGGGATTCATTTCTCCGATTCTGGAGGGATTCTAGCCGCCATATGATGGTCCAACCGTCGTACCGGACCCGACCAAGAGACGGGCGACTGAAGGACGCCCAGGACTACTAGGATTCGGACTTCGATGGACGAGGCGGACCCGAACCGGCCCAAGCGATGTGGACTATGCCGACAACCCGGCCATACAGGTAGGAGTTATCTCCAGAGAGGAGTGACAGTTGGATCTGCAACTGCCAGTAATGTGTGATGTCTATGCTTCTTGTTATGTCATGTTATATTTCGATTTAGCATTTTATTTCCATTGTATGGTTTATTGTAAGCAATAGACATCTACTATTGATGTTAATTTAAATTTATCATGCATTATGGTTTTATAAATTGGGTACGCGTGCTTACTAGTGATTCCTTATTTTAATAAAATTTATCAGCGATTTCTTTTTCATAATACAATAGAACATAAGGTAACGACGTTTTGCGTGACAAATTAACTACACCACATACATAAGTCAAACTGAAGTCTAGATAACAGAATAACTAAAACATGATGCACAAATAAGTTTCCATACATAACTAATATAGGAATACATAAAACATGTGACAAATCCACTATGTCCTCATATGAGATGTGATCTGGTGAAGCAGCGCTGAGGTCGTCTGACCCGCTGATAAACCCCAATTTTGTGATTTATCTTGTGCTTATTTTGGGGGATTTTATCACCTTTTCTCACATTTATTCAATGAAATAGCATGGTTTTGCAATTCTCCCTTGATTTGTGCTTAAATGTGAAAACATGCTTTTTAGGCCCTAAACTTGGTGATTTTAATTCACTTTAATTCCATTCGATGCCTTGATATGTTTGTTGAGTAATTTCAGGTTCATAAGGCAAGTATTGGATGGAAGAAGTGAGGAGAAAAGCATGCAAAGTGGGAGAACTCATGAAGAAATGAAGGAACCGTAAAGCTGTCAAGCCTGACCTCTTTGCACTCAAACGACCATAACTTGAACTACAGAGGTCCAAATGAGGCAGTTCTAGTTTCATTGGAAAGCTAACATCCGGGGCTTCGAAATGATTTAAAATTTTCCATATGTTTTTTTGCGTATAGGGACGCGCACGCGCCATGTACGCGTGCGCGCCGATGCTGCTCGTGGCCCACTAAAGTGAAATCACCCCCAGCGATTTCTGAAGCACTTTGGGCCCAACCCAACTTATTTCTAATGCTATTTCATAAATAATTCAAGCTTGGACAAAGGGGGGAGCAATTGTTTGTAGTATTAGCATCATGTAGGTTAGTTTCTAGAGAGAGAAGCTCTCTCTTCTCTCTAGAATTAGGTTAGGATAGGTTAATCTCTTCTAGATTTAGGTTTAATCTCATATTTTCATCTTGTTTCTTTTATGAATTCTTACTTCTACTCTTTCATTCTCTTAGTTTATGATGTTAATTTCCCTTTTATGCTCTTTTTTATGTTCATGGATGCTCTTGTTGGATTTGATTTACATTTAATGAAATTTAATGTTTGATGTTCTTTTAATTGATGATTTGAGTTGTGATCTTACTTTCCTTGCAATTGGTAGTTGGTAGATTTATTATTCTTGCATTTTTACTATGCTTTCCTTTTATGCCTTCCAAGTATTTCATAAAATGCTTGGTTGGATGTTAGAGTAGATTTTGAGCATTCTTGGCTTGGAAAGAGTAATTAGGTAATCTTGAGTCATAAAAACCCAACTCATGTTGGTGATCTAGAGTTGTTAACTCATATTATTTTCATTGACGCTAATCTTTTGCTAATTTAATTAGTAAGTTGATTAGGACTTTTGGATTGAGATTAGCTAGTCTTGTTAGACTTTCTCTCATGGAAGATAACCTAAATCTTATTCCAATGTTAGAGATGACATAATAAGATAAATTCTTGTTTATATTTGTGACATGATTAATTAGTCTTGTTTGACATTCTCCCTATGTGAAGATGACATGATACCTTCTTCCGTTTGTTGGAGTTGACTAAATAAGATGAATTAATCAATGTATGACTAGGATAGAAAGCCTATGATCTCAATTCTTGCCATGAATGTTGCTCTTTATTACTTGCTTTCTTTAGTTACTTGCTTGATTTACTTTTCTTGTCATTTATTTTCCGCCTCTTATAAACAAAACCCCTTGTCCCCTTCATAGCCAATAATCATTCACTTCATTGCAATTCCTTGTGAGACGACCCGGAGTCTAAATACTTCGGTTAATTCTTATTTAGGGTTTGTTACTTGTGACAACCAAATTTAATTTGATGTGAGAGTTGTTTGTTGGTTTGGAGCTATACTTACAACGAAGTAATTCTTTTCTATAAGAAGAAAATCTAGACCGACGACAAATTTTCAACATCAAATAAATGGCATCGTTGCCGGAGAATTGCAATGGTGTTATGTTATTGGCTATTGTATATATGTTAATATGCTTCTTTGCTAGTTTTTGCTTGTTTTAGGAGTTAGTTTTTATTAGTTCTTATTAGTCTTTGTTTTCATTTTCTCTTGCTATTATGAATTCTCATCACTTTGGTTATGAGTTTGGCTCAAATTATGTTGTAGGGAATGGGAACTATAATGACAATATGCATCAAGGATGGAACAATCAAAGGTGGGAGGAGCCTCAAAGGATTGATCAACCTTATTGGCAACAACAACCTCTGGTTTCTTATGGGTATAATTCTCATCCTAATGCATATCAATCTAATGGATGTGGTGACCCTTATTGTGATTGTCAACAACCACCACCACATGCCTATGAACCACCCCCTCAATATAATTTTGAACCACCTTACTCACAAGCCCCTACTACCAAATACCTCCATATGACCCTAATCCTTATCCACCATACCAACCACCTTATGAACCATATGAACCATACATGGAACCACCACTATTTCAACACAATTACTCTTAAGAACCACCTCAATATACCCCATCTTCATACCCTTGCCAAGATGAACCAACTTTCAATTATGAAACCTCATTTCCAAACAATGAACCTTCTTTTTCCACACCACCTCCAATGGATGATTCTCTCCAAGAATGTGTTAGTTCTTACATTCGAAGGGAAGAAGAGAACCAAAAAGAGTTTAAGGAGCTAGAAGCCAAGATGGCTATCCTAGCGGAAGCCGTTAGCAATATGGTCTCCTCCCGCCTAAGCCTATGCGATCAAGAAACTCCCATCGTTGAATGTGGAGTAGCAATGAAGGAGCATAGTGAGGGAGTGAGCTTAGAGCTTCAAGATGAAGAAGAGGAGTTGAAGAAAGAATTGTCACAATGGGAAGAAGTTGAGATAAATGAGCCGGAAGAAGTGGTTGAAAACATAGGAGATGTTGGAAGTCCATGGGGATGTAGCATTAGAGAGCCCTCTTTCAAGAAGTTTGATATTGATGTTGAGGAGGGTGTACAACCTCCAAAGCATATCTTGATTGAAGACTTTGAAGAGGTTGACCAAGAGATGGATTCAATCATTGAGGAATTCCTATGTACAATTGAATTCTCTCCCATTGGACTTGACATGGAGATTAAAGAAGAAGACACCTCACCTCCCATACCCTTGGTGAGCAATGAAGAAGAGATTGAATTGGAAGAGAGCCACCAAGAGGAAGATGTTGAAGTTGAAGGAAGTTGCAAAGAGGTGGAGATAGTCAAGGAAGAGCACAAGGGAGTGGAGCTTGCAAGATCATTGGGACCACCCTTCCTAAGTCACCATCCTACACAACATTCAAGTGGGTAAAATTCTTATCCCTAAGCTTCACTTTCTCACTTGAATATGGTTTGATTAAAAATGATGGTCAACTTAGAGCTCTTTGTGGAGTTAAGAGTAAGAGAGAGTTGTGTAGTGGTTGGAAACGTCACTCTAAGTTCATAATGGTTGCATGCTCAAAGTTGAATGGCAATGGTTGGTGTAAAACCAAATGGCATGGGTCTAGGAGGTTGTTTGGAAGCTTCTTTGAGAATTCCAAGGCTAAACCACCCAAGTAGAATCATGATGATCAATTTGAAGATGGGTGTCAAAACAAAGTGTGGGATCCCGGATCGCGCAAGAAAAATCAACTTTGGGAGCTCATGGTTTGTGAAAAACTCCATCAAAGCTTGAAGATATTAACACTGAAGAATGGAGCTTATTGGAGATTCAAGCATTGGTGGATGTTCCAAGATGGTTACAAGCACAAGCCACCTTAAGAAGAGCTCCCCATAAGTCCAACTTAAGGACAATAAATAAAAGTGCTAGGTGGGAGACACCCCACCATGGTAAACTCTTTTCATTTTTCTCTTTTGTAAATATTGGTAGAATAGGTTTGATTTCATGTTTTGTTTTGTTTGTTGAGTTTATTTGGTAGTATAATATGTTAAATAAGGTTTTAAGGTGTTTGGAGGTTTGGAATGCTTGGTTTGGTGCAAGAATTTGGAAAAATTTTGAAAAACAGAGCACCAACCTGCGCGTGCGCGTGCCTCAAACATTTTCAACCATCCACGCGGGCGCGCCATGTGCGCGGACGCGTGGATTGAAAAATCTCACCCCTCCATACATTGACCCGAGAGTTGCGCCTACACTGCGCCAGCACCATGCCAGAAGCACGAACCACCCGTGCGTGCGCGCACCTGGCGCGTACGCGTCCCTGAAGCTAATTGCGTAATGTGCGCGCACGCACGCTGTGCGCGTGCGCGCCGATAGCGCTACCTGCCCTCTCAACCAAAAACCAGAGAGTTATGCCCACTTTGTGCCTATTCTGTGCCTACAACTCACGCGTGCGCGCACCTGGCGCGTACGCGTCCTTTGGCCAAACTGCGCATCGGCGCGGAAGCGTGCATGACGTGTCCGCGCCGATATAAAAAAATTTCTTTTCTTCCATTTTCTTTTATTGCATTTGCCTAGTTTCATTCATTGCATGTTAATTTTGTTTTTATTACTTGTTCTTGTTTTCTTTTCTAAGTTCTTGTTTTAATAATGGTGTTGAATGCTCTTACTCAATTGTTGAGAATTTCTTGGTTACTCTTGGTGCTTTGTGACTTGTTTGGCATTAATTGTAATATTTACTCTACACACAAGATTAGTGCTTTAGTCCTTCCTGACTCATGATCCCTTGTTTTTGTACCTCATCATCATTGAGTTAGGATGGGACCAAATACTCTCATGCTTATCACTAATCTTGTTTGTGTCAATTATTGATTAAGCTTGATGCAACATGCTCTTTATGACATGTACTCATGCTTTGACTTTTTTCTTGCATCAAGTATTAATTGATATGCCCTTTGCCTATATTGCTTTCTCACTCACATGCGTAGCTAACATGTAGTGAGAACCTTACTTTTAATTGGCATTAGCCCTCGCCTATATTCTATTTGCTTTGATATCTTTATTATAGGCTTAATTTCCTTTCTTTCTCTTTCCTTTTAGGTCGGCCACCAAGAAGGAAAGGGATGGAAAAAGAAGGTTCATTATTTGGAAAGGAGGTTTCATAATTGGAAATTGGTTCATCTTGGCAAGGGTATGGAGATGGTGTATATTGAGGTGGTTCTTGAGAGTAATTGTGTTGGAATGGTGGTGGTTCCATGAATAGTTCATATGGTTCATAAGATGGTTGGTATGGTGGATAAGGATTAGGGTCATATGGGGATGTTTGGTAGTAGGGGGCTTGTGAGTAAGGTAGTTCAAAATTATATTGAGGGGGTGGTTCATAGGCATGTGGTGGTGGTTGTTGACAATCACAATAAAGGTCACCATATCCATTAGATTGATATGCATTAGGATGAGAATTATACCCATAAGAAACCAGAGGTTGTTGTTGCCAATAAGGTTGATCAATCCTTTGAGGCTCCTCCCACCTTTGATTGTTCCATCCTTGATGCATATTGTCATTATAGTTCCCATTCCCTACAACATAATTTGAGCCAAACTCATAGCCAAAGTGATGAGAATTCATAATAGCAAGAGAAAATGAAAACAAAGACTAATAAGAACTAATAAAAACTAACTCCTAAAACAATCAAAAACTAGCAAAGAAGCATATTAACATATATACAATAGCCAATAACATAACACCATTGCAACTCCCCGGCAACGGTGTGACAAATAGATTTTTGCCGGTATAGAAATTATCAAATGATCAATCGTAATATAGTCTAAACCGACGCAAAATCCTTCATCAAACAAATCTACAATCTATATCCGAGAGTACTAGTCTCCCGAGTCGTTCTCCCTTGGAATTGCCAAAGTGTGCATCTTATTGATTTAGTAAGCTTTGTTGGAATTCTTTGAAGGTTTTAGCAAAGCAATGAGAAACAAACAATCAATTATCAAAAGACTTGGCTTAGGGTTGGCATTAGAAATCCTATCCTTATAGTCCATTCAATGTTGACAACAATTAGGCCTTGCTCCATTTAGTTATCCCCTAGGTATAGAGGAAGATCAAATGAAAGTAATCAACTTGAGTCACAAGTCCTAGCTTCACCTTATAGGAATCTAGCTTTAGTGCACTCCAAGCCAACTAGCAATCCCTAAT
>NC_029787.2:79770573-79783957 GCF_000816755.2 Arachis ipaensis
TCAACTATTGATACAACTATTCAACTTCTTCTAAGGACCAAACCCTATGCCAAGTGTGATAATTCTACTCCATAGCTAGTGTTGTCATTTCATCAAACATGTGATGAGCAAGAAGGAAAGTCATAGTAAAATGAGAAGAAAAGTCAAATTGAAAGTATTGCAACACAAAGATCTAACAACAAATCTCAAAGAGTAGCAATGAAAATCCAAAATAGAGATGAAATCCAAAATTACAAAGTTGAATTCTAGATCTATGAGAATTGATCAATTGTATCTACTACTTGAAATTGGAGAAGAAAATCTATGACATGAACAAAGTGGAGTGAGAATTGTAGTGGATCTCACCAAAAAGTCATTGAAAATTCAGAAATTAGATGAGGATGAACCCTAGTGAAGCTTGGAATCTCCCTCTTCTTCTCCCAAAAAATGTAACTAACTCTCTCCTCTCTCCAAAAAAAGGAAAATATCTAGATCTAGAAGAAAATGAACTAAAAGTGTCCTTAACCCTTGTTCCTTTGGTCTTCTTAAGCTTTTCCCACCAAGGTGTTTCTCCAAGAGTGGGATCCTCAACTGCCTCCATGCCTAAGTCACGTGACTTCTTAAAAAATCATATTCGCAAATCGGCGCGCACGTGCAAGGTACGCGCACGTGCAAGGTACGCGCACGCGCCGTTGAGACGTCTTTTAATGTGCGCGGAGGCGTGATGTACGCGTGCGCGCCCATGAAGATCCTGGCTTAGCCGCTTCTCAAGCCGGCTTCTTGGCTTTGGCTTCGCGTTGCTCTATCCGCGCGGGCGCGCAAGGTGCGCGCACGCGCCCATGCGGAAACCTCCAAAGCTTAATCCTCATGCTTCCTTCCTTTGTACCCATCTTCCTTCTCTCTTTCGGTCCATTCCTACTCTATATCCTGAAACCACTTAACACACAAGTCACGACATCGAATGGCATCAAGAGAAGATTAGAAATGTATCTATTTTAGTGCGAAATAAGCATGTTTTCATTCATGAGGCGCAACTAGGAAAGGAATGCAAAATCTTGTATTTTCATATAGAAAGTGTGTGGAATCATTGATAAAACCCCTGAAATCATCACAAGATAAATCCTCAAATTGGGGTTTGTCACGGTGCCATTTATTTGATGTTGAAAATTTGTCGTCGGTCTAGATTTTCTTCTTATATAAAAGAATTACTTCGTTGTAAGCATAGCTCCAAACCAACAAACAAATCTCACATCAAATTAAATTTGGTTGTCACAAGTAACAAACCCCAAATAAGAATTAACCGAAGTATTTAGACTCCGGGTCGTCTCACAAGGAATTGCAATGAAGTGAATGATTATTGGCTATGAAGGGGACAAGGGGTTTTGTTTATAAGAGGCGGAAAATAAATGACAAGAAAAGTAAATCAAGCAAGTAACTAAAGAAAGCAAGTAATAAAGAGCCACATTCATGGCAAGAATTGAGATCATAGGCTTTCTATCCTAGTCATACATTGATTAATTCATCTTATTTAGTCAACTCCAAGAAACGGAAGAAGGTATCATGTCATCTTCACATAGGGAGAATGTCAAACAAGACTAATTAATCATGTCACAAATATAAACAAGAATTTATCTTATTACGTCATCTCCAACATTGGAAGAAGATTTAGGTTATCTTCCATGAGAGAAAGTCTAACAAGACTAGCTAATCTCAATCCAAAAGTCCTAATCAACTTACTAATTAAATTAGCAAAAGATTAGCGTCAATGGAAACAATATTAGCTAACAACTCTAGATTACCAACATGAGTTGGGTTTTTATGTCTCAAGATTGCCTAATTACTCTTTCCAAGCCAAGAATGCTCAAAATCTACTCTAACATCCAACCAAGCATTTTATCAAACACTTGGAAGGCATAAAAGGAAAGCATAGTAAAAATGCAAGAATAATAAATCTACCAACTACCGATTGCAAGGAAAGTAAGATCACAACTCAAATCATCAATTAAAAGAACATCAAACATTAAATTTCATTAAATGTAAATCAAATCCAACAAGAGCATCCATGAACATAAAAGAGAGCATAAAAGGGAAATTAACATCATAAACTAAGAGAATGAAAGAGTAGAAGTAAGAATTCCTAAAAAAAATAAGATAAAAACATGAGATTAAACCTAAACCTAGAAGAGATTAACCTAGACTAACCTAATTCTAGAGAGAAGAGGGAGCTTCTCTCTCTAGAAACTAACCTACATGATGCTAATGCTACAAACAATTGCTCCCCCCTTTGCCCAAGCTTAAATTCTGCATGAAACAGCATCAGAAATGAGTTGGGTTGGGCCCAAAGTACTTCAGAAATCGCTGGGGGCGATTTCACTTTAGTGGGCCACGAGCAGCATTGGTGCGCACGCATACATGGTGCATGCGCGCCCCTATACGCGAAGCAACATATGGCAAATTTTATATCATTTTGAAGTCCCAGATGTTAGCTTTCCAACACAACTAAAACTGCCTCATTTGGACCTCTGTAGCTCAAGTTATGGTCGTTTGAGTGCGAAGAGGTCAGGCTTGACAGATTTACGGTTCCTTCATTTCTTCATGAGTTCTCCCACTTCGCATGCTTTTCTCCTCACTTCTTCCATCCAATACTTGCCTTATGGACCTGAAATCACTCAATAAACATATCAAGGCATCGAATGGAATTAAAGTGAATTAAAATCACCAATTTTAGGGCCTAAAAAGCATGTTTTCACACTTAAGCACAAATTTGGGGAGAATTACAAAATCATGCTATTTCATTGAATAAATGTGAGAAAAATTGATAAAATCCCCCAAATTAAGCATAAGATAAACCACAAAATTGAAGTTTATCACTCGCCGGCCTCTCTGTGCCAGGGGGATCTCATCACCACCCCGTCGTCGTCACCGTTCGAGTCATCGTCCTCTCCCTGCGGATCTGCATCTGGTGTGACTGCATGCGATGTAGACAGACCAACCTGTGATGAACTGGGCCCCGCGAAAGCAGTGGGGGTGCCCCACCCAGCGCAAATGTGTCGTCGATCGGTCCAGAAGGAGGCTCATTCAGGTCGACATCTACCCGAGCCTGGGGTCCACCAAGCGGAGACATACGCCTGGCTAGCTCATCCTCCTGCATTATCATGCTGATCTCATCTAGAAAATGTGACCCTCCAAACTTTGCATTGAGCCCCTCACTACCTAGCAAGTCCGACAACATCTGACCAGGGCTATTATATGGATGATGCTCCTGCAAACTATCATCACACGCAGGGACCCTAATGAATGAAAAAATTGACGGTTCAGAATTTCACAAATGAAATCTCGTTGCAAGTATAGTTTCTAAACCAACAATAATCCTTTTATACAAAAGATTGTTTGTCACAGGTACAAACCTCTAAAAATAATAACCGAAGTATTCAAATCTCGGGTCGTTCTCCCTAGAAATTGCAATAAAGTGTTCTTGTTATTGGTTAGAGGTATGTTTTGGGGTTTTTGGAATAAGAAACAAGAATTGTAAATTGCAAAAGGAATAAACTAACAACTAGAAAAGCTCTTGGCAAGGTATGAGAACTAGAAGTCCTATCCTAGCTATCCTTATCAATTGTGATGAGAATTGTCCATTGCTCCCACTTAGTTAACCCCTAACCATGGAGGAAAGCCAATTGGATGGATTAACTTGATTCCACAAGTCCTAGCCAAATCCTAAAGGAAAGACTAGCTTTAGTGGCATTCAAGGCAATTAGCAACTTCTAATTATCAATCGACAAAAGCATTAGATAACTCAAGAGTCACTAATTACTCTACCAAAGCCAAAAGGAGAAAAATATAACTCATAGCTAAAAGAGGCATTTCATCAAATACATAAAAGGAAATAAAGGTAAACAACATGAATTGCAAGAATTAAAGAGAGATCTAACTACAAAGGTAATAGATCCATAATAGAAAATCAAATCAAACATGAAAAAGCATGGAAATCATAAATTGCATTGGAAGAGAAATGGAGGTCTACATAAGAATTCATAAAACTAAAGTAAAATTTAAGCAAGAGAAGAAGAAGATCTAGATCTAGAAGGAGAAAACTAAAACCTAATCCTAATCCTAATTCTAGAGAGAAGTGAGAGCTTCTCTCTCTAGAAACTAACTTTCCCTCCAAAACTCAACTAAACTAAACTAATGTAATGTGTTCAAAAAATTGTGATTCCCCTTCAGTCCTTGGGTCAAATAGCAACAGAGATGAGTTGGGTTTGGGCCTGGGAAGCCCAGAAATCGCCCCCAGCGGATTCACTTTAAGTGGGTCATGTGCAAGCATCGACGCGTACGCGTACAGCACGCGTACGCGTCGCTTGGCAATTTTCCATCCACGCGTACGCGTGATGTGTGCGTATGCGTCGCCATGCGACCTCACAATCCACGCGTGCGCGTCTGCTGCGCGTGCGCGTCGTTGATCTCATCCCAAATCCTTGCTTTTCCATGATTTCTCCATTTTGCATGATTTTCTCTTCATTCCTTTGATCCATTCCTAGCCTTTTCAACCTGAAATCACTAACACACACATCAAGGCATCTAGTGAAATCAAAGGTGAATCAAAATTGGCAATTAAGGGCCTAAAAAGTATGTTTTCATACTTAAGCACAAATTAGGAGGTAATCATGAAACCATGCTATTTCTTTAGATAAATGTGGGTAAAAGGTGATAAAATCCCCTAAATTAAGCACAAGATAAACCTTAAAAATGGGGTTTATCAACCTCCCCATACTTAAACCATATCATGTCCTCATGCTAAATCAAGAAGGAAATAAAGGGTATCAACATTTATTCAATGTAACAACTAAATGCAATCTACCTAAATACAACTATTTAAATGAATGCAACTACTTAGTCAAAATAACTCAACTCCCAAGAAAGCATATATAAGCACAAGGGCTAAGGTATTAACAACCATGCCAAACCACAATTCAATTGAGTTAGTAAAGAGTTTACAAACTTGCAAGAAAAGTGATGATCATAGGTGAAAACATGTAATTGAGCAATCGAACCCTCACCGGAAGTGTTTGCACTCTAGTCGCTCAAGTGTTTAGGGTTGATTCACTCAATTCTCCCCTAATCATGCTTTCTAAGATTTGTGTTTTATCTAACAATCAACATTTATTTCATGCATGCATACAAATATCATGAGGTATTTTCTTAGGTTGTAATGGGGCTAGGGTCAAGGTAAGGATGCATATTTGGTCAAGTGGACTTGAAATTTGAATCTTTGATAAGTTTAAACTTTCCACCTAACCTATGGCAGCCTATACAATTTCAAAGCTAACCTAACTACCCATTCTTCACTTTTTTTCACATACTCATGTACTTTCTTTTCATTTCACAACACTTATGCATTGATTTTTATTGAACTTTACTTTGGGGCATTTTGTCCCCTTTTTATTTCTTTTTTTTTTCTTTTTTCTTTCTTTTCTATTTTTTTTCTTTTGATATATTTTTTTCTTTTTATTTTCTCATTTTTTTTCTTTCTATATACAAGAACATCAATGCATAAGGTCTAACATTTGATTAATACATGAGCATGCACTCAATTCCCACTATTTTCAACAAAACTATCCTTTTCTCAACCAATGTCCCAAATTTCCCCACTCTTGAATGATACACACTCACTAGTCTAAGCTAATCAAAGATCCAAAGTAAGGACATTTATTATTTTCCGCTTCAAGACTTGTAATGTGCTAAAAAATTAAGAACAAAGTGGGTTAATCGTAGGCTCAAAGTTGGCTAACAAAGGAAGATAAAAGGTAAGGCTTTTTGGGTAAGTGAGCTAAATGAAATGATGGCCTCAATCATATAAATGCATGTCTACACAAAATAATGGACATAAAGAATCAAACAAATCAACGGTTACAATCATAGGAAGAGAATAATGCACACAAGAAGGAAAAAATAAGTGGTTATAAGATGTAACCACACCATTAAGGCTCAAATCTCACAAGGTTGTGTGTTCTTAGCTCAAAAATCATGTTTCACAATATATATAATTCAAGCAAGTTCTATGAAAAGTTTTTACTCAAATCAATTGAGGTGGTGCCCTATAGATAAATTTCTTGAAAAATTTTATTATTTTAACTAAGCTTATTATGTATACATATGCAAAGATAAGAAAATGCAACAAAAAATCCTAAAAGACCTAAAATGAAATATAAAAGTGTTGGGATTAGAAATTTGTCACCCAAAAATGCCGAATGGTCGGACGACCTCCCCACACTTAAAAGTTTGCACCGTCCTCGGTGCATTCAAAAATGACCAAGGGGGTACGGTGACTCTTCGAATTGCTACCTTCAGCTGGTAGGTCAACCGGTGCTGCGTGTTCTTTCTTCCGCTTCCGTTTTAGCTTATAATGACTCATCCTAAAATTAGAAGACCGGATAGTAAGAAAAGTGAATGCAAAAGCAAGAAAGCATACATCGTTGGAATGAGATAAATCACTAGAATGGGGTGAGTGATCTAATGTGTGACATTAATGAAACAAGTGTGTAAGTTCTAAGATGCATGCGGTCTAGAACACTCACTAACATAAAAAGTCCCATGTCACAATTACACAAAAAGGAACATGCACTTCACTCATCCTAGTGTGCTTGAGATGCTCTAAACTTGTGGGTTAAGACAACCAAACAAGCAATAAAGAAGCATGAGAGCATTCAAACAAATATATAACATATGGTTGCATATGATCAAGAAGCACAATGCATTGAGATAAATACACAACATCCACTATCAAGAAATTGCCTAATCAAAGAAAAGAATTCAAATCACATGGTGGCCAAATCATGCAATTCAAAAGAATTAAGATGCTTGAAGGCAATGTCTAGTGTACTTGGTATTCACAAAATTAAGCATGAAAAATTCAAAACCAAGTAACAAATTATAAGCTCAATCAAGGAATCCAACAATGAATATCTAAAAACAATTATGCTAAGATAGCATGCAATTAGGAATAAACAACAATATATAGCAAACAAAATCAATAATCCAACACTTATCATGAAAAATGGAAAATTAAACAAAATTTAAACCATCAAAATAGCTAACTAACTAAACTAACTAATGGTTGATGGTGTATCGTGGTGTTGGATGAGGTATAGGAGAAGGGAGGAAGAAAGGTGAAGGAAAGAAATGGAAATAGGAGAAGAAAAGAAGTGTAGTGAAGAAAGGGTGTCCACGCATACGTGATGAGCGGATAATTTATACGCTTTTTGGCATTGTTTTTAGTATATTTTTAGTAGGATCTAGTTACTTTTAGGAATGTTTTTATTAGTTTTTATGCTAAATTCACATTTCTGGACTTTACTATGAGTTTGTGTGTTTTTCTGTGATTTCAGGTATTTTCTGGCTGAAATTGAGAGACTTGAGCAAAAATCAGATTCAGAGGTTGAAGAAGGACTGCAGATGCTGTTGGATTCTGACCTCCCTGCACTCAAAGTAAATTTTCTGGAGCTACAGAACTCCAAATGGCGCGCTCTTAATTGCGTTGGAAAGTAGAAATCCAGGGCTTTCCAGAATTATATAATAGTCCATACTTTTATTAAGGATAGATGATGTAAACTGGCGTTGAACACCAGTTCCATGCTGCATTCTGGAGTCAAACGCCAAAAACAGGTTGCAAAGTGGAGTTAAACGCCAGAAACAGGTTACAAACTGGCGTTCAACTCCAAGAGAAGCCTCTACACGTGTAAAGCTCAATGCTCAGCTTAAGCACACACCAAGTGGGTCCCAGAAGTGGATTTCTGCATCAATTACTCATTCTGTAAACCCTAGTAACTAGTTTAGTATAAATAGGACTTTTTACTATTGTATTTACATCTTCGAATCAGATCTTTGATTAGTTTTATGCTATCTTAGACTTTTGGGAGGCTGGCCATTCGGCCATGCCTGGACCTTATCACTTATGTATTTTCCACGGTAGAGTTTCTACACTCCATAGATTAAGGTGTAGAGCTTTGCTGTTCCTCATAAATTAATACAAAGTACTACTATTTTTCTATTCAATTCAACTTATTCCGCTTCTAAGATGTTCATTCGCACCCAAGAACATGATGAATGTGATGATTATGTGACGCTCATCATCATTCTCACTTATGAATGCGTTCCTAACAAACACTTCCATTTTACATGCAAACAAGCTAGAATGAGTATCTCTTGGATATCTAATACAGGGGACCAAGTCCGAGTTATTAGTATCTTCGTGGTATAAGTTAGAACCCATGGACGGCCATTCTTGAGAATCCGGAAAGTCTAAACCTTGTCTGTGGTATTCCGAGTAGGATTCAGGGATTGAATGACTGTGACGAGCTTCAAACTCGCGAGTGCTGGGCGTAGTGACAGACACAAAAGGATAGTAAATCCTATTCCAGTATGATCGAGAACCGACAGATGATTAGCCATGCAGTGACAGCACATTGGACCATTTTCACTGAGAGGACAGGTGGCCATTGACAACGGTGATGCCTAACATACAGCTTGCCATGGAAAGGAGTAGGACTGATTGGATGAAGACAGCAGGAAAGCAGAGGTTTAGAGGAACGAAAGCATTTCTATACTTTTATCTGAAATTCTCACCAATGATTTACATAAGTATCTCTATCCTATTTTAATTATCTTTTAGAACGCTATAATCTCTTAATACATTTGAATCCGCCTGACTGAGATTTACAAGGTGACCATAGCTTGCTTCAAGCCGACAATCTCCGTGGGATCGACCCTTACTCACGTAAGGTTTATTACTTGGACGACCCAGTGCACTTGCTGGTTAGTTGTACGAAGTTGTGAAACAGAATTAAGAACATGAACGTGCGTATTGAGTTTTTAGCGCCGTTACCAAGGAAGGAATGATCACGATTTCGCACACCAAGTTTTTGGCGCCGTTGCCGGGGATTGTTCGAGTTTGGACAACTGATGGTTCATCTTGTTGCTCAGATTAGGTAATTTTCTTTTTGATTTATTTTCAAAAATTCTTCAAAAATCTTTCAAAAATTTTTTTTCCTTTTGTTTTCGAAAATCATTCTAAATTTTTAAGAATGAATTCTAAAGTTTCAATATGGTATGTTGAATCTTGGCTGGCCATCAAGCTTTAGACTAACTTGGTATGATTCCTGGAATCTTGATTGAGGAATTTGAATTCATTACTTCCTCTTTCCTATATGTTTTCGAAAAAATATACAAAAATCCAAAAAAAAAATAATAAAATCATAAAAATAAAAAATATTTTATGTTGTCTGTTTGAGTCTTGAGTCAATTCTTTTAGTTTTGTGTCAATGGCATTTTTCTAAAAATTTATGTATTTTTCGAAAATTCATGCATTCATAGTGATCTTCATGATCTTCAAGTTGTTCTTGGTAAGTCTTCTTGTTTGATCTTCATATTTTCTTGTTTTGTGTCTTTTCTTGTTTTTCATATGCATTCTTGAATTATTAATGTCTAAAGAATAAAAATCTTTAAGTTTGGTGTCTTGCATGTTTTCTTTTCTTGAAAATTTTTCAAAAATAAGTTCTTAGTGTTCATCTTGACATTCAAAGTGTTCTTGGTGTTCATCTTGACGTTCATAATGTTCTTGCATGCATTGTGTGTTTTGATTCATAATTTTTATGTTATGTGTTATTTTTCATGTTTTTCTCTTTCTTCATTAAAAATTCAAAAATAAAAAATTTATCTTTCCCTTTTTTATCTCATAAATTTCAAAAATTTGGATTGAGTTTTTCAAAAATTTTTAAAATCTAGTTGTTTCTTATGAGTCAAATCAAATTTTCAATTTAAAAATCTTATCTTTTTCAAAATCTTTTTCATTTCTTATTTATTTTCAAAAATTTTAAAAATATTTTTCAAAAATTTTTTTCTTAATTTTATCTCATAATTTTCGAAAATATTATCAACAATTAATGTTTTGATTCAAAAATTTCAAGTTTGTTACTTTCTTGTTAAGAAAGATTCAAACTTTAAGTTTTAGAATCATATCTTGTGATTACTTGTGAGTCAAGTCATTAATTTTGATTTTAAAATTCAAATCTTTTTCAAAACTAATTTTAATCATATCTTTCTATCATATCTTTTTAAATCATATTTTTTAAAAAATTTGATTTTAAAATATCTTCTCTAACTTCTTATCTTATCTTTTCAAAATTGATTTTCAAATCTTTTTCAACTAACTAATTGACTTTTTGTTTGTTTCTTATCTTTTTCAAAACTACCTAACTACTCTTCCCTCTCTAATTTTCGAAAATACCTCACTCTTTTTCAAAAATTCTTTTTAATTAATTAATTGTTTTAAATTTTAATTTTAATTTTATTTTTCCTTTAATTTTCGAAAATCATCAACCCCTTTTCAAAAATTATTTTTGAAAACTCCTCCCTTTCATCTTCTTCTATTCATTTAATTACTTACTAACACTTCTTTTCATCTCATATCTCTGCTCCTATCCTTACCCTTGTGTTTGGATTATCCATTCTTCTTCACTCTTATTCCTTTCTTCTTCTACTAACAATAAGGAACCTCTTTACTGTAACATAGAGGATTCCTCTTCTTTTCTTGTTCTCTTCTCTTTCATATGAGCAGGAACAAGGAAAAGGGCATTCTTGTTGAAGCTGATCCAGAACCTGAAAGGACTCTGAAGAGAAAACTAAGAGAAGCTAAATTACAACAATCCAGAGACAACCTTACAGAATTTTTCGAAAAGGAAGAGGAGATGGCAGCCGAAAATAATAATAATGCAAGAAGGATGCTTGGTGATTATACTACACCTACTTCCAAGTTTGATGGAAGAAGCATCTCAATCCCTACCATTGGAGCAAACAATTTTGAGCTGAAACCTCAATTAGTTGTTCTAATGCAACAGAACTGCAAATTCCATGGACTTTCATCAGAAGATCCCTACCAAATTTTAACTGAGTTCCTACAGATCTGTGAGACTGTTAAGACTAATGGAGTAGATCCTGAAGTCTACAGGCTCATGCTTTTCCCTTTTGCTGTAAGAGACAGAGCTAGAACATGGTTGGACTCACAACCTAAAGATAGCCTGAACTCTTGGGATAAGCTGGTCACGGCCTTCTTTGCTAAGTTCTTTCCTCCTCAAAAGCTGAGCAAGCTTAGAGTGGATGTTCAGACCTTCAAGTAAAAAGATGGTGAATCCCTCTATGAAGCTTGGGAAAGATACAAGCAGATGACCAAAAGGTGTCCTCCTGACATGCTTTCAGAATGGACCATTCTGGATATATTCTATTATGGTCTGTCTGAGTTCTCCAAGATATCACTGGACTATTCTGCAGGTGGATCCATTCACCTAAAGAAAACGCCTGCAGAAGCTCAAGAACTTATTGACATGGTTGCAAATAATCAATTCATGTATACTTCGGAGAGAAATTCAGTGAATAATGGAACGCCTCAGAAGAAGGGAGTTCTTGAAATTGATGCTCTGAATGCCATATTGGCTCAGAACAAAGTGTTGACTCAGCAAGTCAACATGATTTTCCAAAGTCTGAATGGATGGCAAAACGCATCCAACAGTACTAAAGAGGCATCTTCTGAAGAAGAAGCTTATGATCCTGATAACCCTGCAATAGCAGAGGTAAATTACATGGGTGAACCTTATGGAAACACCTATAATTCATCATGGAGAAATCATCCAAATTTCTCATGGAAGGATCAACAAAAGCCTCAACAAGGCTTTAATAATGGTGGAAAAAACAGGCTCAGCAATAGCAAGCTTTTTCCATCATCTTCTTAGCAACAGACAGAGAATTCTGAACAAAATACATCTAATTTAGCAAACTTAGTCTCTGATCTGTCCAAGGCCACTCTAAGTTTCATGAGTGAAACAAGGTCCTCCATAAAAAAAATTTGGAGGTACAAGTGGGCCAGCTGAGTAAGAAAATCACTGAAACACCTCCTAGTACTCTCCCAAGCAATACAGACGAGAATCCAAAGAGAGAGTGCAAGGCCATTGATTTAATCATCATGGCTGAACCTACAAGGGAGGGAGAGGACGTGAATCCCAGTGAGGAAGACCTCTGGTGCACAAATTGTGAATCACACTTTTCACAACTCGTACCACTGACCAGCAAGTGCACTGGGTCGTCCAAGTAATACCTCACGTGAGTAAGGGTCGAATCCCACGGAGATTGTTGGTTTGAAGCATTCTATGGTTATCTTGTAAATCTTAGTCAGGAAGTCAATTATGTTTATCAGTTGAATTGCAAATAAACAAGAGAGCATGGATTAAAGGTTACTTGTTATGCAGTAATGGAGAATATGTTGGAGTTTTGGAGATGCTTTGTCTTCTGAATCTCTGCTTTCCTCTGTCTTCTTGTTCACGCACGCACGTCCTCCTATGGCAAGCTGTGTGTTGGTGGATCACCGTTGTCAATGGCTACCTTCCATCCTTCCAGTGAAAACTACGCTCACGCGCTCTGTCACAGCACGACTAATCACCGGTTGGTTCTCAATCCGGTTGGAATAGAATCCCTTGATTCCTTTGAGTTTGTCACTAACGCCCAGCCTTCAGGAGTTTGAAGCTCGTCACAGTCATTCAATCCTTGAATCCTACTCGGAATACCACAGACAAGGTTTAGACTTTCTGGATTCTCATGAATGCCGCCATCAATTCTAGCTTATACCACGAAGATTCTGATTAAGAGATTTAAGAGATACTCATTCAATCTGATATAGAACGGAGGTGGTTGTCAGGCACACGTTCATGGGTTGAGAATGGTGATGAGTGTCACGAATCATCACCTTCATCACAGTTAAGCGCGAATGAACATCTTAGATAGGAACAGGCGTGTTTGAATAGAAAACAGAAATACTTGCATTAATTCATTGAGACATAGCAGAGCTCCTCACCCCCAACAATGGAGTTTAGAGACTCATGCCGTCAAAGAGTACAAAGTTCAGATCTAAAATGTCATGAGATGCAAAATAAGTCTCTAAAAGTTGTTTAAATACTAAACTAGTAGCCTAGGTTTACAAAAAATGAGTAAACTATGATGGATGATGCAGAGATCCACTTCTGGGGCCCACTTGGTGTGTGCTGGGGCTGAGATTTAAGCAATTCACGTGTAGAGGCCATTTGTGGAGTTGAACGCCAGTTTTTGTGCCAGTTTGGGCGTTCAACTCCAGCTTTTGATCCTTTTCTGGCGCTGGACGCCAGAATTGGCAGAGAACTGGCGTTGAACGCCAGTTTACGTCGTCTATCCTTGAGCAAAGTATGGACTATTATATATTGTTGGAAAATTAGAAGCACGCCATTTCGAGTTCTGTAGCTCCAGAAAATCCACTTTGAGTGCAGGGAGGTCAGAATCCAACAGCATCAGCAGTCCTTTTTCAGCCTGAATCAGATTTTTGCTCAGCTCT
>NC_029787.2:79784108-79808540 GCF_000816755.2 Arachis ipaensis
AGGGTGTGATTTTTCTTCTGCTGTTTTTGATTCCGTTTTCAATTTTTAATATTTATTTTGTGACTCCACATGATCATGAACCTAATAAAACATGAAAAACCATGAAGGTAAATAAAAGTTGGGTTGCCTCCCAACAAGCGCTTCTTTAATGTCCTTAGCTGGACTTTGCTGAGCTTTTAATCTAGCTTCAACCTTGAGCACTCTTGCTCAACATTGCCTTCAAGATAGTGCTTGATTCTCTGTCCATTAACAATGAACTTCTTGTCAGAGTCAATATCTTGAAGCTCTACATAACCATATGGTGATACGCTTATAATCACGTATGGTCCCCTCCACCGGGATTTCAATTTCCCGGGGAATAGCCTGAGTCTAGAGTTGAACAGCAAAACCTTCTGTCCTGGTTCAAAGATTCTAGATGACAGCTTTCTGTTATGCCACTTTTTTGATTTCTCTTTATAAAGCTTGGCATTTTCGAAAGCTGTGAATCTGAACTCCTCTAGCTTATTTAGCTGGAGAAATCTTTTTTCTCCTGCTAATTTGGCATCAAAGTTTAGGAATCTGGTTGCCCAGTAGGCCTTATGTTCCAGTTCCACGGGCAGGTGACATGCCTTACCATACACGAGTTGGTATGGAGAGGTCCCTATAGGGGTCTTGAATGCTATTTTGTAAGCCCACAGAGCATCATCCAAGCTCCGTGCCCAATCCTTTCTACGGGTATTTACTGTCCGTTCCAGGATTCTCTTTAATTCTCTGTTAGAGACTTCAGCTTGCCCATTAGTTTGTGGAAGATATGGAGTAGCCACCTTGTGGCGAATTCCATACCGAACCATGGCAGAGTAAAGCTGTTTATTGCAGAAGTGAGTGCCCCCATCACTGATTAGTATTCTAGGGACACCGAACCTGCTAAAGATATGTTTCTGGAGGAACTTCAGCACCGTTTTAGTATCATTGGTGGGTGTGGCAATGGCCTCAACCCATTTTGATACATAATCAACTGCCACCAGAATATAAGTGTTTGAGTATGATGGTGGGAAAGGTCCCATGAAGTCAATTTCCCATACGTCAAACAACTCAATCTCCAAGATTCCTTGTTGAGGCATGGCGTAACCATGAGGCAGATTGCCAGCTCTTTGGCAACTGTCACAGTTACGTACAAACTCTCGGGAATCTTTATAGAGTGTGGGCCAATAGAAGCCACATTGGAGGACCTTGGTGGCTGTTCGCTCACCTCCGAAATGGCCTCCGTATTGTGATCCAAGGCAATGCCATAGGATCCTCTGTGCTTCTTCTCTAGGCACACACCTACGGATTATTCCGTCTGCACATCTCTTAAAGAGATAGGGTTCATCCCACAAGTAGTACTTTGCATCGGTAATTAATTTCTTCTTTTGTATCCTATTGTACTCCTTGGGTATGAACCTTGCAGCTTTATAGTTTGTAATATCGGCAAACCATGGTGTTTCCTGAATGGCAAATAAATGCTCTGAGCCTTCTGTAGTCAATACACATGCGCCACCCTGTAACTATTCTTGTGGGAACCAGTTCATTTTTTTCATTATGAATCACTGTCATGCCTCCCTTTTTTGGGACGACTTGGACAGGGCTCACCCAGGGGCTATCAGAAATAGGATAAATAATCCCAGCCTCTAGTAATTTGGTGACCTATTTCTGCACCACTTCTTTCATGGTTGGATTTAGCCGCCTCTGTGGTTGAACCACTGGTTTGGCATTATCCTCCAATAAGATTTTGTGCATGCATCTAGCTGGGCTGATGCCCTTAAGGTCACCTATGGACCACCCAAGAGCTGTCTTGTGTGTCCTTAGCACTTGAATAAGTGCTTCCTCTTCCTGTGAATTTAAAGTAGAGCTTATGATCACTGGAAAAGTGTCACCTTCTCCCAAAAATGCATATTTCAAGGATGGTGGTAATGGCTTGAGTTCGGGTTTAGGAGGTTTTTTCTCTTCCAGAAGAAATTTCAGAGGCTCTTTCATGTCCTCTGAGTCCTCCAAATCAGGCTGAACATCTTTAAAGATATTTTCCAACTCTGATTCGAGACTCTCAGCCATGTTGATCTCTTCTACCAAGGAGTCAATAAGATCAACTTTCATGCAGTCTGTTGATGTGTCTGGATGCTGCATGGCTTTGACAGCGTTCAACTTGAACTCATCATCATTGACTCTCAGGGTTATTTCCCCCTGTTGAACGTCAATGAGGGATCGTCCAGTTGCTAGGAAGGGTTTTCCTAGAATGAGAGTAGCATTCTTGTGCTCCTCCATTTCCAGCACAACAAAGTCAGTGGGAAAGGTGAATGGCCCAACTCTGACTATCATGTCTTCGATCACGCCTGATGGGTATTTAGTGGAGTCATCAGCAAGTTGGAGACATATTCGGGTTGGTTTAACTTCATCAAGTAAGCCAAGCTTTCTGACAGTGGATGCAGGTATTAGGTTGATGCTTGCCCCAAGATCGCGTAAAGTTGTCTTGGTACAATTATCTTCTAATATGCATGGTATCAGAAAACTCCCAGGGTCTTTAAGCTTTTCAGGAAAGCTCTTCAGAATGACTGCACTGCATTCTTCAGTGAGAAGAACTCCTTCTGTTTCTCTCCACTCCTTTTTATCACGTGCAGAGGCCGTTTGTGGAGTTGAACGCCAGTTTTTATGCTAGTTTGGGCGTTCAACTCCAGCTTTTGATCCTTTTCTGGCGCTGGACGCCAGAATTGGGCAGAGAACTGGCGTTGAACTCCAGTTTACGTCATCTATCCTTGAGCAAAGTATGGACTATTATATATTGCTGGAAATCCCTGGATGTCTACTTTCCAACGCAATTGGAAGCACTCCATTTAGAGTTCTGTAGCTCCAGAAAATCCAATTTGAGGGCAGGGAGGTCAGAATCCAACAGCATCAGCAGTCCTTTTTCAGCCTGAATCAGATTTTTGCTCAGCTCCTTCAATTTCAGCCAGAAAAATACCTGAAATTACAGAAAAACACACAACTCATAGTAAAGTCCAGAAATATGAATTTTTCCTAAAAACTAATGAAAATAAACTAAAAACTAACTAAAACATACTAAAAGCTATATGAAATTAACCCCAAAAAGCGTATAAAATATCCGCTCACCAACCTCCTGGGACGTCCAGAGATCAATAAGGAGTTTCCCTCTGAGGAACCAAAGGACTCTGAGGCTCATCTGGAGACCATAGAGATTCCATTAAACCTCCTTATGCCATTCATGAGCTCTGAAGACTATTCTTCCTCTGAAGAGGATGAAGATGTAACCGAAGAGCAAGTTACCCAAGTACCCTGGTGCAATCATGAAACTGAATACCAAATTATTTGGTAATGAGACTTGGGAAGATGAACCTCCCTTACTCAGCAATGAACTGAGTGATCTGGATCAACTGAGATTGCCTCAGAAGAAACAGGATCCTGAAAAGTTCTTAATACCTTGTACCATAGGCACCATGACCTTTGAAAAGGCTCTATGTGATCTTGGGTCAGGGATAAACCTCATGCCACTCTCTGTAATGGAGAAACTGGGAATCTTTGAGGTGCAAGCTGCCAGAATCTCACTAGAGATGGCAGACAAGTCAGTAAGACAAGCTTATGGATTAGTAGAGGACGTGTTAGTAAAGGTTGAAAGCCTTTACATCCCTGCTGATTTCATAATCTTAGACACTAGGAAGGAGGAGGATGAATGCATCATCCTTGGAAGACCCTTCTTAGCCACAGAAGAAGTTGTGATAGATGTTAACAGAGGAGAGTTAGTCCTTCAATTGAATGGGAACTACCTTGTGTTTAAGGCCCAAGGCTATCCTTCTGTAACAATGGAGAGGAAGCATGAAAATCTTCTCTCAGTACAGAGTCAAACAAAGCTCCCACAATCAAACTCTAAGTTTGGTGTTGGGAGGCCTCAGCCAAACTCTAAGTTTGGTGTTGAATCCCCACATCCAAACTCTAATTTTGGTGTTGGGAGTCTACAAAATTGATCTGATCACCTGTGTGGCTCCTTGAGAGCCCACTGTCAAGCTATTGACATTAAAGAGGCACTTATTGGAAGGCAACCCAATTTTTATTTATTTAATTTTATTCTTTCTTTTATTGATCTTTTATGTTTTATTAGGTTCATAATCATGTAGAGTCACGAAAAAATACTAAAATGAAAAACAGAATCAAAAACAGTAGAAGAAAAATCACACCCTGGAGGAAGGGCTTACTGGCGTTTAAACGCCAGTAAGGAGAATCTGGCATTGAACGCCAAAAACAAGCAACATCCAGGCATTCAAATGCCAAGAATACACCCTGGGAAGAGATGGCGCTCAACGCCAGAAACATGCTGCACATGGGCGTTGAACGCCCAGAACAAGCATCACTTCGGCTTTTAAGCGCCAGAATTGCATGCAAAGGCATTTTACATGCCTAATTGGTGTAGGGATGTAAATCCTTGACACCTCAGGATCTGTGGACCCCACAGGATCATCTCAGGATCTGTGGACCCCACAAGATCTCCACCTACCTCCACTCACCTTCTCCCCCCTTCACACAATCCCATAAACACTCTTCCCCAAAAACCCTTCACCAATCACCTCAATCTCTCTTCCCCATCACCTCTCCACCACTCACATCCATCCACCCTTCCCCATAAACCCCTCCATTCTTCTTCTTTTTCACACAACACAACCCTCTTTTCTCCTCCTTGGCCAAAACACAACCCTCTCTCCCTCTCCTCCATATCTTCTTCTTCATCTATTCTTTCTTTTCTTGCTCGAGGGCGAGCAATATTCTAAGTTTGGTGTGGTAAAAGCATAGCTTTTTGTTTTGCCATTACCATTGATGGCACCTAAGACTGGAGAAAAGGGAAAGGGTAGACAAAAGCTTCCACCTCCGAGTCATGGGAGATGGAAAGGTTCATCTCCAAAGCCCATCAAGACCACTTCTATGATGTTGTGGATAAGAAGAAGGTGATCCCTGAGGTCCCTTTCAAACTCAAGAAAAATGAGTATCCGGAGATCCGACAAGAAATTCAAAGAAGAGGTTGGGAAGTTCTAACCAACCCCATTCAACAAGTTGGAATCTTAATGGTTCAAGTTCTATGCCAATGCATGGATCACTAGGAACCATGATCAAAGTAAGAACCCGAAACCAAAAAATTACCTTACAATGGTTCGGGGGAAATACTTAGACTTTAGTCCAGAGAATGTGAGGTTGGTGTTCAACTTGCCCATGATGTAAAGAGATGCACGCCCCTACACTAGAAGGGTCAACTTCAATCAAAGGTTGGACCAAGTCCTTATGGACATATGTGTGGAAGGAGCTCAATGGAAAAGAGACTCCAAAGGCAAACCGGTTCAATTAAGAAGACTGGACCTCAAGCCTGTAGCTAGAGGATGGTTGGAGTTCATCCAACGCTCCATCATTCCCACTAGCAACCGGTCTGAAGTTACTGTAGACTGGGCCATCATGATTCATAGCATCATGATTGGAGAGGAAGTAGAATTTCATGAAGTTATCTCCTTTAAATTCTACAAAATAGCCGAAAAGCCCTCTACCTTGGCAAGGCTAGCTTTTCCTCATCTTATTTGCCATCTATGTTACTCAGCTGGAGCTTTCAATGAAGGAGACATCCCCGTTGAGGAGGAGAAGCCCATCACTAAGAATAAGGATGGAGCAAACAAGAGAGCTTATTCATAGAGTTCAAGAGATGCATGAGGAAGCTCATCATCAAGAAATCCCTGAGATACCTCAAGGGATGCACTTTCCTCCCAACAACTATTGGGAACAACTCAACACTTCTCTTGAAGATTTGAGTCACAACATGAATCAATTAAGGGTGGAACATCAAGAGCACTCCATCATTCTCCATGAAATTAGAGAAGATCAAAGAGCAATGAGGGAGGAGCAACAAAGACAAGGAAGAGACATAGAAGAGCACAAGGACATCATTGGTTCTTCAAGAAGAAAACGCCACCATCACTAAGGTGGACTCATTCCTTGTTCTTAAATTTCTTCTGTTTTTCGTTTTCTTTATGTTAAATGTTTATCTATGTTTTGTGTCTCTACTTCATGATCATTAGTATTTAGTAACTATGTCTTAAGGCTATGAATAATTCCATGAATCCTCCACCTCTCTTAAATGAAAAATGTTTCTAATTCAAAAGAACAAGAAGTACATGAGTTTCGAATTTATCTTTGAATTTAGTTTAATTATATTGATGTGGTGACAATACTTTTTGTTTTCTGAATGAATGCTTGAACAATGCATATGTCTTTTGAAGTTGTTGTTTATGAATGTTAAATATGTTGGCTCTTGAAAGGATGATGAACAGGAGACATGTTATTTGATAATCTGAAAAATCATAAAAATGATTCTTGAAGCAAGAAAAAGCAGTGAATACAAAGCTTACAGAAAAAAATAGCAAAAAAAAAGAGAGAAAGAAAAAAGAAAAAGCAAGTAGAAAAAGCCAGTAGCCCTTAAAACCAAAAGGCAAGGGTAAATAAAAAGGATCCAAGGCTTTGAGTATCAGTGGATAGGAGGGCCTAAAGGAATAAAATCCTGGCCTAAGCGGCTAAACCAAGCTGTCCCTAACCATGTGCTTGTGGCGTGAAGGTGTCAAGTGAAAACTTGAGACTGAGCGGTTAAAGTCAAGGTCCAAAGCAAAAAGAAGAGTGTGCTTAAGAACCCTGGACACCTCTAATTGGGGACTTTAGCAAAGCTGAGTCACAATCTGAAAAAGTTCACCCAGTTATGTGTCTGTGGCATTTATGTATCCGGTGGTAATACTAGAAAACAAAGTGCTTAGGGCCACGGCCAAGACTCATAAAGTAACTGTGTTCAAGAATCAATATACTGAACTAGGAGAATCAATAACACTATCTGAATTCTAAGTTCCTATAGATGCCAATCATTCTGAACTTCAATGGATAAAGTGAGATGCCAAAACTATTCAAGAGGCAAAAAGCTACAAGTCCCGCTCATCTGATTGGAGTAAGTTTCATTGATAGTTTGGAATTTATAGTATATTTTCTTCTTTTTATCCTATTTGATTTTTAGTTGCTTGGGGACAAGCAACAATTTAAGTTTGGTGTTGTGATGAGCGGATAATTTATACGCTTTTTGGCAATGTTTTTAGTATATTTTTAGTAGGATCTAGTTACTTTTAGGGATGTTTTTATTAGTTTTTATGCTAAATTCACATTTCTGGACTTTACTATGAGTTTTTGTGTTTTTCTGTGATTTCAGGTATTTTCTGGCTGAAATTGAGGGACTTGAGCAAAAATCAGATTCAAAGGTTGAAGAAGGACTGCAGATGCTGTTGGATTCTGACCTCCCTGCACTCAAAGTGAATTTTCTGGAGCTACAGAACTCCAAATTGCGCGCTCTCAATTGCGTTGGAAAGTAGACATCCAGGGCTTTCCAGAATTATATAATAGTCCATACTTTGATTAAGGATAGATGACGTAAACTGGTGTTGAACGCCAGTTCCATGCTGCATTCTGGAGTCAAACGCCAGAAACAGGTTGCAAAGTGGAGTTAAACGCCAGAAACAGGTTACAAACTAGCGTTCAACTCCAAGAGAAGCCTCTACACGTGTAAAGCTCAATGCTCAGCCCAAGCACACACCAAGTGGGCCCCAGAAGTGGATTTCTGCATCAATTACTCATTCTGTAAACCCTAGTAACTAGTTTAGTATAAATAGGACATTTTACTATTGTATTTACATCTTCGGATCAGATCTTTGATTAGTTTTATGCTATCTTAGACTTTTGGGAGGCTGGCCATTCGGCCATGCCTGGACCTTATCACTTATGTATTTTCCACAGTAGAGTTTCTACACTCCATAGATTAAGGTGTAGAGCTTTGCTGTTCCTCATAAATTAATACAAAGTACTACTGTTTTTCTATTTAATTCAACTTATTCCGCTTCTAAGATGTTCATTCGCACCCAAGAACATGATGAATGTGATGATTATGTGACGCTCATCATCATTCTCACTTATGAACGCGTGCCTGACAAACACTTCCGTTCTACATGCAAACAAGCTAGAATGAGTATCTCTTGGATATCTAATACAGGGGATCGAGTCCGAGTTATTAGTATCTTCGTGGTATAAGTTAGAACCCATGGACGGCCATTCTTGAGAATCCGGAAAGTTTAAACCTTGTCTGTGGTATTCCGAGTAAGATTCAGGGATTGAATGACTGTGACGTGCTTCAAACTCGCGAGTGCTGGGCGTAGTGACAGACGCAAAAGGATAGTAAATCCTATTCCAGTATGATCGAGAACCGACAGATGATTAGCCATGCAGTGACAGCGCATTGGACCATTTTCACTGAGAGGACAGGTGGCCATTGACAACGGTGATGCCTAACATACAGCTTGCCATGGAAAGGAGAAGGACTGATTGGATGAAGACAGCAGGAAAGCAGAGGTTCAGAGGAACGAAAGCATCTCTATACGCTTATCTAAAATTCTCCGACAATCTCTGTGGGATCGACCCTTACTCACGTAAGGTTTATTACTTGGACGACCCAGTGCACTTGCTGGTTAGTTGTACGAAGTTGTGAAACAGAATTAAGAACATGAACGTGCGTATTGAGTTTTTAGCGCCGTTACCAAGGAAGGAATGATCACGATTTCGCACACCAAATTTTTGGCGCCGTTGCCGGGGCTTGTTCGAGTTTGGACAACTGACGGTTCATCTTGTTGCTCAGATTATGTAATTTTCTTTTTGATTTATTTTCAAAATTCTTCAAAAATCTTTCAAAAAGAAAAATTTTTTTTTCCTTTTATTTTCGAAAATCATTCTAAATTTTTAAGAATGAATTCTAAAGTTTCAATATGGTATGTTGAATCTTGGCTGGCCATCAAGCTTTAGGCTAACCTGGTATGATTCCTGGAATCTTGATTGAGGACTTTGAATTCATTACTTCCTTTTTCCTATATGTTTTCGAAAAAAGTAAAATAAAATACAAAAAAAATATATAAAATCATAAAAATAAAAAAATATTTTGTATTTCTTGTTTGAGTCTTGAGTCAATTTTTAAGTTTGGTGTCAATTGCATTTTTTTTCTAAAAATTTATGCATTTTTCGAAAATTCATGCATTCATAGTGTTCTTCATGATCTTCAAGTTGTTCTTCGTAAGTCTTCTTGTTTGATCTTCATATTTTCTTGTTTTGTGTCTTTTCTTGTTTTTCATATGCATTCTTGAAACATTAATGTCTAAAGAATAAAAATTTTTTTAGTTTGGTGTCTTGCATGTTTTCTTTTCTTGAAACATTAATGTTTTCTTTTCACTATATAAACCCCTCCATTCTTCTTCTTTTTCACACAACACAACCCTCTCTTCTCCTCCTTGGCCGAAACACAACCCTCTCTCCCTCTCCTCCATATCTTCTTCTTCTTTATCTATTCTTTCTTCTCTTGCTCGAGGGCGAGCAATATTCTAAGTTTGGTGTGGTAAAAGCATAGCTTTTTTGTTTTGCCATTACCATTGATGGCACATAAGACCGGAGAAACCTCTAGAAAAGGGAAAGGAAAGACAAAAGCTTCCACCTCTGAGTCATGGGAGATGGAAAGGTTCATCTCCAAAGCCCATCAAGACCACTTCAATGATGTTGTGGCCAAGAAGAAGGTGTCCCCGAGGTCCCTTTCAAACTTAAGAAAAATGAGTATCCGGAGATCCGACATGAAATTCAAAGAAGAGGTTGGGAAGTTCTAACCAACCCCATTCAACAAGTCAGAATCTTAATGGTTCAAGAGTTCTATGCCAATGCATGGATCACTAGGAACCATGATTAAAGTAAGAACCCGAACCCAAAGAATTACCTTACAATGGTTCAGGGGAAATACTTAGACTTTAGTCCGGAGAATGTGAGGTTGGCGTTCAACTTGCCCATGATGCAAGGAGATGCACGCCCCTACATTAGAAGGGTCAACTTCAATCAAAGGTTGGACCAAGTCCTTATGGACATATGTGTGGAAGGAGCTCAATGGAAAAGAGACTCCAAAGGCAAACCGGTTCAATTAAGAAGACTGGACCTCAAGCCTATAGCTAGAGGATGGTTGGAGTTCATCCAACGCTCCATCATTTCCACTAGCAACCGGTCTGAAGTTACTGTAGACTGGGCCATCATGATTCATAGCATCATGATTGGAGAGGAAGTAGAAGTTCATGAAGTTATCTCCCTTGAATTCTACAAAATAGCCGAAAAGCCCTCTACCTTGGCAAGGCTAGCTTTTCCTCATCTTATTTGCCATCTATGTTACTCAGCTGGAGCTTTCATAGAAGGAGACATCCCCATTGAGGAGGAGAAGCCCATCACTAAGAAAAGGATGGAGCAAACAAGAGAGCCTATTCATAGAGTTCAAGAGATGCATGAGGAAGCTCATCATCAAGAAATCTCTGAAATACCTCAAGGGATGCACTTTTCTCCCAACAACTATTGGGAACAACTCAACACTTCTCTTGAAGATTTGAGTGATAAACCCATATTTTATGATATATTTTGTGCTTAGTTTGAGTGATTTATTCAATCCTTCACCCACTTATTCATATTAATTGCATAGTTTTACTTTCCCTTTCTCATTATGTGATGTATGTGAAAAACATGTTTCCTATGCTTTAAAACTAATTATTTTAATTACCTTTAATTCCATTCGATGCTGTGACTAGTGTGTTGAGTAGTTTCAGATCTTCTAAGGCAGGAATGACTTAAAGGATGGAAAGGAAACATACAAAAATGGAAGGAAAGCACAAAACGGAGTTTCTAAAGAAACTGGCATCCATGCGATTGCATGGGCGACGTGGACGCATGCCAAGCGCGAATCAACAGTGACGCGGCCGCATGACTGACGCGACCGCGCACCTTAAGCAAAACACATATGACGCGGCCGCCTGACTGACGCGACCGCGTGACAAGAAAAGCTCCGAATGACGCGACCGCGTGACCCACGCAGACGCGTGACAGAGGCCACGCACCAAAAATTGCAGAAAATGCACCCAGCGATTTCTGAAGCCCTTTTTTGCCCAAATCCAAGTCCAGAAGGCATAGACCAGAGGTTATAAAGTGAGGGAATGCATCCATTCATAGAGAGACGACTTTAGTTTAGTTTTCATGAGTTAGATTTAGTTTGGAGAGAGGTTCTCTCCTCTCTCTTAGGATTACGATTTAGGATTTCTCTTAATTCGGGAGTAACTCTAGATCCCAGATTTAATGTTCCTTTACTTCCAGCTTCTCTTTTACTTTTATTCACTACTTTAGTTGATTATTTACTTTTGCAATTTAATTTATGAATTCTTCCATGTTACGGATTATTATTTTGGATTAATGTTATTTGAGGTATTTCAGTTAATATTGCTTTCTTTTATTTATTAGTTACAATTATTCCCAATCTGAAGACATTCTTATTCCAGTAGATTTACTTTTCTCCTTTTGGTTTTGGTTAAGAAATCAGTAACTCAGGAGTTATCAAACTCAAACATGCTTGATAATTGTTATCTTTGTTAATTGAATTGAGCTTCAAGAATCCCAATCTTTTCTTAGAAAATAAAATAGGATCCGAAGATCAATCCAATTAATCCCTTGACCTTCCTTTATCTTAGTAAAGGTTAACAAAGCGGAATTAAGATTCAATTCTCATCATCATTGATAAGGATAGCGAGGATAGGACCTCTAGTTTCTCATACATTGCCAAAAGTTTATTTACAGTCATTTATTTATTTTACTTGCCATTTAAATTTCTTGTTCTTCATTTACTTTATTCGCTAATTAAACTATTCACTCCCCATTCTCAAAACCCCAATTTACAATCTCCATAACCAATAATAAGAACATACTTCCCTGCAGTTCCTTGAGAAGACGATCCGAGATTTGAATACTTCGGTTATCAATTTATTTAGGGGTTTGTTACTTGTGACAACTAAAACGTTTGTATGAAAGGACTTTTGAAGGTTTAGAAACTATACTTGCAACGAGGATTTATCCGCAAATTTCTAGACCACGCAAAAGTTCCTCTCATCAAAATGGCACCGTTGCCGGGGAATTACAATCGTGTGCCTTATTATTGGTTATTGTAAATATTCTTCTTTTACTTGTTTATTTGTTTTTATTTTTCCCTTTTATTTTCATCAGCTACTATGAATTCTCACCCCTTTCGCTTTGAGTTTGGTTCTAATGTTATTGAAAGGAATGAAAGTTATAACAGGAATATGCATCAAGGTCAAACCAATCAAGGATGGATGGAGCCGAGAGGACCTAATCAACCCTTTAGGCAACAACACCCTCCAAGACATCATGGACAAAGACCATTCTGCAATGCATACCCAGCTGAAAGATATGGTGGACAACCTTGTAACTACCAACAAGCCCCACCACGTGCCTATAGACCATCCTCTCAACATAACCTCGAACCACCACGCTCACAAGCTTCTTTTCACCATTCACCACCACATGATCCTCATTTACCCCAGCTCCAATCCAATCACTCCCGAACACCACCACTTCCCCCTGTACCACGTCCAAACCTATCACCTCGGGAATCAGAGATTCGCCTCAAGGAAACAGCAGATCAACTTCAAACAACTATTCATCAACTGGAGCAAGCAATAAGTCAATTACTTGCCAGACGTTCGAACATTCAAGGACCTCCCACAACACCATGTGGACAATCTGATGAAGAGCGTAGCATGAAGGAGATACTAGAGACTCCAGTGGACATGACAGAGCCTGACTTCGTACTAGAACAAGTAGAGGAAGCTGTCACTGTACAAGAAGAAGAGTTGGTTGAAGACTTTGGAGACGCTGAACCCCCATGGGAATCCAGAGTTGTGGAGAATTTTGTCAAGGATGTTACAATTGATGCTAAGGAGGATAGTGCACAACCTTCAGAGCTAAGCTTTTATGAAGAACTAGACAGGATAATTCCAGAAGCAAGTTTCCTTGATGATGATAATGAACTTGCATCCGCAAGTGAATTCTCTGAGATCGAAGACTCTTCCCCAGATGAATACAAAGATGACGCGGAGGTAGATTTCTCTAAACCGCCCATTTATGACTCAAGTGATGAGGAAGACATAGATGGCTTTGATCAGGACGATGTTACATTTGAAGAATTCCGCAAAGAAGTGGAGAATTTCACAGAAGAGCACAAGGGAGTAGAACTCACAGAACCACTGGAACCACCTACCCCAAGGCCATTACCACCCAATACAAGCTTCAAGTGGGTACAATCCTTAACTTTTAACTGTATTTTTCCACTTGAATATGGTTTGCTTGAAATAGATGGCCATCTTAGAGCTCTCTGTGGCTTTAAGAGTAAAAGGGAAATGGCTCGTACTCAGAGCTGGTGCACAAAGTTCGATAAGGTTCCATGCTTCAACTTGAACTGCACGGATTGGCATCATGATCAACCAGATAGATCTCGAAAAACGTTTGGTTATCCTAGTGAGAATCTAATCTCTAAACCGCTCAGATAGAAAAGTATAGATCAAGACGAAGGCAGATTTAAAAGCAAAGTTTGGGATCCTGGAATCTATGCTAACATTCGTCACCCCGGGAGTCTGAGAATCTGTTTGAAGCTTCCCAGAAGCTTCACGTGCCTAGTTTAGGACCCCGAAGGCTATTGGCATTCCAAGCATTGGTGGAGATTTCTGGATGAATTTAAGCATAAGCCGCCATAACAGGAAGCTCTTCCAATGTCCAACTTAAGGACTTTAACTAAAAGTGTTTGGTGGGAGACAACCCACCATGGTATGATCGTTCATTTTTCAATTTTTATTTCATTTTGTTTGTTTTCAAGTGGTATTTTATTTTATAATATTGAACCTGGAATTTTGCATCGCATTCATATTAATCATTGCATTCTGCATATTGCATAAAAAAAAGAGAAGAGAGAAGGTGCTCCACGCGACCGCATCATCCATGCGATCGCGTCAAATGGCGTAAAACATTACCCACGCGACCACGTCATCCACACGACCGCGTGACCTGGAGATCGGCGTAAAGATCCAACGTCCAGAAAGTTAGGCTGGAATCGTGCGGCCATTGTGCGTTTCGCACAATTGACCCATGCGATCGCGTCACTCATGCGATCACGTCACTTGCACAATACCAATCCCACGCGATCGCGTGAGCAACGCGATCGCGTCGCATGGATTGCACCACACCCCAAAAGGAGACAGAGAGTTGCGCTGAAACGACGCTGGATTTGTGCGGTTAGCACAAATTCCAGCAACGCAATCGCATGCCCTGGGCGATCGCGTCATTTACTCTTTTTGCCCTCCACGCGATCGCATCATTCACGCGATCGCATCACACCATTTTTTCGCTCCAACCACGCGACCGCGTCCCCACGCGGCCGCGTGGATTCAGATTTATAACCCCCCATTCTTCTTCTTCCTTCTCCTCCCTCCCTCCAATGCCACTGCCCCCTTCCACGACCACCACCCACCGCCGCCGGCCCAACCCAGCCGCGCCCCCCATCTGCCACCCACCTCTTCCCCTCTCCCCTACCTCCATTACCCCTCCTTTCCCTCCCTGCCTTTCCGACCAGCATCACCGCCGCCGTGCCGCCCTTCTCCGTTGTATGTTTATTTCGCAATTCTGCTGTTACTGTGCTGTTAGTTTTCTTCATATGATATAATTTCTTGTTTCATGCTGCTCTTTACTATGAATTTTCATGTTTATATTCCTTATATTTAAGTACGCTTTAATTGTGATTCATATGAACTATTTGACTGCTGTTTATTTTCCGGGACAATCCAATTTTAGCCGGAATGCTGCCCAAATTTCTGTAAAATGTTTCCATTCATGTTTTGGTTTTGCCATTTTGAAATCTGTTTACTCTGCTTTAACCAAACCATTCATGAATGCCCGGGCAAGTTTTCTTATCCTTTTTGATTTCCTGGTTCCTACACTGCATTTTTGATGTTTGATTCTAAATTTTTGCTTTCTCTGTATCTATTTGAATCATCATCAAACTGTTTTACTTGTTTGGATATGAGTTACTTATCGCTTCTAACTGTGAATACTTGTTACTTGGAATATTTTCATTATGCCACTTACTTTAACGCACTTCTACTAACTCACTAATTTTCACCTCCTAAACTCTTTTTCAATTCTAACCAACCTAACCTTTCAAAAACTTCTTTTCTGATTTTCTTTCACTTTCTCTTAATATTCTAACTAAGGCATGATGTTTATTTTTCTATTTTACATGAATTCTATTCCATTTTGGATTGTAAATTCTTCTTTTCGAACTTTTAACTCCTATTCAATCCTTAATGCACTTTTACTTAGCTCATATTCATTACTCTCCTGCTCCTTTGCTACTATGTGCTTCTCTTGTTAATTGCCTCCTTGTTTTCCTGTTTTTATTATATCCTTGAATTCTATTTTTCAGGATGTCAGACTCCCACAGAAAAGGGAAAGAAAAGGCAACAACTGGAAAATAGAAAAGAGGAGAAGCCTCTATGTCTATCATTGATCTCATGCATGATGCCTCCTTGCGGGAGAAAAATTTTACCCCGCAGGAGAAGGCCGACCAGCTAATCCCTGCTACTGATCTAGTAAAATTTGCAAACCGATACTGTGAGCTGAGGTATCCGGTGTTTGCAACCTCCAGGAACCTATACCTGGAGAGGACTCTGAAGATCCCAGAAGAACTCCAGCAATACACCTCTGACCAGATCAAACAAAGAGGCTGGTTCTTCCTGGAGAGACCTCTGACTGAGGTCAATGCATCTTGGGTTAGAGAATTCTACTGCAATTACTTCAAGACTTCCCTAGATGCAGTGAACCTCAGAGGGAAGCAGATTCTGGTTACTGAAGAGGCCATTGAGAATGTTTTGAAGCTTCTGCCTAAGACTGATCAGCTGGATGGTTATCAGAAAGCTGAGGAAGACATGCGCTTTATGCGATTTGATTGGGATGCAGTAAAGGCCCGGATAGCCCTTGACCCAACCGTTCCTTGGATTATGGGTCAGAACACCATCATGCCAAAGGGAATCAAGCGCATTTACCTAAATGATGAGGCTCGGCTATGGCATCAGATACTTAGCAACTTCATTATGCCGAGTACTCACGAGACTGAGATACCAGCCGCTATGATCACCTTCCTATGGTGTGTGATGGAGGGTAAGGACCTGTACCTGCCACGCTTTATCCGGTTCTACATGGCCAGGGTCCACGTCCGAGGCACTCTTCCCTTTCCATATTTGATCACACAGCTAGGCCGTCGAGCTGACGTGCCTTGGGAGGATGCTGATGAGAGGCCACCTGCTGCAGAATGCAAGAAGATTATCCCGTACAGCAGGAACTTTCTGGCCTTGGGCTACAGACCTCCATTCCCCACTGCTCCTGGCGACACTGCCACACCATCTGCCGGCCCCTCTTCCTCTACAGCTACACCTGCCACCACCACTGCACCTCCACCTACCCCAGAGCCCATCTATCATCTAGTGGACCGCCTGTTTCGACGGCTTGACCAGATGGAGTGTCGCAACAAGCGACGCTATGAGCACCTGAAGCTGATGATACGATCTGGCGACATCCCCTCCGAGCCTGACACACCATCCGAGGCATCTGAGGAGGAGACGGATGATCCCGAGGCAGAGACCCATTCACAGAGCGAGGCAGAGCAGGCAGGCACCCAGCAGGCGGCCCACCATCAGGAGGCTCCGCCTCAGATTCAGGCTGTAGACCCTGAGATCCCTCTTCAGTCAGCACCTCCTCCACAGCAGTCAGACCCTCAGATCACCACCTCAGAGACCCTAGCTACCCGTCCTTCCAGTGATGACACCCCTTCACACCCTGCTTGACTGAGCATCAGGGACGATGCTACATTTTAAGTGTGGGTATAAGTTTTACATTGAGAATAATGGGAATTTTTAACTAAACCTGCATGACATACATAAGTGATAAATGATTTTTGAGCTAGAGAACACATAGCCTGTGAGTTTTGAGCTTAATTGTATGGTTACATTCAAACCATAATTTTTATTCTTGTGTGTTCCGCCCTTCTTTTATATTCTGGTATTCTTTACTTTGTTTTAATCTATATGTCCGATATAGATTAGAAATACATACCAAGAGAGTGATTGAAGCCATTATTTGATTTTAGCTCACTTATCCCAAAACAGCCTACCCTTTACATCACCCTTGTTAGCCCCCTTGAGCCTTTAAATCCCCTTTTATTCTATTAGCCACATTACTGGCCTTAAGCAGAAAAACAAAATAAAATCCCAAGTTGAATCCTTGGTTAGCTTAAGATAGAAAATTATGTATAGTTTAAATGTGGGAAAACCTATTGGGAATATGGATGATAAAAACAAAAGGGTAGAAAAGAATTAAAATAATTCAAAATAAGAATTTTTGGGAAGCATGCTCATGTGAAATCAAAATAATTGAATTACCATGAGCAATAATAAAAAAAGAAGATTTTATTTTTCAGTATTTGAATAAAGGGGACACAAAAAGAATTCCCCAATTGTGAAATAAAGCAATGCACATGGGATAAAAATAAACATTGAGATATGAGCATGTAACATCAAAAGTGAGAAAATATGGAAAATAGGTAAAGAAGCTTTGATTTAGAAAATATGTATGTTAGGTGAGATCTTAGTCTAATTAAGGATTCACTTATTAGCTCACTCAGCCTTATACATATACCCTTACCTTTACCTTGGCCCCATTACAACCTTACTTAAAGACCTCATGATTTTTGGTATGACTATATTCTATGATTGTTGATTGGTTAGATGAAGAACAAAGTTATAGAAAGTAAGAATAGAAAAGAAGAATAGAGTGATTAACCCAATAAACACTGAGTGATTAGAGAGTAAACACAAAATCCAGTGAGGGTTCAATAGCTCATTAACATTTATCTCTATTTAAATTATTAATTGTCTTGCAAAGTTTATAAAATGCTTTTCTCTCCCATTTTAATTGTAAAGGCACTTTATCACTATCTAAGGTTTGGCTATATATACATGACTCCTTGAGAATGTGAATTAATTTAACTACATGCAAGCTTTATATACAAGTGAATAAAAATTAGAATTGCATGATGCATCATTCATTTAGGTAGTTGCATTTAGATTAGATTGCATTACATGACATTCCATCACTTTAACCTTACTTTTCACCTTGGATTTAGCATGAGGACATGCTATTGTTTAAGTGTGGGGAGGTTGATAAACCCATATTTTATGATATATTTTGTGCTTAGTTTGAGTGATTTATTCAATCCTTCACCCACTTATTCATATTAATTGCATAGTTTTACTTTCCCTTCCTCATTATGTGATGTATGTGAAAAATATGTTTCCTATGCTTTAAAACTAATTATTTTAATTACCTTTAATTCCATTCGATGCCGTGACTATTGTGTTGAGTAGTTTCAGATCTTCTAAGGCAGGAATGACTTAAAGGATGGAAAGAAAACATACAAAAATGGAAGGAAAGCACAAAACGGAGTTTCTAAAGAAACTGGCATCCACGCGATCGCATGGGCGATGCGGACGCATGCCAAGCGCGAATAAACAGCGACGCGGCCGCATGACTGACGCGACCGCGCGCCTTAAGCAAAACACATATGACGCGGCCGCATGACTGACGCGATCGCGTGACAAGAAAAGCTCTGAATGACGCGACCACGTGACCCACGCAGACGCGTGACAGAGGCCACGCACCAGAAATTGCAGAAAACGCTCCCAGCGATTTCTGAAGCCCTTTTTGGCCCAAATCCAAGTCCAGAAGGCATAGACTAGTGGTTATGAAGTGAGGGAATGCATCCATTCATAGAGAGACGACTTTAGTTTAGTTTTCATGAGTTAGATTTAGTTTGGAGAGAGGTTCTCTCCTCTCTCTTAGGATTAGGATTTAGGATTTCTCTTAGTTGGGGAGTAACTCTCGATCCCAGGTTTAATGTTCCTTTACTTCAAGCTTCTCTTTTACTTTTATTCACTACTTTAGTTGATTATTTACTTTTGCAATTTAATTTATGAATTCTTCCATGTTACAGATTATTATTTTGGATTAATGTTATTTGAGGTATTTCAGTTAATATTGCTTTCTTTTATTTATTAGTTACAATTATTCCCAATCTGAAGACATTCTTATTCCAGTAGATTTACTTTTCTCCTTTTGGTTTTGGTTAAGAAATCAGTAACTCAGGAGTTATCAAACTCAAACATGCTTGATAATTGTTATCTTTGTTAATTGAATTGAGCTTCAAGAATCCCAATCTTTTCTTAGAAAATAAAATAGGATCCGAAGATCAATCCAATTAATCCCTTGACCTTCCTTTATCTTAGTAAAGGTTAACAAAGCGGAATTAAGATTCAATTCTCATAATCATTGATAAGGATAGCCAGGATAGGACCTCTAGTTTCTCATACCTTGCCAAAAGTTTATTTACAGTCATTTATTTATTTTACTTGCCATTTAAATTGCTTGTTCTTCATTTACTTTATTCGCTAATTAAACTATTCACTCCTCATTCTCAAAACCCCAATTTACAATCTCCATATACCAATAATAAGAACATACTTCCCTACAGTTCCTTGAGAAGACGACCCGAGGTTTGAATACTTCGGATATCAATTTATTTAGGGGTTTGTTACTTGTGACAACCAAAACGTTTGTATGAAAGGACTTTTGAAGGTTTAGAAACTATACTTGCAACGAGGATTTATCCGCAAATTTCTAGACCACGCAAATGTTCCTCTCATCATTGAGTCACAACATGAATCAATTATGGGTGGAACATCAAGAGCACTCCATCATTCTCCATGAAATTAGAGAAGATCAAAGAGCAATGAGGGAGGAGCAACAAAGACAAGGAAGAGACATAGAAGAGCTCAAGGACATCATTGGTTCTTTAAGAAGAAAACGCCACCATCACTAAGGTGGACTCATTCCTTGTTCTTAAATTTCTTCTGTTTTTCGTTTTCTTTATGTTAAATGTTTATCTATGTTTTGTGCCTCTACTTCATGATCATTAGTATTTAGTAACTATGTCTTAAGGCTATGAATAATTCCATGAATCCTCCACCTCTCTTAAATGAAAAATGTTTCTAATTCAAAAGAACAAGAAGTACATGAGTTTCGAATTTATCCTTGAATTTAGTTTAATTATATTGATGTGGTGACAATACTTTTTGTTTTCTGAATGAATGCTTGAACAGTGAATATGTCTTTTGAAGTTGTTATTTATGAATGTTAAATATGTTGGCTCTTGAAAGAATGATGAATAGGAGACATGTTATTTGATAATCTGAAAAATCATAAAATGGTTCTTGAAGCAAGAAAAAGCAGTGAATACAAAGCTTGCAGAAAAAAAATAGTGAAAAAAAAGAGAGAAAGAAAAAAGAAAAAGCAAGCAAAAAAAGCCAGTAGCCCTTAAAACCAAAAGGCAAGGGTAAATAAAAAGGATCCAAGGCTTTGAACATCAGTGGATAGGAGGGCCTAAAGGAATAAAATCCTGGCCTAAGCGGCTAAACCAAGCTGTCCCTAACCATGTGCTTGTGGCGTGAAGGTGTCAAGTAAAAACTTGAGACTGAGCGGTTAAAGTCAAGGTCCAAAGCAAAAAGAAGAGTGTGCTTAAGAACCCTGGACACCTCTAATTGGGGACTTTAGCAAAGCTGAGTCACAATCTGAAAAGGTTCACCCAGTTATGTGTCTGTGGCATTTATTTATCCGGTGGTAATACTGGAAAACAAAGTGCTTATGGCCACAGCCAAGACTCATAAAGTAACTGTGTTCAATAATCAACATACTGAACTAGGAGAATCAATAACACTATCTAAATTCTAAGTTCCTATAGATGCCAATCATTCTGAACTTCAATGGATAAAGTGAGATGCCAAAACTATTCAAGAGGAAAAAAGTTACAAGTCCCGCTCATCTGATTGGAGCTAAGTTTCATTGATAGTTTGGAATTTATAGTATATTTTCTTCTTTTTATCCTATTTGATTTTTAGTTGCTTGGGGACAAGCAACAATTTAAGTTTGGTGTTGTGATGAGCGGATAATTTATACGCTTTTTGGCATTGTTTTTACATAGTTTTTAGTATGATTTAGTTAGTTTTTAGTATATTTTTATTAGTTTTTAATTAAAATTCACATTTCTGGACTTTACTATGAGTTTGCGTGTTTTTCTATGATTTCAGGTATTTTCTGGCTGAAATTGAGGGACCTGAGCAAAAATCAGATTCAGAGGTTGAAGAAGGACTGCATATGCTGTTGGATTCTGACCTCCCTGCACTCAAAGTGAATTTTCTCGAGCTACAAAACTCCAAATGGCGCGTTCTTAATGGAGTTGGAAAGTAGACATCTAGGGCTTTCCAGAAATATATAATAGTCAATACTTTTCCCGAGGATAGATGACGTAAACTGGCATTCAAATCCAGTTCCATGCTGCATTCTGGAGTCAAACGCCAGAAACAGGTTGCAAAGTGGAGTTCAACGCCAGAAACAGGCTACAAACTGGCGTTCAACTCCAAGAGAAGCCTCTACACGTGTAAAACTCAATGCTCAGCCCAAGCACACACCAAGTAGGCTCCGGAAGTGGATTTCTGCATCATTTACTTATCTCTGTAAACCCTAGTAACTAGTTTAGTATAAATAGGACTTTTTACTATTGTATTTACATCTCTGGACGTTTAGTTCTTAGATCATGGGGGTTGGCCATTCGGCCATGCCTGGACCTTCATCACTTATGTATTTTCAACAGTAGAGTTTCTACACTCCATAGATTAAGGTGTGGAGCTCTGCTGTTCCTCAAAGATTAATACAAAGTACTACTGTTTTTCTATTCAATTCAAGCTTATTCCTATTCTAAGATATCCATTCGCACCCAAGAACATGATGAATGCGATGATTATGTGACGCTCATCATCATTCTCACCTATGAATGCGTGCATGACAAACACTTCCGTTCTACATGCAAACAAGCTAGAATGAATATCTCTTAGATATCTAATACAGAGGACCGAGTCCGAGATATTAGAATCTTCGTGGTATAAGTTAGAACCCATGGATGGCCATTCTTGAGATCCGGAAAGTCTAAACCTTGTCTGTGGTATTTCGAGTAGGATCTAGGAAGGGATGACTGTGACGAGCTTCAAACTCGCGAGTGCTGGGCGTAGTGACAGACGCAAAAGGATAGTAAATCCGGCCTAAAGTATGATCGAGAACCGACAGATGATTAGCCACGCAGTGACAACGCATTGGACCATTTTCACAAAGAGGATGGGATGTAGCCATTGACAACGGTGATGCCCTACATAAAGCTTGCCATGGAAAGGAGTAGGAATGGTTGGATGAAGACAGCAAGAAAGCAGAGGTTCAGAGGAATGAAAGCATCTCTACACGCTTATCTGAAACACTCACCAATGAATTACATAAGTATCTCTATCCTATTTTAATTATCTTTTAGTATACTATAATCTCTTAATACATTTGAATCCGCCTGACTAAGATGTACAAGGTGATCATAGCTTGCTTCAAGCCGACAATCTCCGTGGGATCGACCCTTACTCACGTAAGGTTTATTACTTGGACGACCCAGTGCACTTGTTGGTTAGTTGTATGAAGTTGTGAAACAGAATTAAGAACATAAACGTGCGTATTGTGTTTTTAGCGCCGTTACCAAGGAAGGAATGATCACGATTTCGCACACCAAGTTTTTGGCGCCGTTGCCGGGGATTGTTCGAGTTTGGACAACTGACGGTTCATCTTGTTGCTCAGATTAGGTGATTTTCCTTTCAAAATGTTTTCAAAAATCTTTCAAAAATTATTCCTTTTGTTTTCGAAAATCATTCTAAATTTTTAAGAATGAATTCTAAAGTTTCAAAATGGTATGTTGAATCTTGGCTGGCCATCAAGCTTTAGACTAACCTGGTATGATTCCTAGAATCTTGATTGAGGACTTTGAATTCGTTACTTCCTTTTTCCTATATGTTTTCGAAAAAATATACAAAAATCCAAAAAAAAAATAAATCATAAAATCATAAAAATCAAAAATATTTTATGTTGTCTGTTTGAGTCTTGAGTCAATTTTTTAGTTTGGTGTCAATTGCATTTTTCTAAAAATTTATGTATTTTTTCGAAAATTCATGCATTCATAGTGATCTTCATGATCTTCAAATTTTTCTTGGTAAGTCTTCTTGTTTGATCTTCATATTTTCTTGTTTTGTGTCTTTTCTTGTTTTTCATATGCATTCTTGAATTATTAATGTCTAAAGAATAAAAATCTTTAAGTTTGGTGTCTTGCATGTTTTCTTTTCTTGAAAATTTTTCAAAAATAAGTTCTTGGTGTTCATCTTGACATTCAAAGTGTTATTGGTGTTCATCTTGACATTTATAGTGTTCTTGCATGCATTGTGTGTTTTGATTCATAATTTTTATGCTATGTGTTATTTTTCATGTTTTTCTCTTTCCTCATTAAAAATTCAAAAATAAAAAATTTATCTTTCCCTTTTTATCTCATAAATTTCGAAAATTTGGATTGACTTTTTTAAAAATTTTTAAAATCTAGTTGTTTCTTATGAGTCAAATCAAATTTTCAATTTAAAAATCTTATCTTTTTCAAAATCTTTTTCATTTTTCTTATTTATTTTCGAAAATTTTAAAAATATTTTTCAAAAATCTTTTTCTTAATTTTATCTCATAATTTTCGAAAATATTATCAACAATTAATGTTTTGATTCAAAAATTTCAAGTTTGTTACTTTCTTGTTAAGAAAGATTCAAACTTTAAGTTCTAGAATCATATCTTGTGATTACTTGTGAGTCAAGTTATTAATTTTGATTTTAAAATTCAAATCTTTTTCAAAACTAATTTTAATCATATCTTTCTTTCATATCTTTTTAAATCATATTTTTTCAAAAATTTGATTTTAAAATATCTTCTCTAATTTCTTATCTTCTTATCTTTTCGAAATGGATTTTCAAATCTTTTTCAACTAACTAATTGACTTTTTGTTTGTTTCTTATCTTTTTCAAAACCACCTAACTACTCTTCCCTCTCTAATTTTCGAAAATACCTCCCTCTTTTTCAAAAATTCTTTTTAATTAATTAATTGTTTTAAATTTTAATTTTAATTTTATTTCTCCTTTAATTTTCGAAAATTATCAACCCCTTTTCAAAAATTATTTTCGAAAACTCCTCCCTCTCATCTTCTTCTATTTATTTAATTACTTACTAACACTTCTTTTCATTTCATATCTCTGCTCCTATCCTTACCCTTGTGTTTGGATTATCCATTCTTCTTCACTCTTATTCCCTTTCTTCTTCTACTAACAATAAGGAACCTCTTTACTGTAACATAGAGGATTCCTCTTCTTTTCTTGTTCTCTTCTCTTTCATATGAGCAGGAACAAGGAAAAGGGCATTCTTGTTGAAGCTGATCCAGAACCTGAAAGGACT
>NC_029787.2:79809070-79822117 GCF_000816755.2 Arachis ipaensis
CCTCTTCTTTTTTGTTCTCTTCTTTTTCATATGAGCAGGAACAAGGATAAGAACATTCTTTTTGAAGCTGATCCTGAACCTGAAAGGACTCTAAAAAGGAAACTAAGAGAAGCTAAAATACAACAATCCAGAGACAACCTTACAGGAATTTTTGAAAAGGAAGAGGAGATGGCAGCCGAAAATAATAATAATGCAAGGAGGATGCTTGGTGATTATACTACACCTGCTTCCAAGTTTGATGGAAGAAGCATCTCAATCCCTACCATTGGAGCAAACAATTTTGAGCTGAAACCTCAATTAGTTGCTCTAATGCAATAGAACTACAAATTTCATGGACTTCCATCAGAAGATCCCTATCAGTTTTTAACTGAGTTCTTGCAGATCTGTGAGACTGTTAAGACTAATGGAGTAGATCCTGAAGTCTACAGGCTCATGCTTTTTCCTTTTGCTGTAAGAGACAGAGCTAGAACATGGTTAGACTCACAACCTAAAGATAGCCTGAACTCTTGGGATAAGCTGGTCACGGCCTTCTTGGCTAAGTTCTTTCCTCCTCAAAAGCTGAGCAAGCTTAGAGTGGATATTCAGACCTTCAAGCAAAAAGATGGTGAATCCCTTTATGAAGCTTGGGAAAGATACAAGCAGATGACCAAAAGGTGTCCTCCTAACATGCTTTCATAATGGACCATTCTGGATATATTCTATTATGGTCTGTCTGAGTTCTCCAAGATGTCACTGGACCATTCTGCAGGTGGATCCATTCACCTAAAGAAAACGCCTGCTGAAGCTTAAGAACTTATTGACATGGTTGCAAATAATCAATTCATGTATACTTCTGAGAGAAATTCAGTGAATAATGGAACGCCTCAGAAGAAGGGAGTTCTTGAAATTGATGCTCTGAATGCCATATTGGATCAGAACAAAGTGTTGACTCAGCAAGTCAACATGATTTCCCAAAGTCTGAATGGATGGCAAAATGCATCCAACAGTACTAAAGAGGCATCTTCTGAAGAAGAAGCTTATGATCCTGATAACCCTGCAATAGCAGAGGTAAATTACATGGGTGAACCTTATGGAAACACCTATAATTCATCATGGAGAAATCATCCAAATTTCTCATGGAAGGATCAATAAAAGCCTCAACAAGGCTTTAATAATGGTGGAAGAAACAGGCTCAGCAATAGCAAGCCTTTTCCATCATCTTCTCAGCAACAGACAGAGAATTCTGAACATAATACATCTAATTTAGCAAACTTAGTCTTTGATCTGTCCAAGGCCACTTTAAGTTTCATGAGTGAAACAAGGTCCTCCATAAGAAATTTGGAGCCACAAGTGGGCCAGCTGAGTAAGAAGATCACTGAAACACCTCCTAGTACTCTCCCAAGCAATACAGAAGAGAATCCAAAGAGAGAGTGCAAGGCCATTGATTTAATCATCATGGCCAAACCTACAAGGGAGGGAGAGGACGTGAATCCCAGTGAGGAAGACCTCCTGGGACGTCCAGAGATCAATAAGGAGTTTCCCTCTGAGGAACCAAAGGACTCTGAGGCTCATCTGGAGACCATAGAGATTCCATTAAACCTCCTTATGCCATTCATGAGCTCTGATAAATATTCTTCTTTTGAAGAGAATGAAGACATTACTAAAGAGCAAGTTGCCAAGCACCCTGGTGCAATCATGAAGCTGAATGCCAAATTATTTGGTAATGAGACTTGGAAAGATGAACCTCCCTTGCTCACCAATGAACTGAGTGATCTGGATCAACTGAGATTGCCTCAGAAGAAACAGGATCCTGAAAGTTCTTAATACCTTGTACCATAGGCACCATGACCTTTGAAAAGGCTCTATGTGACCTTGGGTCAGGGATAAACCTTATGCCACTCTCTGTAATGGAGAAACTGGGAATCTTTGAGGTGCAAGCTGCCAGAATCTCACTAGAGATGGCAGACAACTCAAGAAAACAGGCTTATGGACAAGTAGAGGACGTGTTAGTAAAGGTTGAAGGCCTTTACATCCCTGCTGATTTCATAATCCTAGACACTGGGAAGGATGAGGATGAATTCATCATCCTTGGAAGACCCTTCCTAGCCACAGCAAGAGCTGTGATTGATGTAGACATAGGAGAGTTGGTCCTTCACTGAATGAGGACTACCTTGTGTTTAAAACTCAAGGATCTCCTTCTGTAACCATGGAGAGGAAGCATGAAAAACTTCTCTCACTACAGAGTCAACCAAAGCCCCCACAGTCAAACTCTAAGTTTGGTGTTGGGAGGCCACAACCAAACTCTAAGTTTGGTGTTGAACCCCCACAACTAAACTCTAAGTTTGGTGTTGGGAGGTTCTAACCTTGCTCTGAACATCTGTGAGGCTCCATGAGAGCTCACTGTCAAGCTATTGACATTAAAGAAGTGCTTATTGGGAGGCAACCCAATGTTATTTAATCATTTTTATTTTATTTTCTCTTTGTTATTTCGTGTTTTATTAGGTTGATGATCATGTGGAGTCACAAAAACTACTGAAAAATCAAAAACAGAATGAAAAATAGCATTAAAAATAGCACACCCTGGAGGACAAGCATGCTGGCGTTAAATGCCAGAAACAAGCATCTGTCTGGCGTTTAACGCCAGAAACAAGCACCAAGCTGGCGTTTAACGCCAGAAACAAGCAACAATTGGGCGTTTAACGCCAGAAACAGGCAGCAGTCTGGCGTTAAATGCTAGGATTGAACAGCAAGGGCGTTTTACACGCCTAATTGGATCAGGGATCTTAAGTCCTTGGCCCCACAAGATCTGTGGACCCCACAGGATCCCCACCACTTCTTCTCTCCTCTTCATACCTTTTCATAACTCTCTTCCATAAATACCCTTCACCAATCACCTCTATTACTCCTCTAAAACCATCATACAACCCACCTACACGCACCCACTCAAATTCAAACCATCACTCCTTCCTTTTCACACATCATAACCACCTACAATCCCCTTGGCCGAACTACTCACACCTCTCCATCTCATCTATTTTCTTCTTTTTCGACTCTCTCTTCTCTTCTTTTGCTCGGGGACGAGCAAATATTTTAAGTTTACTGTGGTAAAAGCATAGATTTTTTTTTCATAACCATTAATGGCACCTAAGGCCAGAGAAACCTCAAGAAAGAGGAAAGGGAAGTCAATTGCTTGCACCTCTGAGTCATGGGAGATGGAGAGACTCATCTCAAGGGTCCATAGCTCAGTAATAGAGCATTTGACTGCACATCAAGAGAGCCCACTCATGGACCTCAATAAGAGCATGAGAAATTCCCTCATCATGAAATCCCTGAGATGCCTCAAGGGATGCACTTCCCTCCACAAAACTACTGGGAACAAATCAACACTTCCCTAGGTGAATTAAGTTCCAACATGGGATAACTAAGGATGGAGCACCAAGAGCATTCCATCATCCTCCATGAAATTAGAGAAGATCAAAGAGCTATGAGAGAGGAACAACAAAGACAAGGAAGAGACATAGAGGAGCTCAAAAGCACCATTGGTTCTTCAAGAAGAGGAAGACGCCACCCTCACTAAGGTGGACTCATTCCTTAATCTCCTTGTTTATTTATTTTCCTGTTTTTCGATTTTTGAGCTTTATGTTTATTTATATTTGTGTCTTATTACATGATCATTAGTGTCTAAGTGTCTATACCTTAAAGTCATGAATATGAATCCATCACCTCTCTTAAATGAAAACTGTTTTAAAACAAAAGAACAAGAAGTACATGGTTTCGAATTCATCCTTGAAACTAGTTTAATTATTTTGATGTGGTGACAATACTTTTTGTTTTCTGAATGAATGCTTGAACAGTGCATATATCTTTTGAAGTTGATGTTTATGAATCTTAAATATGTTGGCTCTTGAAGAATAAGGAAAAAGGAGACATGTTATTTAATAATCTGAAAAATTATAAAAATGATTCTTGAAGCAAGAAAAAGTAGTGAATACAAAAGCTTGCAGAAAAAAAAGTTATACGATTATTACTAGTTTAGTATTTAAACAACTTTTAGAGGTCTATTTCGCACCTCACGACGTTTTAGATCTGAACTTGGTACTCTTTGACGGCATGAGTCTCTAAACTCCATTGTTGGGGGTGAGGAGCTCTGCTGTGTCTCAATGAATTAATGCAAGTATTTCTGTTTTCCATTCAAACACGCTTGTTTCTATCTAAGATGTTCATTCGCACTTCAATATGCTGAATGTGATGATCCGTGACACTCATCACCATTCTCAATCTATGAACGCATGCCTGACAACCACTCCCGTTCTACCTTCGATTGAATGAATATCTCTTGGATTCCATAATCAGAATCTTCGTGGTATAAGCTAGAATCCATTGGCAGCATTCTTGAGAATTCAGAAAGTCTAAACCTTGTCCGTGGTATTCTGAGTAGGATTCAGGGATTGAATGACTGTGACGAGCTTCAAACTCACAAAGGTTGGGCGTAGTGACAGACGCAAAAGGACCAACGGATCCTATTCCAGCATGAGTGAGAACCGATAGATGATTAGCCGGGCGGTGACAGCGCACCTGGACCATTTTCACTGAGAAGACGGATGGTAGCCATTGATAACGGTGATCCACCAACATACAGCTTGCCATAGGAGGACCTTGCGTGTGTGAAGAAGAAGACAGGGGAAACCAGAGATTCAAAAGACAAAGCATCTCCAAAACTCCAACATATTCTCCATTACTGCAGAACAAGTATTTATTTCATGCTCTTTTATTTTTTGCAATTCAAACTGATAAATATAATTGATATCCTGACTAAGAATTAAAAATAACCATAGATTGCTTCAAGCCAACAATCTCCGTGGAATTCGACCCTTACTCACGTAAGGTATTACTTGGACGACCCAGTGCACTTGCTGGTTAGTTGTGCAAATTTGTGAGAAATAGTAATATTGACATTGACATACACAATTTCGTGCACCAAGTTTTTGGTGCCGTTGCCGGGGATTGTTCGAGTTTGGACAACTAACGGTTTATTTTGTTGCTTAGATTAGGAAAAATTTTTCTTTTTGGTTTAGAGTCTTATATTATTGTTTTTGGTTGAAATTTTCTTTTTAATCCTTATTTTCTCTTTTTAAATTTTTCGAAAAATATTTATTTATTAAATACCTTGTTAAAACACTTTAAATTTATAGCTCAATTGGCTAGAGCGTGATGCTTATGTTCTTGGTAATTGGCTATCTTCTTTTTTAAAAACTTTTTCAAAATTAATTTTTCTTTGAATAAATCTTGTGCCAAACTTTAAGTTTGGTGTTTTCTTGTTGATTTTTCTTTAGTTTTCGAAAATTTTGTTTTGGTTTTCTAAAAATTTTAAGTTTGGTGTTCTATCTTCATGCTCTTGTTGTTCTTGTGAGTCTTCAAAGTGTTCTTGAGTCTTCCTTGTGTTTTGATCTTAAAATTTTTAAGTTTGGTGTTCTTTGGTGTTTCCCTCCAAAATTTTCGAAAATAAGGAGCATTAGATCTAAAAATTTTAAGTTTTGTGTCTTTTTATTGTTTTTCTCTTTCCTCATTGAATTCAAAAATATCTTTTTCCTTTATTTTAATTGATTTTTCGAATTTTCCTTTTAAAAATTCAGATTTCATTTTAAAATTTTTTATTTTATCTTATCTTAGTTTTAAAATTTCAAAATTCAAATCTTTATCAAAAATCATATCCAAAATTTTTCAAATCTTCTTAATTAAGTAATTATTTTAGTCTTAAATTTTTTTGTTCTTAATTTACGAATTCTATATTTAATTTCAAACTATTTTATTCTCTTTTCTTTTATTATTTATTCGTTCCCTTTTTACAAAAGAAAAAAAAATAAAAATATATTCTATTTGCTATTCATATCAATTCCCTTTTCTCCATCATGGATCTAAGTGGAATTGAACAGTCCAGAAGGACTCTGGGGTCATATGCCAACCCCACTACTGCTTCATATGGGAGTAGTATCTGTATACCCTCTATTGGAGTCAGTAGCTTTGAGTTGAATCCTCAACTCATTATCATGGTGCAGCAAAGTTGCCAGTATTCCGGTCTTCCTCAGGAAGAACCTACAGAGTTTCTGGCACAGTTTTTACAAATTGCTGACACAGTACATGATAAGAAAGTAGATCAGGATGTCTACAGATTATTACTGTTTCCATTTGTTGTAAAAGACCAAGCTAAGAGGTGGTTAAATAACCAACCTAAGGCTAGCATAAGGACATGGAAATAGCTGTCAGAAAAATTCCTGAATCAATACTTCCCTCCAAAACGGATGACACAGCTAAGGCTGGACATCCAAGGCTTTAAACAAGGAGATAATGAATCTCTTTATGATGCCTGGGAGAGATACAGAGAGATGCTAAGAAAATGCCCCTCTGAAATATTTTCAGAATGGGTGCAGTTAGACATCTTCTATTATGGGCTTACAGAGAAAGCTCAAATTTCTCTAGATCACTCAGCTGGTGGATCTATACATATGAGAAAGACAATTGAAGAGGCTCAAGAGCTTATTGATACAGTTGCCAGAAATCAGCATCTGTACCTAAATAGTGAATCTTCCATAAAAGAAGAGGCTAAAACAGTAACTGCTGAGCTCAGTCCTACAGAATAAATTACTGAATTCAATCAGCAATTAGACTTTCTAACAAAAAGCTGGCCGAATTCAAGGAGATACTACAAGACACAAGAATGGCTAATATAAATATGGAGGTACAGTTGAAGTAAACAGAAAAACAGTTATCAAAACAAATAACAGAAGAGTGCCAAGCAGTTCAATTAAGAAGTGGGAAAACATTAAATATCTCACTTCAAGGTAGCAGGAAGCCAAGAAAAGAACAAACTGCTACCCAAAATCCCTCTGAAGACAGTAAGAGCCCAGAGAGGAATAACTCTGGCGTTCAAATGCCAGAAATAGGCAAGGATGTGGCGTCAAACGCCCAATGGAAGCTCAGTTCTGGCGTTCAAACGCCAGGAACAAGTAAGGAGTTGGCATCCAATGCCACTCCAGCTTCTAACCCTGGCATTCAAATGCCAGTGAGGGATCAGACACACACAAGTGCTGATAACAACCCCTCTAAAAAGGCTTCTCCAACCACCTCTGTAGGAAATAAACCTGCAACAACTGAGGTTGAGGAATATAAAGCTAAGATACCTTATCCTCAAAAACTCCGCCAAGACGAGCAGGATAAGCAATTTGCTCGCTTTGCAGATTATCTCAGGACTCTTGAAATAAAGATTTACTCTCATTCTAGGAAGACCTTTCCTAGCAACTGGACGAACTCTCATTGATGTCCAAAAGGGGGAAGTAACCCTGAGAGTCAATAAGGATGAGTTTAAGTTGAATGCTGTCAAGGCCATGCAGCATCCAGACACACCAAAAGACTGCATGAAAGTTGATCTCATTGACTCTTTGGTAGAGGAGGTCAACATGGCTGAGAGTCTCGAATCAGAGCTGGAAGACATCTTTAAAGATGTTCAGCCTGATTTGGAGGGTTCAGAAGAACTGAAAGAGCCTCTGAGATTTCCTCAGGAAGAGGAGAAACCTCCTAAACCCGAGCTCAAGCCATTACCACCATCCCTGAAATATGTATTTCTGGGAGAAGGTGACACTTTTCCAGTAATCATAAGCTCTGCTTTAAACCCACTGGAAGAGGAAGCACTAATTCAAGTGCTGAGGACACACAAGACAGCTCTTGGGTGGTCCATAAGTGACCTTAAGGGCATAAGCCCAGCTAGATGCATGCACAAAATCCTATTGGAGGATGATGCTAAGCCAGTGGTTCAACCACAGAGGCGGCTAAATCCAGCCATGAAGGACGTGGTGCAGAAAGAGGTCACCAAATTACTGGAGGCTGGGATTATTTACCCTATTTCTGATAGCCCCTGGGTGAGCCCTGTTCAAGTTGTTCCCAGGAAGGGAGGCATGACAGTGGTTCGTAATGAAAAAAATGAACTGGTTCCTACAAGAATAGTTACAGGGTGGCGCATGTGTATTGACTACAGAAGGCTCAACACAGCCACCAGAAAGGATCATTTTCCTTTACCATTCATAGACCAGATGCTAGAGAGACTAGCAGGTCATGAATATTACTGCTTTTTGGATGGCTATTCAGGTTACAACCAAATTACAGTAGATCCTCAGGACCAAGAGAAGACAGCATTCCATGTCCTTCTGGAGTATTTGCTTACAGGAGAATGCCTTTTGGTCTGTGTAATGCACCTGCAACCTTTCAGAGGTGCATGCTCTCTATCTTCTCTGATATGGTAGAGAAATTTCTGGAAGTCTTCATGGATGACTTTTCAGTATTTGGAGACTCATTCAGCTCCTGCCTTAACCATTTAGCACTTGTTCTGAAAATATGCCAAAAGACCAACCTAGTTTTAAATTGGGAAAAATGTCACTTTATGGTGACCAAAGGAATTGTCCTTGGGCATAAAATTTCAAACAAGGGGATAGAGGTGGATCAAGCTAAAGTGGAATTAATTGAAAAATTACCACCACCTGCTAATGTTAAGGCAATCAGAAGCTTTCTGGGGCATGCAGGATTCTACAGGAGGTTTATAAAGAATTTTTCAAAAATTGCAAAACCCTTGAGCAATCTGCTAGCTGCTGACACGCCATTTGTGTTTGACACAGAGTGTCTGCAAGCGTTTGAGACTCTGAAAGCTAAGCTGGTCACAGCACCAGTTATTTCTGCACCAGACTGGACTTTACCATTTGAATTAATGTGTGATGCCAGTGACCACGCCATTGGTGCAGTACTGGAGCAGAGGCATGACAAGCTTCTGCATGTCATTTATTATGCTAACCGTGTTTTAAATGATGCCCAAAAAAATTACACAACCACAGAAAAAGAAATGCTTGCAGTGGTTTACGCCATTGACAAGTTTAGATCATACTTAGTAGGATCAAAAGTGATTGTGTATACTGACCATGCTGCTCTTAAATATCTACTCACAAAGCAGGATTCAAAACCCAGGCTCATAAGATGGGTGTTGCTTCTGCAAGAGTTTGATATAGAAATAAGAGACAGAAAAGGGACAGAGAACCAAGTGGCTGATCATCTGTCCCGGATAGAACCAGTAGAAGGGGAGTTTCCCCCCTCTATTGAGATCTCTGAGACCTTTCCGGATGAGCATTTGTTTGCCATCCAGGAAACACCATGGTTTGCAGATATTGCAAACTATAAAGCTGCAAGGTTCATACCCAAGGAGTACAGCAGGCAACAAAAAAAATTAATTACTGATGCAAAGTACTACTTGTGGGATGAACCCTATCTCTTTAAGAGGTGTGCAGAAGAAATAATCCGTAGGTGTGTGCCTATAGAAGAAGCACAGAGGATGTTATGGCATTGCCATGGATCACAATATGGAGGCCATTTCGGAGGTGAGCGAACAGCCACCAAGGTCCTCCAATGTGGCTTCTACTGGCCTACGCTCTATAGGGATTCCCGGGAGTTTGTACGTAACTGTGACAGTTGCCAAAGAGCTGGTAATCTGCCTCATGGTTACGCCATGCCTCAACAGGGAATCTTGGAGATTGAGTTATTTGATGTATGGGGAATTGACTTCATGGGACCTTTCCCACCATCATACTCAAACACTTATATTCTGGTGGCAGTTGACTATGTATCAAAATGGGTAGAGGCCGCTGCCACACCCACCAATGATACTAAAACAGTGCTGAAGTTCTTCCAGAAACATATCTTCAGCAGGTTTGGTGTCCCTAGAGTACTAATCAGTGATGGGGGCACTCACTTCTGCAACAAATAGCTTTACTCTGCCATGGTCCGGTATGGGATTCGCCACAAGGTGGGAACTCCATATCATCCACAGACAAATGGGCAAGCTGAAGTTTCTAACAGAGAACAAAAAAGAATCCTGGAACGGACTGTAAGTACCCGTAGAAAGAATTGGGCAAGAAGCTTGGATGATGCTCTGTGGGCTTACAGAACAGCATTCAAGACCCCTATAGGGACCTCTCTATACCAACTTGTGTATGGTAAGGCCTGTCATCTGCCCGTAGAACTGGAACATAAGACCTACTGGGCAACCAGATTCCTAAACTTTGATGCCAAATTAGCCGGAGAAAAAAGATTGCTCCAGCTGAATGAGCTAGAGGAATTCAGACTCACTGTTTTCGAAAATGCCAAGCTTTATAAAGAGAAATAAAAAATGTGGCATGACAAAAAGCTGTCATCTAGAGTCTTTGAACCAGGACAAAAGGTTCTGTTGTTTAACTCTAGGCTCAGGCTATTTCCTGGGAAACTGAAGTCCCGGTGGAGGGGACCATATGTGATTACAAGTGTATCACCATATGGTTATGTGGAGCTTCAAGACATTGATTCTGATAAGAAGTTCATTGTTAATGGACAGAGAATCAAGCACTATCTTGAAGGCAATGTTGAGCAAGTGTGCTCAAGGCTGAGGCTAGATTAAAAGCTCAGCAAGGTCTAGCTAAAGACAATAAAGAAGCACTTGCTGGGAGGCAACCCAGCCATTAGCAAAACTTTTTCTGTTACTTTGCCCTATTCTTCATTTTATTTATTTATTTATTTTTAAAGCATATAAGTTCAATGTTAATAAAGTAAAGAGTCAATTGCATAGGTTCACAGGGTTACAGAAGGATTCAACACACAAAACAGAGAAAAAGAGCTCACTGGCAAGAAAATGCCAGTAAGAGGCACAACTGGGCGTTAAACGCCCAAAAGGAGCATCTACTGGGCGTTTAACGCTAGTAAAGATAGCCATCTGGGCGTTAAACGCCAGAAAGAAACAGCTTCTGGGCGTTTAATGCCAGATTGACAGCATCCTGGGTGTTCAGAAAAACGCCCAGTAACAAAGGGGTTTCTGGCGTTTAACGCCAGCTAGAAGCAACAGTTGAGCGTTAAACGCCCAAAACAAGCAGCAACGGGGCGTTAAACGCCCAACACATGCAGTAGTTGGGCGTTTAACGCCAGGATTGTGGTGAGTAGGCAATTTCGTTTTCAATTCAAATTTTTTCCATTATTTATGTTTCAATTCATGATTTCTTGCACAAACATGTTACAAATCCTAATTTTTCAAATCCTTTTTTTCAAAACAATATCAAATGTATCTTAATTCATAAGCCCTTTTTCTTAATCCTCTTTAAATTATTTTCAAATCCTTTTCAAAACAAATCTATCTCTTTTCACTCTAAAATCTTTTCAAATCATCAATATCTTTTTCAAATCCTCACATCATCTTTTTCAAAATTCAGATTTATCTTTTTCAAATATCTTTCATATCTTTTCAATTTTAAATTACATCTTTTCCAAATCACTTTTTCTATCATATCTTTTTCAAACAATTTTTGACACCCACCTCCTTTCCTTTAAATGTTGGTTCGGCCTCTCCCCCTCTCCTCCACAAGTCGAACTTGGATCTCCCTCTATCCCTCTCCTTTCTTTTCTTTTGCTTGAGGACAAGCAAACCTCTAAGTTTGGTGTATTTATCCGTGATCACTAAGCCAATACCCACTAAGATCATGGCTCCCAAGGGAAAACAAACCGACTCAAATAACTTTTAGAATGGAAAAGTTATACAAAAGCAGTGAATACAAGAGATATTCATTCTAGCTTCTTTGCATGTAGAACGGAAGTGTTTGTCAGGCACGCGTTCATAGGTGAGAATGATGATGAGCGTCACATAATCATCACATTCATCATGTTCTTGGGTGCGAATGGATATCTTAGAATAGGAATAAACTTGAATTGAATAGAAAAACAGTAGTACTTTGTATTAATCTTTGAGGAACAGCAGAGCTCCACACCTTAATCTATGGAGTGTAGAAACTCTACTGTTGAAAATACATAAGTGATGAAGGTCCAGGCATGGCCGAATGGCCAGCCCCCATGATCTAAGAACTAAACGTCCAGAGATGTAAATACAATAGTAAAAAGTCCTATTTATACTAAACTAGTTACTAGGGTTTACAGAGATAAGTAAATGATGCAGATATCCATTTCTGGGGCCCACTTGGTGTGTGCTTGGGCTGAGCATTGAGCTTTACACGTGTAGAGGCTTCTCTTGGAGTTGAACGCCAGTTTGTAGCCTATTTCTGGCGTTGAACTCCACTTTGCAACCTGTTTCTGGCGTTTGACTCCATAATGCAGCATGGAACTGGCGTTGAATGCCAATTTACGTCGTCTATCCTCGGGCAAAGTATGGACTATTATATATTTCTGAAAAGCCCTGGATGTCTACTTTCCAACGCAATTGAGAACGCGCCATTTGAAGTTCTGTAGCTCCAGAAAATCCACTTTGAGTGCAGGGAGGTCAGAATCCAACAGCATCTGCAGTCTTTTTTCAACCTCTGAATCTGATTTTTGCTCAGGTCCCTCAATTTCAGCCAGAAAATACCTGAAATCACAGAAAAATACACAAACTAATATTAAAGTCCAGAAATATGAATTTTAATTAAAAACTAATAAAAATATACTAAAAACTAACTAAATCATACTAAAAACTATGTAAAAACAATGCCAAAAAGCGTATAAATTATCCGCTCATCACAACACCAAACTTAAATTGTTGCTTGTCCCCAAGCAATTGAAAGTCAAATAGGATAAAAAGAAGAGAATATAATATAAATTCCAAAATATCAATGAAACTTAGCTCCAATCAGATGAGCGGGACTTGTAGCTTTTTGCCTCTTGAATAGTTTTGGCATCTCACTTTATCCATTGAAGTTCAAAATGATTGACATCTATCTTATCCGCTCATCACAACACCAAACTTAAATTGTTGCTTGTCCCCAAGCAATTGAAAGTCAAATAGGATAAAAAGAAGAGAATATAATATAAATTCCAAAATATCAATGAAACTTAGCTCCAATCAGATGAGCGGGACTTGTAGCTTTTTGCCTCTTGAATAGTTTTGGCATCTCACTTTATCCATTGAAGTTCAAAATGATTGACATCTATCGGAACTTAGAATTCAGATAGTGTTATTGATTCTCCTAGTTCAGTATGTTGATTCTTGAACACAGCTACTTTATGAGTCTTGGCCGTGGCCCTAAG
>NC_029787.2:79823715-79832246 GCF_000816755.2 Arachis ipaensis
TTCAGAATGATTGGCATCTATAGAAACTCAGAGTTCAGATAGTGTTAGTGATTCTTCTAGTTCAGTATGTTGATTCTTGAACACAGCTACTTTATGAGTCTTGGCCGTGGCCCTAAGCACTTTGTTTTCACCACCGGACACCGGATACATAAATGTCACAGACACATAATTGGGTGAACCTTTTTCAGATTGTGACTCAGCTTTGCTAAAGTCCCCAATGTCCAGGGTCAAGCACATGGTTAGGGACAACTTGGTTTAGCCGTTTAGGCCAGGATTTTATTCCTTTAGGCCATCCTATCCACTGATGCTCATAGCCTTGGATCCTTTTTATTACCCTTGCCTTTTGGTTTTAAGGGCTATTGGCTTTTTGCTCTTGCCTTTTGGTTTTAAGAGCTTTTGGCTTTTTCTGCTTGCTTTTTCTTTCTCTTTCTCTTTTTTTTTCGCTATATATTTTTTTTCTGCAAGCTTTTGTATTCACTGCTTTTTCTTGCTTCAAGAATCATTTTTATGATTTTTCAGATTATCAAATAACATGTCTTCTTTTTCCTTATTCTTCAAGAGCCAACATATTTAACATTCATAAACATCAACTTCAAAAGACATATGCACTGTTCAAGCATTCATTCAGAAAACAAAAAGTATTGTCACCACATCAAAATAATTAAACTAGTTTCAAGGATGAATTCAAAACCATGTACTTCTTGTTCTTTTGTTTTTAAAACAGCTTTCATTTAAGAGAGGTGATGGATTCATATTCATGACTTTAAGGCATAGACACTTAAACACTAATTATCATGTAATAAGACACAAATATAAATAAACATAAAGCTCAAAAATCGAAAAATAGGAAAATAAATAAACAAGGAGATTAAGGAATGAGTCCACCTTAGTGAGGGTGGCGTCTTCCTCTTCCATACGCGTATGTCATGCGTGCGCGTGGGTTGAAGTGAAATGGACGCGACGCGTACGCGTGGGTCACGCGTACGCGTGTATGGCAAACCAGAGAGTTGATGCGCATGCGTCCATTACGCTTACGCGTGGGTTGATGGTTGTGCCTCAAGCACAACGTTAGCACAGTGCAGGCGCAACTCTCGGGTCCTTGGCTGGGAGGTGAAAATATGGTATCCACGCGTACGTGTGCATGGCGCATGCGCATGGATGGGCGAGAATGCTTGGGGCACGCGTACGCGTGGAGTGCGCGTACGCATGGATTGGTGCCCTGTTTTCAAAATTTTTCTATGTTTTTGCACCAAACCAAGCCTTCCAAACCTCCAAACAGCTACGAAGACACCATAAAACCTTATTTAATATACTAGACTACTAACTAAACTTAACAAATCAATCAAAACATGAAATTAAACTAATTTTTACCAATATTTACAAAAGAGAAAGAAAAAATTTTACCATGGTGGGATGTCTCCCACCTAGCACTTTTGTTTATTGTCCTTATGTTGGACTTATGGGGAGCTCCTTTCAAGGTGGCTTGTGCTTAAATTCATCCTGGAACTCCCACCAATTCTTGGTTCTCCATCGTGCCCCATGATTTCTCATGTGTTGTACCAAGTCTTGATGGAGTTCTTCACAAGCTTGGGGCTCCCAAAGTCGATCCTCTTCTTGTAATCCGGGATCCCACACTTTGTTTTCACACCCGTCTTGAAGTTGATCATTATTGGTCCATCCGGGTGGCAAGCAAGGTAAATTCTCATTTAAGCAACCAAACATTCTCCTAGACCCAAGCAATTTAGCTTTATACCAACCCTTGCTATTAAGCTTTGGACATGTCACCATAATGAACCTTGATTTACAATGCCAACCACTAACCATATCCTTTTTGCTCTTAAAGCCATAAATATGTCTAAGTTGACCATCCGTCTTAAGCAAACCATATTCAAGTGGGATAATGAAGCTTAGAGATAAGAGGTTTACCTACTTGAATGAGAGAATGGATGGTGATGGCTTGGGGAGAGGTGTCTCCAATATCCTTACAAGCTCTACTCCTTTGTGTTCTTCTTTGTCAACCTCCACCTCTTCATAAACTTCCTCAATTTCAATCCTTTGTTCATCAATTTCATCTAACTCTTCTCCATCACTCAAATCATAAAGGGGAAGAAGAGAAAAATCTACCTCCGCCTTGCTTTCTATCTCATTGGGAGAAGGTTCTTCAAGTTCAAAGGATTCATCACCAAGAAGCTTGGATGCATGATCTTCATCTCCAAGGGAACTCCATCCTTGCTTCATTCCTTCCAAGTCTTCATTCAAGAATTATTTTGGAGGTTGTTCACTCTCCTCCTCAACATCAAATTCAATCCTCTTGGAGGAATTCTTTATGATTTTAGCTTCCCATGGAGGTTCCGCATCTCCTAGGTCTTCAACCACTTCTTCCTTTTCTTCAATCATCATAGGCTCCTCCAATTGTTCCAAAACAAAGCAACATCCCTCATTTTCTACCGGGGTTTCCAATCTCTCCTTCATGCTATGCTCATCAATTGATTTTCCATATGTGACCATGGGAGTGCTTTGAGTGCTCAAGCATTGGGAGGCTAACCAGCTTACTACCTCGGTCAAGGTAGCCACAAATTCTAGTTTCTCCTTTTGCATTTCTCCTTGCCCTTGAAGTATAAGGCTAAGGGTTTCATCCATTGAGGATTGGGGTGGATAAGAGGGTTCATTGTCTTGGAGAAGGGATTCATGATAGGAAGGTGGTTCTTCTTGGTAAGGGTATGGTGGTGTATATTGAGGTGGTTCTTGGGAGTATTGATATTGAAATTGTGGTTCCATGTATGGCTCATATGGTTCAAGAAGTTGTTGGTATGGGGGAGATGGGTCAAGGTCATGTGGCGGTGTTTGGTGAAAAGAGGCTTGTCAGTATGGTTGGGGGTTATGTTGAGGATATGGCTCATAGGCATATGGTGGTGGTTCTTGAAAGTCACAAGGAGATTCACCATAACCATTAGATTGATATGCATCATAGAATGGCTCTTGTTCATAGTGTATTAGTGGAGGTTGTTGCCAATAGGATTGATCATATGCATATGGCTCCTCCCACCTTTGATTGTCTCATCCTTGATACACATCCTCATTGTAGCTCCCATTTCCTTCAACATAGTTAGAACCAAACTCATAGCCAAAGTGAGAATTCATGATAGTAAAGACAAAAATAAAAAGCACAAAAACAATGAGATAAAATCTAGCTACTAAATCAAACAAGCAAACTATTCACAATATTCACATATGTACAATAACCAATAACACAACACCATTGCAACTCCCCAGCAACGGCGCCATTTTGATGAATGAAAAAATTGACAGTTTATAATTTCACAAATGAAATCTCGTTGCAAGTATAGTTTCTAAACCAACAATAATCCTTTCATACAAAATATTGTTTGTCACAAGTACAAACCCTAAAAATAATAACCGAAGTATTCAAACCTCGGGTCGTTCTCCCTAGGAATTGCAATAAAGTGTTCTTGTTATTGGTTAGAGGTATGTTTTGGGATTTTTGGAATAAGAAACAAGAATTGTAAATTGCACAAGAAATAAACTAACAACTAGAAAAGCTCTTGGCAAGGTATGAAAACTAGAAGTCCTATCCTAGCTATCCTTATCAATTGTGATGAGAATTGTCCATTGATCCCACTTAGTTAACCCCTAACCATGAAGAAAAGTCAAGTGGATGGATTAACTTGATTCCACAAGTCCTAGCCAAATCCTAAAGGAAAGACTAGCTTTAGTAGCATTCAAGGAAATTAGCAACTTCTAATTATCAATCAACAAAAGCATTAGATAACTCAAGAGTCACTAATTACTCTACCAAAGCCAAAAGGAAAAAAATCTAACTCATAGCTAAAAGAGGTATTTCATCAAATACATAAAAGGCAATAAAGGTAAACAACATGAATTGCAAGAATTAAAGAGAGATCTAACTACAAAGGTAATAGATCCATAATAGAAAATCAAATCAAACATGAAAAAGCATGGAAATCATAAATTGCATTGGAAGAGAAATAGAGATCTACATAAGAATTCATAAAACTAAAGGAAAATTGAAGCAAGAGAACAAGAAAATCTAGATCTAGAAGGAGAAAACTAAAACCTAATCCTAATCCTAATTATAGAGAGAAGTGAGAGCTTCTCTCTCTAGAAACTAACTTTCCCTCCAAAACTCAACTAAACTAAACTAATGTAATGTGTTCAAAAAATTGTGATTTCCCTTCAGTCCTTGGGTTGAATAGCATCATAGATGAGTTAGATTTGGGCCTGGGAAGCCCAGAAATCATCCCCAGCAGATTCACTTTAAATGGGTCACATGCGAGCATCGACGCGTACGCGTACAGCACGTGTACGCGTCGCTTGGCAATTTTCCATCCACGCGTATGCGTGATGTGCGCATACGCGTCGCCATGCGACCTCACAATCCACGCGTGCGCGTTTGCTGCGCGTGCGCGTTGTTGATCTCATCCCAAATCCTTGCTTTTCCATGATTTCTCCACTTTGCATGCTTTTCTCTCTATTCCTCTGATCCATTCCTAGCCTTTTCAACCTGAAATCACTAACACACACATCAAGGTATCTAGTGAAATCAATGGAGAATCAAAATTGGCAATTAAGGGCCTAAAAAGTATGTTTTCACACTTAAGCACAAATTATGAGGCAATCATGAAACCATGATATTTCTTTGGATAAATGTGGGTAAAAGGTGATAAAATCCCCTAAATTAAGCACAAGATAAACCCTAAAAATGGGGTTTATCAGTCCCCAGTGAAATAGTCTCTGAATCTGCAACCAGGAATGTCAGCACCCCCTGAACCCCCTACTCCCCCACCCACGCTGCCACCACCACCTCCACCTCTATGACCTCTGACTCCACCTCGTCCACGAGGCCTCCCACCTCGCCTCCCACGTCCCCTCCCCTCCATGATATCAATGGCCTCCTCCAGCCATATCCACTCACGCTGGCTAGATCGAGCCCCAACACGCTACCTCCTTGCGACCCTACGGTTGTCCGGAACATCAGGCAACTGGTCCATATCCGGGACTCGTCTGGGGCCTCGCTCAATTGCCTGAGCTGGTATCGCAACTGCCCTAAGGTCACCTAGGATGAGCTCAGGCGATAAAAACCTCCTGCTGTGCTGATACCACTAATCAAGGTACTCATGAGAAGGCCTTGGATCAGGTACGATATCAAACTGTAGCACGTGCTGCAACTTATCTGACCAATAAATGTGCCAACTCTGCAGTGTCAACGGAAACCAACGATCTCTGTCCCTCCCATCCTTTGACATCAGAAAATCTATGTTCAGGGCAGCACGTGGCCGACCCTGAACCCCACCAAACTGAGAAAGAACCCAATCTACCGAATGCCACTCAATGACAGCAAAATAGATCAACGCTGCCGCAGCCCTCCACAAAGTCATATGGCGTGGCTCCAAGATCTCGGGATGGACCACCTGCACGACCTCCGCCAGGCTATATGGCATCCACAAAAACTGCGCATTCAAGTTCAAATTGTTAGTCAACATAAACTAATAAAGATGCAAATACAACATGAACATGAAAATACTCACATCCCCCGGCTAGAGCAAATCAATCCTCAGTCTCCATTTCACAACACAAGGCCCCTTGTCGCTCAAGCTCGGCTGATAACCTCCCCATCTGATAACCACAACATTTAGTTAACAATAATTGTAAATGCTAAATAAATGGAAAATAGTTTGCATGGCTAAATGGAGACTACCTCGAGGCCAACAGCCAATGGAAAACATCATATCCGTCTGGATAGAATCTAGGGAACCTCCAAAAGATCCACGACTGTAGCAGCTACAGTGGACCAGCCAACTTGACGATATTTCTGTTCGCCACACGGCACATGCACCTGTATAGCCGTGACAACGTAGCAGAACCCCAACTGTACTGACCCATGTCCTCCAACCTGGCGACATACGGCAGCCATCGGATGTGGAGGCAGGTACCTGACTTGTCCCCAAACAGCTGCGTCGATAGGAGCATCATGATGTACGCACGGGCATACCTCCTAACCGTCTCGTCATCTGCCCCCTGTGGAAGCTCACTAAACGTCTCCTCAAACTATGTGCACTTCACTGTGAACTTGTCGATGTAGTTTGCAAGAGGCAATACCCCGAGTAGCTCCTCAAACCACACCCATGGTGGTCGGCCACCCTCTATAAATCGTGAAAAGTCTGTCAGGCATCCGCTAATATACTGACCGTCGGTCGGGAGACCAAGGTGGTACGCTACATCCTGTAGGGTTATCGTGCACTCCCCAAACGGTATGTTGAATGTATGCGTCTCAGGGCTCCATCTCTCTACGAAAGCGCTGACCAGCGGCTCGTCCAACCGAAACCAACTCTCATTCAATCTTGCAAGATGCTATAGACCAGCCATCTGCAAGTAAGGAACGATCCTATCATTCAACATCATACCGTACTGCCGTCTCATGCTGCTGATGCATCGATGGGGCTGCATAAGAATAGAATATTACTTCTCACATTTGTCACAAAAAAACCTTTCAACGCATCAAAATTTCTAGTTACCACAACATTGCATGCCATCACTTTGTAACCTTTTTTACAATGAATCCCTACCAATCTTTTATAGATAGAAACGCTAACCACTACATTACTCACGATCCAATTCTTCGTATTAACAAAAAATTACTAATATGAGATAAAAACATGTTCTTTTTATTAACAAACATAAAAACCAGTACTTAACCATGTTCATTACTCTACAACTAACCCTATTCTATAGTTAATGACTCACTAAGTCTGACATGAACTGAACTCAAATATCTGTTTCTGGATTTATTTTAAAAATCATACACTAAAAGTTCTAACTAACTACTAATTTATTTAAAAAATAAATTAAATATTAAAAAACACTAACCTCGAGGTGGACAGCTCCAACAATATGCGCGACTCCATCAAGTCGATACAGACGATTTGGGTCGTCCTCCATGCATGCAGAGTCGGTCCAAACCGGGTTGCTTTCAGAGAATCTCAGAACTGGGTGGTGGGGTTGGGGGTGGGGTATGAGATTTCTGGGTTCGAATCAAGTGACTTCGATTTATTTATATAGCGAAGAAGCAAGAAAATCGAATCAATTTGATTCAAATTATGCTCGTTCCAATTGGATGTAAATCGAAACAAGTAAGTTCAATTTACGTTGGTTTTGAATTCTGTGGGCTAAATCGAACATGTTTTCTGAAATCGAATTCACTAAATTCGATTTATTCATTTTCTTACCACGAACGTAATTCGAATTGATTTGATTCGATTTGCATTCATATTCTTTTTTCACTTAATTTGAATCATTTAAATTTGATTTACTACATGTTAGGTTAAATCAAATTCACTCAATTCGATTTATATAGAAATCAACATTAAGACTTTGACGTTGCAATTTTCAATTTGAAACATTCAGGACATATTAAAATGCACTTGGTTTAACCAAGTCATTTGCCCTTAATTATATGTTCCTTTGGATAATAATTTAACTGACAAGTTGAATTAAGCTACTAATTATGAGTTCGTAATTAAACATTTTGATATTTGTTACGAGTATTGGATTTTCTTATACATTATTTTCTCAATTTGTTTTGCAAAACATTTATTTTTCTAAAATTTATTTCATTAAAACTATTCACTGATATTATTTTATGCAAAATTTATATTTTCGACATTTTTAGAAATAAAAACTATACCTTATGCTGATTAAATATAATTTTTAAAAATAATAAAAAATATTAATAATTTAAATTGGACCAAACTTTTAAAAAAGAAACTTTCAAATAATTGGAAAGATAGATGATTTTAAATAATAGGAAAGATAAACCGTTCATTTTAAATAATAGGAAAGATGGACAATTAATTTAAAATAAGCATATTAACATATTTACTTTCAAAGTGGATAAGTGCACAGTTAAACTGTCCACTATTAATACGGTTACCTTTCTTTCGATCGAATAGGGATTAACTCTTATTCATTAATGGGAATCATCCAACCAATCAATCCATCTCCATTGAATTCTTTTTAGGATAAGGTTATTTAAATTATATTTCAAATTTTTATGTACTCCCACGCAACAAATAAAATTTTTACGTACTCCCGTACAACAAACAAAATTTTAAATTTTTATATAAATCCTAATAAAAAACCATCCATGGATGAAAGTAAGTGAATAGAAGAAGCAATAATATTAATAATGGGTAACTAAAAAAAATAACCATGTTAATAGTGGACAATTTAACAGTGCACTTATGTGTGTTTTTACTTATTTCAACGGTTAGGAAAGTAAACGTGTTAATAGTGAACAGTTCATCTTTTCTATTATTTAAAATAGATTGCTTATCTTTCCTATTATTTAAAACCATCCCTCTTTCCTATTAGTTGAAATATTCCAGTTTTAAGAGTTTTGTCCAATTTAAATTATCAATATTTTTTATTATTTTCAAAAATTATATTTAATTATTTATAAATACATATATTTAATTATTTATAATTAAACGAGA